>NW_022196903.1:49726989-49763265 GCF_008632895.1 Mastomys coucha
CCTTCTCCTTCTCCTTCTCCTCCTCCTCCTCCTCCTCCTCCTTCTCCTTCTCCTTCTCCTTCTCTTCCTCCTCCTCCTCCTTCTTCTTTCTTCTTTCTCCCTCCTCCCTTTCTCTGTCTCTTACTACCCCCTCAACTCCCCTCCCCATGCCCTGAATAAACTCTATTCTATACTATACCATCCTGTGGCTGGTCCCTCAGGGGGAAGAGATGCCTCAACATGGGCCTGACAAAGCACCCCCTCCCCCATACCTGACTACACCTCCACCCACCACACACACACACTCACACACACACACACACACACACACACACACACACACACAGTAGCATAATCTCAAATGAAGACTCTTCAAAAGGACTCATGGACAAATAGAAAGAGTAAGAAACAGGAAAGATAAAACTGCTGAACACAGCCATCCTAATAGATTCACCAAACACAACCCCGAAACCCAAAATCACATGGGATGACCCTCTGTGACAGATGCACAGGCTTACAACCCAATTATGGAAACCAAAGATGTCAAGAACCTGAAATGCCAGGAAGATTCAGAGTTCTGTCTCTCAAAAGAACTCCTGGCCGTATAGGTGATTCAGGACCTAGAGAAGAGAGTTACTGGTATGGGTGAAACCATTATAACATGAAGGATGAATTCAAACGGAGAAAATGGTTGAGCAAGGAAATTGAAATGCTGAGAAAACTGAACAGAAGCCCTGGAAAGGAAAGAAGCAGTCAGTCAAACAAGAAACAAAGCAGAGCCACGATCAACACACAAGCAGAAGAGTGACTGTCAAGAAGGAAACCCAGGAGAGACAATCCACAAATGAAAATGCATTGACCAAAATTCAGAATCTTCAACACTCACTCAACTAACCAGAGCCAAGAATTAATTGGGTGGAAGAAAGAGCTGAGCAAAGTCTAAAAGAACAGGCACTTTATTCTGTGAAAATTATAGCAGAAAATCCCCACCACCACCACACACACACAATTTAAAGGACATGGTTGTGGGGCTCCCTGCAGGCATCATGGTAATCAGGAAAATGAACCGCAAAGAGGTAAGAATAAAAACTCAGTTCAGCCTGACCTAGTCAACCAGATTGGATCAAACTTCTAGGAAGTCTGATGCTAGGAGATTTATTGCCAGCATATTTAAACATTGTACAATTTGGAAAAAAATAAAAGTTTCCTGGTATAATACAATTCCTGGTATACAGGTAGCATAATTACATTGAAACTCAAAGTACATGTCATAGTTCCAAGAAGATAGGTTCTAAAAATAGGATACATGTACTGTCTGAAGGGCTTAGGGAAGGATCTGTCATGGTCTTGGTCATACAGATATAAGTAAAGATCATTTGGGCTCTTAACTACCTAAAGTCCTGGTTGTGGGAAGTTGGAGGAGTCCCTGGCTATATAAATAAAGTACAGGAAATATTTAGACTACTACAACCTCCAGGCTTGGCTGTGGAAATTTGATATGGCTGGGCCCAACAGACAATGCTGAGCACTAGGCTAATAGTCAACTCCAATTCCCAGCCTTCTGGATTGAAAAGCAGGTTATATGTCCCTTCCTTTAAAAGGATAATCCTGAATGCTTAACATTCCTGGTTTCTTTGGTGATCTGTTGTCACAAGGACTTTTGTGCTCCTAACATCAAGTGAAACTGAGTTGTAGCTCAGCAGTAGCATACTTGCTCCTTAGCCCAAGATGTACAAGGCCCTTAGCCCAATCCTTAATACCAAAACAAAACAAAACAAAACAATGTTTTTAAAAATTGATTTCAGATACAAAAGATCTCATAGCAATAAATAAATATGTTGTTGTTTTATTTTAAAAAGGACATATTGAAACCCAGTGTGGTAGCCAGGAGAATAGGAATTTAAGACCAGTTTGGGGAGTTCAAGGCCAGACTGAGCTACATAGCAAGACCCAATCTCAAAACCCCAAAAGCTGGGCATACAGCTCCATGACAAGAGGAGCATAGGGCTGTACTCTCACTACCCAGCACAATAAAATCAGCCAAAAAAGGAGCATTATATAATCTCTACTGACATTCTCCACTCATCGATCATCAGTTAAACTTGTCATTTGCCCTGTAATCAATTCCTTCTGAGGTGACCAGAGCTCTTCCATGACACTGCCACCACATCAGGAGGAATGCAGAAAGCACAAGGAAAACCCAAGCAACAGGCACACCCAGGTTCTGACATCACCTCTCGGAGATGCTTGAGTTGGGCAGATGACTCTATGAGACTGAGTACCACCTTCCCCAGCACGAAAAAACAGCAGGTTACCTCCTTACAGATTTGCTATGTGGCTTCTATGAGACAGAGGGATCTATTTGAAGAAGTGCCGGATGGTATGGGATTGCTGTTATTAACCGTGTCTGTGGAATTCACTCCTTGTGGCTTTCTTCTTATTATGCTACTAAGGTCTGGCTCTTGTTACATAATCCATAACCTAAAGCAGAAAAATAAACATTTTAACTTGTATCTACTAAGTGTGGATCCCTCTCTTTCCATACGCACACCTTACATCTATAGATGAAGAATGGCTAATGCTGACAGAAACCTAGTTTTCCTTAGAAACAGGACAAAGAGATTGGGCAGTGGGTAAAGAAGGGGACACAGGGCAGGATGGCCACAGAGATGCACACATAGATAGAGAGACAAAGCCCTGAGACATCAGAATTGGAGGGGTGTGCTATTACTTAATGATTATTATATATGTATAATAATAACAGCAAAAGCATATTAATAGCAGGAATCTGTCCTAAAATGAACCCCTTACAGCCTTGCTCAATAAGGGTGCACCTGTCGCAGATTACATAATAACCCAAAGCAAGCCATTTCAGGATGATCACCGGCTAGTTATTAGCTTGTCCCATTATGGCTCCTGACATCCTCGGGAACTGTGGGCTGCCAGAAGAGTTTTTGGGCTTAGTTCTTGGTGTTAACTAAAGCAGCAAGATGCCAGTCAATCTAAATAGTAATCTAAATAGTGCTGCCACTGCCTGGAAGCTCATCTGGGGCTATTAGTCAGGGGCCTGGGTCCTCACCCAGTCTTCTCCATCTGTCTGTTTGAGCTTCCTCATGGCATGGCAGTGAGGTTCTGAGAAGAAACAATCCAACACACAAGTAGAAGCTGTTCACATGGGCTATGTTGTCGCTCCGTGGTAGATAGTGTTCTGGGTTCCACTCCTAGCACTGGAAAAAAAAGGAAAGAAAAAGAAAGAAACATGGAAAAATGGAAGGAGAGAGAGAGAGAGAGAGAGAGGGGGGGGGGGGGGAGAGACAGAGACAGAGACAGAGACAGAGAGATTGGTACTTGTGTGCTTTCTAAGGCTTAGGTCTGAAATGGTATAAAATGAAATTCATTCACTGTAAGTGTATGAATACCTGGGCGAGACACTGGGGCCCAGATAACATCTACCAAACAAATGTGACCACAAGAGGCAGGTGAGATCTGAAGAAGGAAGAAGTGTGTGTGGAGGATAGAAGGTAAGGTATGGGAGCAATTTTATCTTGATTGTAGTGATGATGTCCCAAGTCTTCACATATACACACACACATTATAGACTAAACTTGCCAAACTGAGTGTTTGAATTTGCACAAATTATTGTGTACCAGTTATATTTTAGTATAGCTATTTGGAAAGTGAAAGTGATCTATTGCAGAATAAAACATTCCAATCAGCTAATATCTGGGTGTGTGGTGGGGTGGTGGAATAATCTGTGGCAATTAATTACTAGGGATACTTAAAACAGCTATAAAGTAGTATCAAGAAATGTGTTTGGTGTCTGAGCAGAGGAAAACAGTAGATATGCAATTCTGAGTTTGCTGAAATTTTTGTTCAAATATGGGAGTTAGTCAGGGCTAGGAAAAAAAAAAAATGTCCCAAATGAGGGGCTGGAGAGATTGCTCAGTGGTGAAGAGCACTGGCTGCTCTTCCAGAAGACCTAGGCTCAATTCCCAGCACCCACGTGGTAGCTCACACCTGACTGTAACTCACTCCCAAGGACCCAACAGCTTCACAAAGACATACACTTGGTGATAGGAACTTCAGCACAAGAAACTCCATTTTGGTGCTTTGCCTTGTGTGTTGGGTCTGAATGTAGGAACTTAGTCTAGACCAAAAGCCTCGATGTTGCTTGAGAGGATAAGAGGGCAGGAAGCTGCAAAAAAAGGTGCTTCCCATGTTTAACATAGTCCCTCACATGTGGGCAGGAAGCCACAAAAGGAAGACTTGTTTGTATAAGATCCAGAAGGTGGTAGGTAGCAGATTGCCCTGGCCCCTCTTTGCTTGACTCTATCAGAACACTTGAAGTCTTACAAGGAAAGATTCTAGAAAACAGAATATTGCTGCATCCGTCCCTTGCTGGGCCAGTAGCAAGAACCAAAATCCTATGACTAACCGACTTGAAGCACTCACTGTTCGTTTTTTATGTGCCTTCTCAAGGCCTGTCCCTGGCAGTAGGTGGGACAGTTTGACCGGCTCCTGGAGGTACCAATGTGACCAGCAGCATATAAATATCTCTTGCCTAGATGTCTTGTTTCATGGCATCCTGAATCTTAGTTTTTTGCTATGTTCTCTTTAGAATTGCTTGCAAAATAAAAATTTGGTATTCTTTTCAACTAAGTATGAAATAACCTCTCCCTTTCTCCTCTCTTCCTCTGAGGAAGGAGAAGAAAACGGTAGTAGAGAAATCCTAAAGAGCCTGAAGGACAAGGTGGGGTGGAGTTGGGCAGGGTGGAGACGGACAGGGCAGGGTGAAGATCATTCTTGTCTCCAAGGAGATATTAATCAGAGGTATTTGGTTCACTTGGCTATACAAGGGGCTGAAAGAAGATAAGGAAAGGATGTCCGGATAACTAAACGGTTTAAACTCTGCGGTGTTTTCTGGGGTGAATCCCATCTTCTTGTCGTCACTCTTCAGTGACTACAGCCAGGGCCCCCGAGGTTGGGCCGCAGGTGGGTTGCTCAGAGTGAAGGACACTGTCGTAAGAGCAGCTACCCGAACAGAATCAGTCTTTCCCCTTCTCTCCTTCAGCTGGCAAGCCACTGTAGCAACAAGGGCAGTAACCTAGCACTGGGGGTTTCCAAAATCCTTTCCTGTTACTTCCATTGATTGTGACAGTAGCTGGTCTGAGTGGTATGGTCATCCGCAGCCATTGGTTGTCATTGCCACTGGGAGATGAACCTCACATGCTAGAGCTGGGACCCCACAGGTTTCCTGATGAATTGTCCTTATCAACGGACTCTCCAAGTCCGGTGAAATCTCAAGGGCTGTCAGGGACTCTGCTCCAGCTAAATTGCATTTCTGTGAGTTTTCCAGGAGGCCAGAGGAACTTGACTTCTAACTGACCTTGTTAGAGTTGTGGTAGACAGCAGCAGCACTTGCCGGATGTGAGGATGGACACTCTCTTATCCAACTGCATGATCTATGATTCACTGACCCGGAGGCTGCACTCCAAATCAGAAAATGCAGGAACTCCTGTTTGGGAAGGGCTCAGCCTCCCTGGAGGCAAATAGGCCAGAGGATCTGATTACAGCTTCATTCCAAGCCCTGACAGCTCCTCTCCTCAGGAAATGTAGTGTGACACTTGAAAACAATACAAACTTCTTTATGTCTAGTGTGTGGATGTCACATCAAAGGATGGAAGAGCCATGCCTCTGTATTTAGAGGGTCAGGAAGGTGTTAGAATGTGTAGAACATGAATCTGGCTGTCAAGATTCATCTCCTGATAAGTTATAAGATGCCTACTGACAACTTACTGTTAAGTTTCAAGCCCAGGACTAGTAGTTTGAGGTGCCTATTGAACATACTAAAGCAGACCTGGCCTCCAGGTTCTCCCAGCATCCCTCAGTCCCTACCTGTTAGAGAATTTGGCTGGCACATCCCCACTTCTACCCTGAACTCTCTAGTCCAGGGACTGGGCTGCCCATCCCCCAGAGGCTCTTCCCTATGTAATGCAGACGTTGCCCGTCCCCCAGAGGCTCTTCCCTAAGTAATGCAGACGTTGCCCATCCCCCAGAGGCTCTTCCCTATGTAATGCAGACGTTGCCCGTCCCCCAGAGGCTCTTCCCTATGTAATGCAGACGTTGCCCGTCATCTCTTCTTTGTACCTTTGGCCTCCTGGCTGCTGTACTTGGCCCCCCTCTCTCCATTCTCTCTTTTCCCCACATGGCTCAGGGTCAGGACCACTCTGGACTCTCCCAGACATGTCTTCCTCTGGCTGTGCTCTCCCACATATCTATAATAAACTTTCTCCTCCGCCACACCTAGGAGTAGTCCTTTCCTTTCCTTTCCTTTTTATTTCTTTTTTTTTTTTTTCATTCCCCTGGGATTGAAACTTAACACTTACTACCCCTGTTAGTTGTTCCCATTGTAGGGCATCCTACGGTCTAACTGTAAAAAGAAAACAGAAAACAACAGATATTAAGCTGGAGATGCGATTGCTCAGTGACAGAAGATTTAACTAGCACACATAAGACCCTGAATTTGATTCCCAGAACTGCAAGAATATATAATATATATATTCTCTATACACACTTTATGTATGTACATATATATGTGTCTATATATATACACATACACATACAGCTTTAAAAGACAAATAAGCAATCTCAGTGAATCAGGAAAATATTTACTATTTCTTACAGTTTGTAAAATGAAAGATAGATTTACTTCTTTTAGGGGAAATGTCAAACTGGGCCTTAAAAAGAGTGCATTATATTTTTCTGCTCTAAATTTTTGGTTATCTGTATCTAACACGTACATATACACATTTGCTTATGCATATCTCCATTAGACACACACCACCTCCTGCATAACTGAAACAGTGTGTACCTGTGTGAGAATATATCATACAGGTTGTAAAGTATCCACACTTAGTGTACAACTGAGCTTCTGAGATTTTGTTTTGTATTGTTTTCAACTGAATTAATATCACCCTTTGTAACAGCAAGTGTTCAGGGCTTCTTGGCTATTGCACCAGAGACAGGTAGGTGTGTGTGTGTGTGTGTGTGTGTCAAAGATTTTGGCAGTTAGAGAGTAGAGGTCTCTTGAAGGTGACTTGTCTCTCACAGGGAAGAAGGGAACAGAAACAGGAGAGAGGCCACCAACTGCCCCTCCCTGCACTGGGCTGGAAGCCTCTCTCTTGAAGTAAGAATCTACAAGCCTTCTACTGGGCTATTGGTGCTACACAGATCCTCTTCTAAGAAAGTTTGGCAGTGAACTTCCCTGACATCTGAGCACCACAGCCCCTGTCCTAGAATCAGAGGAGCTCAGTTGGTGTCTTGTGAGGCTGTGAATGATGAGTCCTCTTCCTTTTCCTGGAACCATGTTTACAGAGTTTTCCACTACTGCTAACAGAAAGCTCTAACAGTATCCTGTATAGGAAGTAACATTATTGCCACTGTAGTAGGAAGATGTGTAGTTGGACTGATGTTTGTTACAAACAGAAAACAAGATTGGCTTTAGAAAATTGGGGGTTGAGGAGATGACTCCATGGGTCAAGGGCTAATACTGTAAGCAAGAGGACCTGAGTTTGGGTCCCCAATATCCATGTAAAAGCCAGGTGTAGTAATATACTTTGTAAACCAACTCTGGAAGGGATGGCAGGTCCCAGGGGCTTGCTGGCTAGCCTGGGTAGTTGAATTGGCAGACTCCAGGTTCAATGAGAGACACTCTTGAATAATGTAGAAAAGGGGAGAGGAAAGACATCTGATGTCCACCTGTGGGTCACATACACATACCTATAAACACATACATACACACACAAACACAAATACATACACACATACAGAGTGTGAGAGAGAGACAGAGAGAGACAGTGACAGAGGGAGACAGTGACAGAGGGAGACAGAGAGAGAGGAAATGAATTACACCTATAACTTCCTAATGATATAGCAATCTAGGGGCAGGTAGCCAGCCCAGGATGGGAATGGAATCCCCCTTGGGTTTCTTCTGCAGTCTACTCTGCCCTAAGTGATTTCTGTTGCCAAAGCCACGTATGACCCCCATGGCTCCTGGAGCTCTGATCATATCTGATCCCATCATCAGGAAGGAAGAAGGGGTGAAGAAAGGCTCACTCCATCTCCAGGAACTGCACACACCACCTCTACTTACATCCCATTGGCAACTTGTCATGGAAGCCAGGCAAATGTAGGTTTTACTCTTGGGTACCTTGTTCCAGCTGATGAATAGGGGTTCTGTTTCTGTAGGAGGAAGATGGGAAAGAGGGAGGGATAGCCAGCAGCTTCCACTGAGATCACACAGGTGGCCCGTGCTATGGCTCTGCAAGGAACTATGGCCATCCATGCAGCCACTAGGAAGACGCTGATGGTGACAGCCCTGCCCAACAGAAGAGACACTTCAGATGATCCTTGATGGTTGTTCCATTTCCAGCACAGTCCCCACCACGGCCACTAAAGTAGGCTTGGTCACTACACTGTCTGGCACAGATGGGCCACAAACCACAGCTCAGCAGCTTTCTTGAGACAGTGACTTTTCATGTCTGCCAGCCCCTGATTAACCACAGCGCGCAGATCATCAGAGCTGAGGGAGGCTCCTCATGACCCTCACACAGTTAGAAAAAGAAAAGGAACAATTTAGACTACACTCTAAACTGATCCCATCACCCTGGGGGACCATCGGTTGCTACTGATTTTTTTTTTTTTTTGACTTTTTTGGATAGGCATGTCATGAGATCTGAGATTGACAACTTTAGAACAAGGTGCCAGGAAAGGTCCTCTCTTCATGAAGTGACAAGAAGCACTGAGAGATGAGATCTATCAACAGCTGTCAGTTAGCACAGTTGTAGGTGCCAGCCATTGTGTGATTCCCAGCAACTGAGACAGCTGGCCCTGGGCCTGAATTCCAGGCTTCCCCTAGAGCATGTCTCTCCTGAGCTCCACCAGTACCGGTTTATTGACAACAGAACACATGGTAGAGTGTAATGCCTGCAGCTGTATCATGAAAGGTGTTGCAACTTCTGCCTAGGTCTTTCAGATTTGATCGCATGCCCACCTATATGCTCTGGAAATATTGCACCAAATCCTTTTAGAGACCTATGTGGTAAAAAACAAAACAACACTGAGACTTTCGGTCCAAGACTACCAGCAAAGTACCAGCCATGTGATCATGCGACCTCAGAGTCAGACCCCACAGCCCAAGCTAGACTTCAAATGACCATATCCCTGGCTGACAGCTGTGAGCTACGAAAGGAGCCAGACCCAGCTAAGTCTCCCCTAAGTTCCTGATTCCCAGACTCTGTGAGATAGTTCATGCCCATTGTTGTAAAGCTACTTTATTTGGGTATAACTGTTAAATGCTAATAGAATTATCCCATTTTTATTGACAAGAAAACTGAGGCTTAGAAAAATTAGTTAATATTTCCTGGAGCAGAGTAGATGGTAGAAACCAAACTTGGGCACTGTTTTTTGTTTGTTTGTTTTCTGGGTTTTTTTTTTTTTTTTTTTTTTTTTTTTTTTTTTTTTTTTTTGAGACAGGGTTTCTCTGTGTAGCTGCCCTGGAACTTGTTCTGTAGACCAGGCTGGCCTTAGAGATCCTCCTGCCTCTGCATTCCAAGTGCTGGGATTGAAGGCATGTGTCACCATTCCCTATCTTGCTGTCTATTGCTGCAACAAAGCACCATGACCAGAGAGCAAATGGGGAGGAAAAGGTTTATTTGACTTACACTTCCATATCACCACTCAGAATTGAAGGAAGTCAGAACAGGAGTTCAAACAAGGCAGAAGCAGGAACTACTGCAGAGGTCATGGAGGAGTGTTGCTTACTGGGTGGCTCACACGACTTGCTCAGTCTGTTCTCTTATAGAACCCAGGACACCAGCCTTCCTTGAAACTCTTCAAAACAGGGTCATCTTCAATCCTGTAAGACACACAAAGCATATGTACTGGATGCACTTGCTGAGTGGATTGGGTTGGGCCTGCCATGGACTCAGTTGGGAGCGCTTGTCATCCGCAGAGAATTCTTAGACTCTTGTTTTTTAAGAGAGTTGATCTGCTTTCTAAACTATGTCTGTGACAAATAGTCCATCTCCAAAGAGAGTTGCCTCTCGTAAAATTCTAAATGATGCTTGTTTCACATTATCAATATACCTGGAAGCTTCCTGACTGTGTGCTGAATTGCTTTTCTTGGTGTGACTAAAGTGTTATGGTCCAGGTGAGAAAGTTGTAGACAGAAATACGTAAAAAGCCAAAGTAGATGTTAAAATGCTCACCGATTTCAGAAACCAGCTGTCCTAGTTTGCTTTCTATTGACGCGATAGGGACCATGAACAAAAGCAACTTGGGGAGCAGAAGGTTTATTTCACTTGTACTTTGACATCATAGCCCATCACTAAGGGAAGCTAAGGCAGGAACTCAAGGAAGAAACCTGGAGGCAGGGACAAAATTGGAGGTCATAGAGGAACACTGCTTACCTGGACTGCTCTGCCTGCTTTCTTATACCACACAGGACCACCTGCCCAGGGTGGCACAACTCACAGGCTGAGCCCTTCCGAATCAATCATTAATCCAGAAAATGCCCCCACAGACTTGCCTACAGGCCAATAATCTGTTGGAGGCAATTTCTCAGTTGAGGGTCTCTCTTACCAGGATATGTCTAGGTTTGTGTCAAGTTGATAAAAACTTACTAGTACACCAGTATTTCACATTAGCTTGAGGTAAAAAAAAAAAGCCCATTGAACATTTTTGAAATGATGTTTATGGATTTGACTAAGTATAAAATGTTTCTCTCTTTTAATGGCTGCATCTGAGAATGGCAATTCCAAGATTGCAAGGTAAATGACAGCCTGTGATAAACAGCTAAGGAAAGGCCAGAGGTGACTGAAGTCCTTACCTTATATCATATTCTGTGGGCTTTTAAAGTCAGTTGTTTCTTTTTTTTTTTAAGTCAGTTGTTTCTATTTAAAAAGACAAATCTTAAGAACTATATACCATGTGGGCATAGATCCAGTATATGTTCCACTGTGGGCATTCCTGCTCATTGTTGCTTTATTCGTAATAACCAGAAATTGCCAATAGCCTAGATGTCCATCAGCTGATTAATGGATGATGAAAATGTGCTGCATTTACAGGGTCGAATATTATGCAGCTGTTAAGAGAAGCTGATGAAATGTGCAGGTAAATAGATGGAGCTAGAAACTATCATCCTGAGTGAGAGGACCAGATCCCAGAAGACAATTGTGTGTTTTCTCTTCTATGTGGATGCTAGCTTGTAATCGTCCATATGAGTGTTATAATCTGTATAAACGGCAGAGGTTGGATACCTAGTAAGGGACTGGGTAGAAGGGAAGGATCTCCCAAGGAAGGGGAAATAGAATGTATTGTTACAGAGAGAATGCGGGGGAGGGAGGATTGGAATGGGAGGACTAAAGAGAAGGGGTAAGAAAGAGAAGGAGAAGGGAGGAACCATGGGGAAGGACAACTAACACCAGGAAAATTTGAGGGGCCACAAGGAGCCATGCCTGCTGCCGTAGAAGCTTCCTAAAATATATACATGTACAAAAGTAATCTAAATAAAGTCACCAAATAATGGAAGAGACAGTATCTTATACTACGAAGTGAAACATCCAGTACCAGGAATGGGTTAGATCTTGTTGAGTCATTGGCCCCCAAACATCTCAGACTATTTCCAAGGCAATTGGCTGCTCTCTTCCAAAATGATGATGGTAGAGCTCTCTGCTGAAAGCAATACTTAATATATCTCATCAAGCACATAGAAATTGAGCAGGTGCTTGCCTAGGGCCTTCATCCCTACTGACTAACATTCATACTACTAGAAGGCACTTTGCATGGTATAGAGGAAGAAGATATTCCTCAATCTGGCTACAAACCCTACAACCTACAATGGCAACCTGCCTGCCAGATATGCCGGGGCAAAACTGGCACAAGCTTTATAGGAGTTACCAACTGCCCGCTGATTGGATTTAAGGCTTACTACAGGAGATGGAACCCATCCCTGACAATCCTTAGGTTGCCAATAACCTGAGTCTGAATTGGCCATGAGCCTGGAGCAGTGGAGGGGAGAACCACTACTATTGTTCTGTTAAAGGAACATGGCAATAAAATGACCCCCAATGACATTCTGCTATACCCATAGCAGTAGATAAGAGCTAACGCAGAGACTCACAACTGGATAATGTGCATAGAGTGAGAGACTTTGAGACACTAAGCCCTAAACGGGATGCCCTCATTAAACTCTTTTCTCAGGACTCAGAGATCTATGTGAAAGAGGAGACCAAGTGATGGTAGGGGCCAGAGAGGATGGGTCACTTCATGGAAACAGTGTCTTCCAGACACAACAGGGCTAACACACATGTGAACTCACAGAGTCTGAGGCAGCATGCATAGGGCCTGCACAGGTTCAAGCCAGACAGAGTCCTAGCGTCACGAGCAGGAAGATGGCATGGGCTCTTACCCCCAACCAAGAACTTATCTGCAATTAACACCAGCTTACAAAAGAAAAATCGGTTTTCTTCAATGCAATGTCGCTGGGTATATTAATCATACTTCAGAGAAGGCCCTGTGCCCAGGAGCAGTTGACAAAAACAAATTAACTCAATAAAATTTTTGTATACTTTTTGTCTCAAATTGCTTAGTTTGAGCATATTTTGTTTGTTTATCTTGTTTTTTGTTTGTGTATTTTGTTTTCTCTCTGCGTGTGTGTTTCTTGTTTTTTCTCGAGGGAGAACTGGCCCCTTGCAGTCACAGTGAAGTGAGTAGTTGTTCTGCTTTACCTTACCCTCCCAATCATGACAGAAAGTGATGGAGCCAAGTGCCCATAGACCAAAACCTGAGACCATGAACCAAAAGAAAGCCTGCTCCCTCCCCACTCTTCACCTCCCCCCCTCCTGTGCTGCCCCCTGCTGTGAGCAGAATACCCCAGGCATTTGTCACAGCAGCGAAAAGCTGGCTGACACATTACACAGCACACCAGAGACTGTGAGTTGCTTTGTTAAACACCTTGTTTGTTTTTTGAGACAGAGTCTCACCCTGCAGTCCAAGCTGGTCTTGAACTCACAACACTGCTCCTGCATCCTAAATGCTAAGATTACAGGCACTAGCCATCACCCCTGGCTGTCTTAGCTTCTAAACATATCCTGTGAGGTTAAGAGCAGAGGTGAGACTCAGAGTTGGTGCCAGGGGGGTGTCTTTGGCAAGTGTCTAAGGTTTTTTAGTTCACACTTCCCCACCCACGGAATGAGGAAACATGAAGGCAGCTCAGAGGAGAGGTAAGTGAGGAACCCACATCAGGGAAGCTGACCTTCAGAGCCTTCAGAGTAAGCCAGGTAAGGTTTCAGGACATTAGCAATGCTCTCCTCCTTTTGGTTGTGGTGTGTGGGGTCAATGGCAGTGCCTGGGTTATTGGGTGTGGGGACACAGGCCACCGTGGAACAGTAACCATAAAGCAGCCCAGGACATGTGGTGGCTTCAATAAGAATGGCCCCCGCTGGCCCATATATTTGAATGCTTAGTCATAGGGAAGTGGCACTATTAGGAGGTATAGCCTTGTTGGATAGCTGTGGCCTTGCTGGAGGAAGTGGGCTTTGGGGTTTCAAATGCTCAAGGAAGGTCCAGTGTCTCCCCTCTCTCTTCCTGCTACTTGTGGATTCAGATGTGGAACTCTCGGCTACCTCTCCAGCACTAGGCCTGCCTGTATACCACCATGCTTCCCACCAGGCTGATAATAGATTAAATCTTTGAATGTAAGCAAGCTCTAATTATATCTATATCTATACCTATACCTATACCTATACCTATACCTATACCTATACCTACACCTACACCTACACCTACACCTACACCTACATCTACATCTACATCTACATCTATATCTATATGTGAGCTGCTGTGGTTATGGTGTCCCTTCTCAGCAATACAACACTGACAAAAACAGGACACAAAAATTACTGGTCCAGAAGCCAGAGCTGCGGAGCTCTAGAGCTGAATTTTTGTAACCTGAGTTGGCTTAATTTGTGATACAGACATTCAACAATGATATTTTGTTATAGAGACATTCACCAATGATGGTGTGTTGTCCTGCTCCAGGTTGTGCTGGGCATTGCTAGAAAAATATTCTCTGCTCTCCGGGTCCCTAGAGAGGAACAGGTAGAGGCATATCAGACAGTAGGTGGCTACAGAGTTCAAGGTCCTGATAGAGAGACTGTAGCTAGCACCCATGGAGCCTAGGTATTTGCTCCACCTTGAGGCTCAGAATTGGAGCCCACAAAAGGAAGCAGGCTTAGTCCTATGACAGGGACACCTTGCTCCTTGTTCCTTCTGAGGAGAGTTTCCCTTCATGACGATATGGACTTTGCTGGCCATTTCCCCCACTCCTGGTACGAGTTGTCCTAGTAACCAAAGAAGAGAAGCATTGCTGTCTCAGCCCAGCCAAGACCTCACATAGGCAGGAGGCAGACCTTTGATGTTCTCACCACCCTTGGCCTTGAGGGGAGGCTGGCTAAGGCCATACTACCCATCAGTGTGAGGGGTTCCTCTCAGCAGCTCCACTCCACCCTCCCACCTCCTATATCACCTTTTTCACCAATAAAAGATATTTTCGGCACCATCAGCCTGATCTCCCAACTTATTTCTCCTTAAGTTTGAAACTTTTTAGGACAGAAGAAATTAATTTTTGTGGTTCCCCAGGGAACTGAAGACTGAGACATCTACCATTCATTAGACAGACTACGGTTCCTTGGGTAAGAGCTGGAGATGCCAGCTCCCTTCTCCTCCTGTGACACACTCAGTGACCTCTTCAACACTGACTCAAGAGAATGAATTTGTAATTCTGCAGAGGGGTGGGGTTTAGGTGGGTCGTCAGAAGCCAGGAAATACTATAGACAATTTTATTCAGGTTTGAAAAACTGAGACAGAATCTGACTCTGCTTTCTTACCTGTAAAATATGAAGTTACCACTGCTTCCCTCATAGGGTCCTTGGGAGCATTATATCATGCATGCAAATGCAGACACACCTTAACAATTATAAACTGTGCCGGGCAGTGGTGGCACATTCCTTTAATCCCAGCACTTGGGAGGCAGAGGCAGGCAGATTTCTGAGTTCGAGGCCAGCCTGGTCTACAGAGTGAGTTCCAGGACAGCCAGGGCTACACAGAGAAACCCTGCCTTGAAAACAAACAAACAAACAAAAACAACAACAAAACATTACATTTTCAGAGAGAATAATAGGGAAACAGACCTCATGCGATGCGATGTTTGTTGTTAGAATTCTTCAGGCTACCAATATCTACACGCAAGCCTCATATTTAGGAGGCAAATAGATTCTGGTGCTTTGTAAATGTCTTTCTTCTCCCCTTTTGTAGAGGAGAGGGGGCCAGTAGAAAATGTAACGGCAATCCGATTTTTCTCGTAACAAGACAGTGAAGCACTTTTGATTGGTATGTGTGTTTAAATAATCATGAAGGAGGCTGCCTGTTTTCTCTCTTGGTCCAATTAAGTGCTGTTTTCACTGCAAAGAATACTCAAAATCATACCTCAATCTTCCCCGTGTCAGAAGCCTGTCTGGAAGACGGCTTCTCTTGATCCAAGGAGAAACACCACACTTGTTTTTCCGCCTATAGATGACACTGCTTCAGAGAAAGACTTCTGACTTTGAGTAGGAATCTTATTTTATCTCTAGCATACGGGTGACTGCCGTTTCTTCTAGGGACTGAAGAGGACCGTGCCAGGTGAGGCAAGGATCAGTAAGGGCAGATGCTGCCAGCAAACAAAGAGAGTCTGTGAGAGAGGAGAGAAAGCATGCAATACGGCTACAAAGCTAATCAGCACAGTTTAATGATTTCAAAATGGCAATTGCCCTGTGCAGAAGTCACCCCTTGGCCACAGCCATATGCTTGTGCTTCCTCTGTGTCAGGTGAAAGGGAGGAGGGCTTTAGAGTAGAGCCACTGGTCCAGACTCCCAGGCGTAATGGGGAAGGACATTTAGCAAGCATTAAGTGCCTATGCCAAAGAGAGCTCTAGACTCAGAAAAAGCCTAACCAGTGAGCATGCCAGTATTTTCTGGGTGCTCCGTTTGCAGAGTACCTGCTCTGTCCCTAGGGGCAAACCTACAGGCAATAAAGCTCCCTGCCTTCTGCAGCCTGTGTCCACTGGAGCAGGCAAGTGTGCTTAGGAGTTAGTACACAGCATGATCTGTTATAAAGTGTCAAAGAAAAGAAAACTTGGAGAACATTGAAGGGCATGTTGTGGGACAAAACTTCCTGGGAAGACAGAGCAAACACATCTACCCACCCCAGACAGGGAACCCAAGATACTGCCACATCCAACTTGATGAAACATGAGTTTTCTTGGGTTTATTTACAGGGATTTGGGCAGGGGTTACTTACAGGAGCAGAATGAATGATTCAATGACAACTGCATCACCAAGACCCACCACAGCTCTGATGACAAGTCACAAACTTGGGAATCACACTGTACAGCATGTAGGCGGCTCAACAGGTCAGAGAATGTCCTTGCCAGGTGCCTTGGTTGTCTAAATCTCTTCCAGCAGCTCAGCTAGTTTCTGCTTCTTCCAGGCAGTTGGTCTGGTCTGAGAGTCTTCTTTGCAGCTGGGTTCTGCTCTCCTAAGAGAGACTCACCAATTTTGTTGCTTGCTCTTGCTGGGAGGGGCATAGAGAATCTGGTTTGTTTCAGGGACTTCCTGAGGCTATATTGAATTGTTTGCCTTCCTGCTTAAGAAGCTTCCCTACAGGATGGAGTGTTTCAGGCATCAGCACAACCAGGCGATGTCATGTAGCTATGCCACCATGCAGTACCATGGCTTGAACCTAGGGCTTCCTGCGTGCCAGCAAGCTCTCTACTAGTAGAGTGCATACCCAGACTCCACTATGCGCCTTTAAGTAGGGTGTGGTAGGAGTAGGTTTGCTGAGAAGATGGCATCAAATATTAAAGAGGAAGGAAGTGATGGTACCAACATACAAGAAGCGGTGTGGTAGAGGAAATGAGTAAGTCCAAAGAAAGGCCAGGAAGCTAGGCATAGTGACACACATTAGTAATCCCAGCACTTGGGGGATGAAGCAGGATCTTGAGGTAAGACCTGTCTTGGGAAACAAAGGGAAAGGAAGTAACAAGGAAAGAAGGAAGGGAGGGAGGGAAGGAAGGAAGGAGAGAAGTTGGGAGAAAGGGAGGGAGGAAGGCAAGAAAGTGTCATGGTCATGCTGGTGAGTGAAGCAGACAGGAGGCACAAATAGCAGCAGGTCCTGGTGGCTTCCTGGACCACTCTGAAGACTGGCTTTTAGCTAGCTGAGGTGGTGCACATTGGTAGGGACTGTGCATCAAACAGCCCTGTTCTGATGTCTGAGGTCAAAGAATGCTTCATTTGCATTGTTTTGCCAATGGACACGGACAGGCCAGTAAGATGGCTCAGCAGGCTAAAGTGCTTGTAGCACAGGCCTGGTGACCTGAGTTTGAAGCCTATAATATGTATAAAGGCAGAAGGAGAGAAAAAACTGCACAAAGTTGTCCTCTGGCCTACACACCACACATAGACACACATGCATACACATAATTATGCATACATAATATACATATATATATACACATAATACATGTACATATATATACACATAGGTATACATAATGTGTATTTGTACATATATGTATATACATATGTAGATACACATATATATGATATTTAAAATGACACTAAAGGGCAGGGGATAGATAGAGGAGTGAGTGAACAAGACATAACTAGGAAGAGATCCAAGTGGAAGGCAGTGCTGCTTGCAAGGTGTGGCAGTGTGAGAACAGGTCAGGCTCTGAGTGTATTTTGGTTCTTAATCACACTGCACATTGACATGGTTGGTTCTTAATCACACTGCACATTGATATGGTTGTTAAACCAACCAAAGCCTGGTGGGAACAGCTGTTTTCTTCAAATGGGAACAGCTCCTCGGAATCGGTGAATGGCCATGGAAGATGCTGACGACTGCTGAGAACTTTCAAAGTCCACCTTTAGACCCAAGGCAACACAGCAGAGAACACCTTTCTTAGCTTTCGGGTTTTGCTCTGCTTTATTTAACATTATGTCTACATGCCATTGTTTTTCAGAATTTTATTAGAAGATTTAAATTAACATAATGAGAACTGATAAAAGATGCAAATCACTGCTGGGTGGTGGTGGCACATGCCTTTAATTCCAGCACTTGGGAGGCAGAGAGAGGCAGATTTCTGAGTTCGAGGCCAGCCTGATCTACAAAGTGAGTTCCAGGATAGCCAGGGCTACACAGAGAAAGCTTTTCTTGAAAAAACAAACAAACAAACAAAAAGATGTAAATCCCTAAAGTTAAAAAAAAAGAAACTATGTAAACAGTTAAATGTGTAGAAATGTACATAAAACAGAATATCACAGTATCTCAGTAGCATTCCTAACAAGAAGAAAAATACATCTGGAGGTAAATTTGAGTAGGAATTCTACAGAATGCAGTCAAGAATTTGAAATCTCTCATGAGTTATCAGATAGTAATTCAATCTGGCCTCTTTTTTTTTTTTTCCAGGAATGGCATTCTTTACCCAGCACAAAGTCATGCTTTCAGCTGCCATGGGAGCAAAAATGTATCCAGACTGTCGAAGTTCATGGACTGACAGAGAAAATGAACCAGCACTGGGAAGCTGTGCACAGAGCTGAACACACCCATCCTGACCCTAAGTGTTTGCCATATAAGGTGACGTGTTTATAAAAAGATAAAGAAATAAGGGATATGTTCTATGGGGTGTGGTGAGGTATGGGGAAGAGGGAGTCCTTTGGAGGGCCCATGCTAAGGCATCCCTTCCCCCTGAGGGACCAGCCACATAAGGGTACAGTATAGAATAGAGTTTATTCAGGGCATGGGGAGAGGAGTTAAGAGGGTAGCAGAAAGGCTGGGCGGTGGTGGCGCACGCCTTTAATCCCAGCACGCGGGAGGTAGAGGCAGGTGGATTTCTGAGTTTGAGGCCAGCCTGCTCTACAGAGTGAGTTCCAGGACAGCCAGAACTACACAGAGAAACCCTGTCTCGGAAGAAAAAAAAAAAAAAGAGGGTAGTAGAGGCAGAGAGAGGGAGAGAGTAGAGAAGTAGACGCCAGCCATGACTAGGTGAAGAGAGGGGGAAGGGGATGGGGACAGAGGGGGAGCAAAAGAGAGAGGCAAGCGAGAGAGGCAAGAGAGCCTCAGTCTGGCCTTTTAAGTTTTCAGTAAAGCATAGTGTAGTTACTGGGATTTAATCATAAGGCAATGCTATGTTGGAAGTAATTTCCCCTCGTAGGCCCTTCCTGGTCTTCTGGCCTCTTTCCTCTTTCACTTTCCCTCTTTTCTTTCTTCCTTTCTTTCTCTCTCTCTCTCTCTTTCTTTCTTTCTTTTTTTTAAAAAAATATTTACTTATTTTATTTTATGTATATGAGTACAGATGGTTGTGAGCCTTCATGTGGTTGTTGGGAATTGAATTTAGGACTTCTGCTCACTCTGGTCAACACCACTCGCTCTGATCAGTTGGCCCTGCTCGCTCCTGTAGCTGTCTTCAGACGAACCAGAAGAGGGCGTCAGATCTCATTACGGGTGGTTGTGAGCCACCACGTGGTTGGTGGGATTTGAACTCAGGACCTTTGGAAGAGCAGTCAGTGCTCTTACCAGCTGAGCCATGTCACCAGCCCCCTCTTTCACTTTCACACAGACTCACACTTATAAAAACAGGGAAGCCAGGATTTACATGGAAGAGAGAATTCCTTGTGTTATTTTGGCTTGGCCTCGGTTGCCTAACCTAGTACAGTATTTTCCACTTCCATCCACTTTTCTATAAATTGTATGATTTCATTTCTCTTTACCGCTGAACAGAACTATCGTATTCATGCACGATATTTTCACTAGTGATGGACAACCAGGCTGTTTCTTTTTCCTTGCTATTGTAAAGATAGCAGCAAAAAGCATGATGAGCAAGTACCTCTATAGTAGCATAAACAATCCGTTTGGTATATGCCCAGGAATGGCATCAGATGCCCAGGAGCTCTGTCATATGACAGAACTATTTATAGCTTCCTGAGGAACGTAAGCACTGATATCCGTCAATGCAAACTCCCACCAGCAGAGAATGAGTGTTCCTCTTTCCCCACACCCTCCCCAGCAGTTGTTTGGGTTTTTTGTTTTTTTTTTTTTTTTAATTTAAATCCTTTATCTCACCAAATCCAGTGCATTCATTCACATAAAGCAAGCCTCACCAGCAAAAGCAAGCACGCCAGTGGCCCATCCTTAAGACAGCCTGACCAGTGGAGCCCACAGACAGAATGACAGTACTGTAGGGACCATCGCTGACCTCCATTTTACCCCAAAGAGAAAAGGAAACAAGACAATGCTTAAGCTGCTCCTGGTCCCTGAGGCTGAAGTACTGAGATCAGGGGCATCTAGGGGCCCGGCTCCTTTCACAGCCTGTGTGGTGACTCTTCTTTCTTGTCAGCTTGTCTGTATCTGGAATGACTAGGAGTCTAGTGCTAGGCAGTCCTGTAAGGAAATTTCTTGGTCAGACTATCTGAAGTGAGAAGAGCCACCCTCATGTGGGCTGCACCTTCCGGTGGCAACTGGTGACAGAAGTGGAACAAGGAGGTTCAGCCTCTCTCTCCTCTCCTGGCCTTTTCTCTCCCTGACAGGTTCATCAGCAACGGTGTTGTGACTACTGCTGTGTTCCTTTGCCCGATGTTACAACCTAGCTTTGAGCTTCTAATGTGGACTGAAGAACAGCGGTTTTCCAGGGACCCACCAGACCTTCAGTTCCAGATTAGGTCTGCTGAGACATCAAGCCCTGGGGACTGAACAGCTGTGGGGTTCTGAGCCTCTCCATGGTGAGACAGTCATTGTTGGACTCCTTAGGCTGTCTCATGTAAGTTGAGCTAATAAGTTCTCTTTTAATCGATGATATTCATCCTAGCCATTCTGTCCATCCAAGGAAGCCCAGCTAGAACAGATTGCGCCTCTAGCTGCTAATTCAAGAAGCAAAGAGGCCAAGTGAATTGGATGCTCATTCTTCTCTCATGAGAGAAAGATGAGGTACCCAGGACAAAAAAAGAAGCTGTCTTTGGCTTGGTGGCTGTGACCCTTGCAGGAGGTGTTTTGCTGCTCAAATTGATTAGCTCCTCATTTGGTATCTTATCACAGCATGTGGGCCAGAGATAAGCATCAGCCTTATTTACCAACCACCTCCTACGTGCCAGTTCTCTGCTGTTTACCTCATTCACCCTGCCTCTGTACAGCCTTTTAATGAGGCCCAACATTGTTCTTTACAAAGGTGACACTGTTGTTAGTGCTCAAGATGGGTTGATGACCCTGCTCTCTCCGCCCAGTGGCAGCCTAAAGGTCCCACAGCAAGGGCAGGTTTCTCTCTGCTGGGCTAACTGTTCAGAGCGGACTCGGGCACTGGATTGTATTCTTTTCCGTTGGTTGGAGGGGTTTGGGTTTTGGGGTTTTTTTAACATTGGTCTCACTATGTAGTACAGTTAGAATTTTTAATCATCTTGTCTTCTCCTGTGGAATGTTGAAATCGCAGGAGGTGGTATGCCACCATGCCTTGAATTATATCGCAAGGAATATGAGCTTACTTAGATCTATTTCCTCACGATTGCCCTGTTTTAAATTGTGCAGTTGACATTGGACTTCCTGTTCAGAGAGCAGATGACAAAAGCTTCCTGTGAGAAGATACCATAGACAATTGTGTAAGTGTTATACCTTTCAAAATATACACAGACAGCGGAGGCATGCTAATTAAATAGGATCCCTATTTCTGGGCATTCTAGACATTAAAAAGCAAAAAAAAAAAAAAAAAAAAAAAAAAAAAAAAAAAAAAGAAAGAAAGAAAGAAGAAAGAGGTACACAGAATCATAATTATTTGTGAGAATTAAAGTCAGCTGTGGAATTTTTGGGGGCCCAAGGCCAGACTTAAACACAGGGTGAGTCTCACATGGGCCGATCCCCCAAAGACATAATAATTAATATTATTATATTAATTTTGCAGAATTATTAGAAACAGGAAAGCCTGATAAGCAGTCACTGCTAGAAATCATTTTCTGTCATCCTCAGCAAACAGAAACTTGGGAGTGACCTTGCTCACTAACAGCCAAAGAAAAGCCATCTTTTTTTATTCCATTGGACTTCATGTTCACCCCACAGTGAGAGCAGCAGAAGGGGAAGGGCCAGGAGCCCTGTGTCCAAGATAAATAATGGAGACTTAAAGCCTATGCTTCCTTAACCTTCTGCCATCCAAGAAGAAGTCAGGTGATACAAACCAAAGACCCACTGCTGCAAGAACCTGGGTATCCAATCAACTTCTTCTTTTTTTTTTTAAATATATATATATATATATATATATATATAGTATTTATTTATTTATTTACTTATTATATGTAGGTACACTGTTGCTGTCTTCAGCTGCACCAGAAGAGGGCATCAGATCTTATTACGGGTGGTTGTGAGCCACCATGTGGTTGCTGGGATTTGAACTCATGACCTTCTGAAGAGCAGTCGGTGCTCTTCCCCGCTGAGCCATCTCACCAGCCCTCCAATCAACTTCTTACACTTAAAAAATGATAGAGGTACCTGTCTTTAAGTAGAGCAGAATATTAATGTCAGGAATGGGCTCTCTTTCATGGCATGGGTCTCAAGCTGGTCTAGTAATTGGTTGACCGTTCCCTCAATCTCTGCACCATCTTTATACCTGTACATCTTGTACACAGGACAAATTGTGGGTCAAAGGTTTTGTGACTGGCTTGATGCCCTTATCCCTCCATTGGAAGTCTTTTCTGTTTACAGGAAATGTCCATTTTCAGGTTCCATATACCCCATTGCTAGGAGTCTTAGCTATGTTTATCCTCATAGATTCCTGGGAGTTTCCATAGTCCTAGGTTTGAAGCTCATTCCAGAGATGGACACCTTCCCATGATTCCAGTTCCCTCTCCTCCCACTTGAACCCTCTTGCTCTCCTCTCTGCCCCACCCCCCACCCAGAGCTCTCCTTCTCTCCACCAGACCCTGTCATGTCTGTTTTATTTTCCCTTCTCAGTGAAATTCAACCATTTCCCCTTGGGCCCTCAAGCTATTTGGCTTCTTCAGGTCTTTGAATTGTAGGATGGTTATCATATACTTTGTGGCTAATGTTCACTTATAAGTGTGATGTGAGAGGTTACACCAACAACTGATGAGCACAGATACAGAAACCCACATCCAAAGATTAGGTGGAGCTTGGGAAATCCTATGGAAGAGGAGGAGGAAGGATTGAAGGAGCAGGAGAGTTCAAGGACACAAGAAAAGCTACAAAATCAAATAACCTGGGCCCACAGGGGCCAAAGAGAACCAAACAAACAGAGCATGCATGAGATGGGCCTAGGCCCTCTGCACATATGTAACAGTTGTAGAGCTCAGTCTTCATGTGGGACTCCTAAAAGCAGCAGCAGGGCCCGGCTGTCTCTGCCTCTGTTGCCTGCCTTTGGATCCCTTTTCCCTAACTAGGCCTTGGCTAACCACGATGGGAGAAGATGTGCCTAGTCCTAGTGCAACTTGATATGTCAAGGCAGGTTGATATCCACTGGAGTCTTCCCCTTTTCTGAAGAGAAAAGAAGTGCAGGAGGATGGGGGTGGGAAGTTGAGGTGAGAAAGAGGGACTGGGAAGAGAGAGGAAGGAGGAAGCTTCTATCAGGATGTAAAGTAAATCAATTAATTAATAAAAAATGAAAAACGGATATAGGATCACATAAAGCCATTTTCAAGCAACTGTGTAATATACTTTGATCATTCACCTACTTTCACTGTGTGTACATGTGTGTATGTGTATGCATGCACATGCTTTAATGTGTTTAGAGGTCAGAGGTCAGTATCAAGCATCTTCTTCATTTGTTTCTTGACCTTACTTTTGATACAGGTTTTCCTTGAGCTTAAAGCCCATCAGTTTGGTTAGACTGGCCAGCCAGCAGCTCCTGGGGATCTTCCTGTCTTCGTTTGTTTGTTTGTTTGTTTTGTTTTGTTTTTGGTTTTGTTTTTTGTTTTGCAGTGCTGGGGTTACACACACACACACACACACACACACACACACACACACACACACACCATGCATGACATTTTTACTCCGGTGCTGGGAACTGAATTTGTCATCTTGCACAGCAACCACTCAACCCCCGAGCCTCCTTCTCAGCTTCCTCGTGGGTTCTCTGTCTCCCCTGCATTACTGCTCCTACAACTACACACAGATTAGTGATAACATTTTAATAAGGAAAGAGTCTAAGAGTTTGTTTAGGAAACCCATGATAACGAAGGTCCTCGAAGCTTTGAGAATCCCCTAGGGACACAGTAGATGACTGAGGTTGTGGATGACTGAGTTCGAAACAATGATGCTATGCAAGAAAATTGGTCTGCAGCATCTGAGGTAGTTGGGCTGGAAGAGATCTGGTGATTGCCTGAGTTCATCCCAAAGAAGACTACAATCATGTTTCCTTTGAGTTCAAAATATCTCCCTCATCTCCCTCACAGCTTTCAGTTCGTGGATCTTTAGAAGTGGCTCTGAATATAAGAAGATTGCTTCCCAGTGAGCCCCCCTCCACATTGCCATGGAAACAGCACTGTGCTCATGTGTCAGGTGTGAGCATGCACATGCACACACAGCATGCTAATATATTCTCAAGGAAGTGTCTTTATGCTTTCTCCTTCTGGTGGCTCTTTATACTTCTAAAATTTAGTCATTCGAATTTTTAAAATTGCTCATTCCTATCATACAACTGTTATCTTTTATTTTGACTTTAGAAGTTTCTGACTGGGAATTTCTCTTCAGCATAGTCATCCTAGATGTGAATTCGCGTCTATTGTCTCTCCCTTCAGTGACTCCAATTTTTCTTTTATCTTTTAAATGAACAGACTGGAGATCTCACAACCTACAGCTCAATTTCCAAAGAACAGAGGGTAAAGATATAAGCTCAATGGGAGGGTATATGCTGGCATGCATGAGGCCAGCACTGCCAAAGTAAACAAACAAATGGATCCTAGTTTAGATTCTGTTGATTTCTTTGGTAGGTAGGCATACGGATGTAGTTACTCCGTATCCTTAAATACTCTTAATTTCAAATATTGTTTTAAATTGGAAAAGATGGCAGTTTCTTGGGAGAGTGTTGATGAATCACAAGGTTATGAATCTATGTGAACCTGGAGAAAAGACTAAAGGAAACTCATGTAGGGGAATTACTTATTTTCAACAAGGAATTCTCAGGCACCTACTCTCTGACTGTATAATACCCTTGAGAAATGATTCTGTGCCTGGAGAAGGTTGTGATTGCTGATAAGGTGCTTCAGAGTCTAAGAGTCGGGAAGCTGGCTTAGGAGTTCACCCCCATTCCGCGGTGAGCCTTTCCTTCCCTTGAATTGGAGTGTAGATGCTGACCTATAAAACATAAGCAATTTGGATGGGATGGTCTCCTTAGGTTCCTTAGTTCCAAGATGGCTGTGTTCTATTTCATCATTTGGTTCAGTAGAAGTGGATGGTGGGATTGGGTAGCCTTAGTTGAGTGCCACCATCCAGGAAGTGACTTAGCCAATCACTGGTGTGGTCCAACACCCCTGTGCCATCAGTCTCTAGCAAATATCTTAACACTCCAGGTCCACACCATGCCCAGAGCTGCCTTCTTTTTTTTGTTTTGTTTTGTTTTGTTTTGTTTTGTTTGTTTTGGTTTTTTGAGACAGGGTTTCTCTGTGTAGCCCTGGCTGTCCTGGAACTCACTGTGTAGACCAGGCTGGCCTCGAACTCAGAAATCCGCCTGCCTCTGCCTCCCAAGTGCTGGGATTAAAGGTGTGTGCCACCACCACCCGGCCAGAGCTGCCTTCTTTACATCAGTCCTCGGTCACTCTTAGGCTGAGACCAGCCAACTTGACATGTTCATGGATGCCAAATTTCTCATGGGCTGTATCTGTCATGCTCAAGAAAATATACTACTTAGCCTAGGCTGGCCTTGAACTTCTGACTTTCTTGCCTCAGTGTCCCCGATGGTAACTGTATACCACCACACTCAGCTTTCAAGGTAACTTTTTTTTTAAGATTTATTTATTTATTTATTTATATTTATTTATTGTATGTGAGTACCATGTAGCTGTCTTCAGACACACCAGAGGAGGGCATCAGATGCCATTATAGATGGTTGTGAGGAATTGAACTCAGGACCTTTGGAAGAGCAATCACTGCTCTTAACCATTGAGCCCCCTCAAGGCAACAATTCTTGAATGGTGAAGTTACAAGTTTGGAGTTACCTGTTTCCTACCACTAACTTTCCTACGTTTTGCTTTGCTTTTACCTCAAAGGCAGTTCCCAGAACTCACCAGCTCAGGGCAGCTCTTGGCTGACGGCTTGTGCTGCTGCTCTGCAGACAGATCTTATCCTTACCTCAGTCCTTCTGAGCCCTCTGCTACTTGCTGTCTTTCGTATCTTACCAGAAAGCACAGCCTCTTGTGGTTGTCTGCTGTCCATCTCCATCTCCCCCAGAAGATCACAAGTTCCATGAGGACATCATGCCCCAGTGCCCAGCATGCATGGGGTTCAGGGACTTACTATTAAACTAATGGACAAGGGCACTGCTCTAACCCAAACACTCAAGTGAGAACTGCACCCCACCCCCTGACTCCCTGATGGTAAAGAGATTTCATTTTATTGTATTATGCTTCACTTTTTGAGACTGTTTCTCCTATGTAGCTCATGCTGGCCTTATATATTCAAGGTAGTCCTCCTGCCTCAGCTTCTCAAGTGCTGGGATTACAAGTATGCATCACTTTGTCCAGAAAGTGAAGAAGCAAAACTTGTCTTTCCCAGCTACTTACAATGCTCCTGTGCCTTTAAATTTTATTTTGAAAGCTGCCATACAAATAGGTGGGTTTCATTTGGGGGTTTTCATACATGCATATCATTATACTTTGTTCCCACTCATTCCCTCCCTCACTTCCTTTTCTCATTCCTTTCCCCACTCCCCTGTTGCTGGTCCTTACCCCACCACACACATTGTTCTCCCTCTTGCTCTTATGTTACATGTGTTTCATTTCCTCTCTTCTCAACTCTAGACCCCTATGACCATTCTCCCACCGTCTTCTCTTTTCAACACACATGCACAGAGACACACAACACATACACGGACACATAAATTCACACAATACACACAGACACACAGAGACAGGTAAACACACACACAGAGACACAACATACACAGACTCACATAGACACACACATACATACAACACACACAGACACACAAATATATAAAACACACACACAGACAAACACATACAGTCAGACACACACAGAAAGACACAATATACACAGACTCATAGACACACACATATACACAACATACACACAGAACACAAATACATACACAGACACACACAGACACAACATACACAGACTCACATAGACATAGACACACACACACATGCACACACACACACACACAGAACACATTATGAAGAAAATGTGGTATTTGTCTTTCTGAATCTTTCTCATTTCACTCAGTGTTATGATCTTCAGATCTATCAAAGTGGCATGATTCCCTTTCCTTTATGGGCAGAGATTTCCATTATATATACACACCACACTTTATCCATTTTTCTGTAGATGGGCATGTAGGTTGTCTCTGTTTCCTGACTTTTGTGACAGTGCTGCAATAACCATGGGTGTGCAAGTATGTCCATGGCGAGCTGACTCAGGGTGCTTTGATACATACCAAGGAATGGTATAGCTGAGTCACATAGCAGGTCATTTTAGTTTTATGTCACGTTTGAGAGACAGATGTCAGCAGTAGAAAACATTGGCATTTTAAAATTACTAATTTGACCTACAGTTGTTTGCTAGCAGTAACTTTGACTCACTATGAATCTTTCTTTATATGAACTTAATTCCTTTTACATTGCACATTGGTGACAGTAGACCTTAGAATATGAAGCCTAATGGCATAAACTTCAGATTGAGATAGTAAAATTTATACTCACTCCCATCTTGTAATGGGAGAATTTTCTGTTTCATCTTTGACGGAATAAAAATCAAATTCAATCTGTTCGCCAGTGTGTGCTCTGTTCCCTGTGCCATAACACACATACGACAGGCTTGGTTATTTCCTATGAAAAACCGTCTATTTATCTTGCTGCTCTGGATGTTGGGAAGTCCAAGAACATGGCACCAGCCCCTGGTCAGTATGTGATGAGGGCCTTGTGCTGCACTATCACAAGGTGGATGGTGTCACACGCTGAGTCAGATCCAGTCACCATCGAGCTCCCCCATAACAAGACTGCTCCTGAGATTGCCCTTTGAGGATCTTTGAACAAATCCATCCACTCACGAAGGCACAGGCCTCCTGATCCCATTGTTTTCTAAAGACTCCACCTTCCAACTTCACCAAGTGTCTTTCAAACCACATTCAAACCACAGCTGCTGGGCAAGTCGCTCTACCACTCCCGGCTTCAGTTTCTCCCTCTGCAGAGAGATTTATTACCTTTGTTTACTTTACTTCTTAGTAGACACTATAATTTAACTTGTTGACATTAGTAACACCCAAGTCTCTCACATACACAAAAAAGAATATAAAAGTATGATGTCAGACATTTAATTAATGGAACCGTAATTTCTCGGACCTTGTGATATTTATAATTTTTAGCTATTTTTTAAAATTTCATATTTATAGCTGTGAAAAAATTATCCCAATGTGAGCTTTTAAAAAAAATAATTGATTTAGAGATGACATACTTTTGGAAACATAATAAGGGTATTAAGCACTCTTGCTGTCTGGATTGATGCTGGGAGGTTTGGAGTGCCTCACCTGCTCTGTTTGTCTTTCCTGGTGGGTACACAGGAGCTGAGCAGGTTACCCTCAAGTGTTTGAACATCGAACCCAAACTTAAAATATGCTTTCTATCCTGTACTCAGCACTATGCCACAATACTACTGTGCCTTAGTTTTATCTATTGCAAAATGGAAACTGAACCAATCTCTGTGTGTCTTGAGGAATTTGGCAAAGGATGTTGAAACCCGTGACTGTCACCACTCCAGTTCACACCCTACCTGACCTCTGCTCACCAGAGGTTTGCAACACTTCTCTTGTAGGGGCCCCGGGAAGGTGTCTAGAACAGGGCACTAACTAACTCCTGTTCTGTGCCTAGTTACTTCAGAAGCAGTGGCTCCCAAAGAACCAAGTCTACTCTGTCTTGCTGGAATCTCCAACCCCGAATAGCCCATATAAAAAGCACACAATCCAGTTATTATAATTATAAGCTATAGTTATAATAACACTAACACTATACTAACTTATTCCCCAGCTATAAGACCCCTTGCTACTTGTGGTTTCTTCTGGCCAGGTGGTTCTGCTCCATCGAGGTTTCCTTCTCCTCTTCCTCCATCCTCTCTCCTTCCCCTCTGGTCCTCTTCTGCCTTCCTACCTGCCACAACTTTCAAACCTCCAGTCCTACCTTTCCCCTCCACTGCCCAATCACAGGCTCTAGCCTTTATTGACCAGCTAAAATGGGGAGAAGGCTCACATGAGATCACCTGAGTACATGAAGGACTGTTCTTGGGGACAGCCCCTCTTGAGGAAGCAGAATTAACATCAGAATACAAACAGCATCAGACCAAACCACAATACTGCCCTATTTGGAGGTCAATGAAGACACTCAAGATAAATATGTCAAATGTGTTTCTGTGTGAATGTGCATGTTACTGCGGGCTGTCCTTTCTCATATTATTTTTGGTGTTCAATTTTTAATATCTGTACAATGTGTTCGTGTATAAAATTCTAAATTCTGCTAGGTAACAGTGAGTTGAAGGACAGCCCTGGAGTTTCCAGGTCTTCTGTGACCTGCTTTTGTCAGTCAATGATTAACTAACTTTGGTTAACAGAGATAATACAAAGCTTTGGAAATTTACCTGACTTTTGGCAGTAGGATTGATTGAGGGCATACATCCTGTGTGGATTCATAAATATATGAGGCTTCCATATCCACTGTTGCATTAAGTCCTCTTAAGAGCTATAGGATATTGGAAACCCTATGGTTATTTAAAGTAGCAGACGTCAGACACTCAGAGAGTGCAAGTCACTGGATCAGATCCCAGTGGTCAAGCAACCAAGTCTGGATTCAAACTAAGCCCAAAGCTCATGGTCTTCTAACTGTATTAAACGGGTCCTCAAAACAAACTGCAAAGCATGAATTTCAATGTAGGATGCACTTTCGGCTGTCAGCAGAAAGCCATTTTAGGGTGGCATTTTTTTTTTTTAAGATAGGACCTTGCTGTGTAGTCCATGCTTGCTTTGAATTTGTGATCTTCGTGTCTTAGCCTCCTGAGTGCTGGGGTGACAGGTATGTGTCACATGGGAACTGGCTTCTCCTGATACTAGCAAAGAGGCTCCAGAAGACTTCAGAGAATGGGGTTTGCTTTAGGAGAGTCCCAGGCTTGTGGGATTGGGTCCCAGGACCATCTGCTGAGTTTGTAGAGTCGAAGGGATGCTACAGACCAAGCTGCAAATCTCATCATGACCTCAAGTTCCTTGGTATCATCTCTTATAGATTCTTTTGCTATCTACAGGAATCACCAATATTGATTAAATGGGAAACATGGAAACAAATGAATCATTTGTCCTTCAGATCTGTACCTGTCAAGTAACCTGGTGTGCAGTGATGTGTGGGCCAGTGTTTCTTCCTACATATCATATATGCTCTTTCTGAGACTAAATTCTACTATGAAGGTGACTAAGAAAAGTCAGTGCCAGAATATTCAAGACTTACATATTAAGACATCAATTCAAGGGGCTGGAAAGATGGTCCAGGGGCTATCACTTATTGCTATTGCAGGAACCTGGGTTCAGTTCCCAGAACCCATATGATGTCTCAGAGCCATTCATAGCTACAGTTTCAAGGGATCCAATGGATTCATTGGCACGGGCATACAATACATGTAGTCTACATTCATACCTGCAGGCAGAACTCTCCTATACACATACATATATACAACACACACACACACATATGCACATACATATAATAAAGAATAAACAAATAAATAAATCAGTTCAAGAGAAGACCATGACTTTGTGCAGAATGATGAAAAACTTTTAGGTTTCCTATTTGGAGACATTAGTCAAAACAAACAAACAAACAAACACTGTGGTAGGCTGGGTCAGATGTTCTAAAGTCAGTATTACGACAAATGACCAGAGATATTTGTGCAGGCAAAATGATCCATGGTAGAACACTGGAAAAGAGTGCTCTGATACACATTACACACAACTCCTCACCAGGTGAAGCCTTTCCATTTGTTATATTTCTTTCCAGACAGAGGTAAGAGAGCTTTTTGACCCTGTGTGCTAAGAGGGAAATTCACGGTGTCCAAATAGCCATTCCCTTTCATGGATGTTTTAATAGAAAATGGTCCAGAAAGAAAAATCTTCAGGCATGGAGGGTTCTGGACAGAACCAAGGGAAGGGTAATAATCAAAGAATCCTAAAGACCCCCTTCCCTCCGGCTCCGATGCCCTTGCAAATGCCCTCTAAGGTCAAGGAATATGCTGAACTTTGTCAGCACGCAAGTCCTGAATCTAGATTCAGCTGTTTCCAGATGGTTCTGGTTTTATCAGCTATACAAGTCAGCAGATCTTTCAAATGCTACCTGAAAATGGCTCCATTCTGGCTGACAGCCATGCTGTTCTAAGGAAAAGCACACGTTGCATGGGCAAAGATGCCTATGGTCACCTATGGACAGGGAGAGATTCTGGCTGACTAATCATTGCTAAATACACTGAGCATCATTCCTTGCATAACCAGAGCTGCATGGGCCAATTGGCCACTGAAAAATGTGGAGATCAAAAGGTATAAGTGTGCTTTGGGGATAGGGAGCTGAAGCAGAGGTAAGGTGGATGCGGGAAGAACAGGCTTACAGCTAAACGTATTTACTGTGATGTCTTCAGTGGGTTAGGGGAAATCCAACTAAGTATCTGTAGGAGAATCATATATGAAGGATGGTTTGTGGCCCCTGAGCCCTGAGCTGGAACACTGGCATGCTCTCTGCCATGACTATCCGGTGGTCGATTACTGATGTCTGTCAGCTGCTTAGGAATGGGTATGTGTGGTACAGTCCTGCACTTGTTGACACGAGGCTATATTTTAAACTCTGAGCATTGACTTCCTTTTCCTTTTAAAACTACAACCAGCCTTCACCTTCTTCCTGGTGAACACACACAGCTATCTGCATGCTGCTCGGGCAAAAGACTTACAATAGTTTAGGCAAAATCTTCCTGGGTATCTGGGATAATGAGCAGCAAAATCCACTTAACATATGTCTCTTAAAACTATAAACGGAAATCCCCACAAATTAGCTTTCTCTTTCCCTTTGCAACAGATGTTCAACACATCAGGCTCTCCCAGAGCTCAGAACCAACTGCTGCCCTCAGACTCCCCAGAGTGGATCATGGCTGAGGCAGAATCCATGACATCTGCCACTTGGCTTCTTCTCACAGAAGGCACAGTCAGTGGGTATGAATTATGGCTGGGTAACCACCAGCACTTTTTGTCACAACCAAATCTCTAGAAACCCTTGTACCCTGTTGGTGTTGATGCACAGGTGACTCTGCTCTACTGGGTGAGATATGGCACTGATAAGCTATTCACCAACTCCTTTACTGTTCCACTGCCTGGCTCTTTGTCATTTTTCTACAATCAATATTTTCCTTAAGTATTAAAAGGTCTTGTGCTCAGAAACTTTCTACCTTGATGTTTCTGGGCTTCTCTGAGGAAGTTCCCTAGATGGGGTGACTTCAACAACAGGAATTTTCTTCGCATAGTTCTGGAAGCTCAAAGTACCTGCTGACAGGTTCCAGCAAAGGCCAACTCCCTGGTCTGAAAACAGACACCTTGCTGCGTCCTTATGGTGGAGGAGTTACTGCTCCTTCCTCATCTTAACAAAGATACTAGTCTCATTAAGAGCCCTGTCCTGTGACCTCATCTAAATTGACCTACTGCCCAGAGGCCCACCTCAAAATAGCCTCACATTGAGGTCTTAGCATTAGAATACACATTCCGTTGCATCCTCCTATCTGTAAGGTGGGCCTCACATTGAGGGTTATAGCATCAGGATTCACGTGATGTAGCATCCTCCTATCTGTAAGGTGTGCTTTTTGAGACATTGTCTTGCCACATATCTGAAACTGGCCTCAAACTTGCGGTTCTCCTGTCTCTACCACCCAAGATCTGGGATTAGAGGTCTGAGTCATCTTGCTTGCAACCAAACTCCCTAACACTAAAGTTTGATGTACCTTTCCATCTAACTTTGTGCTCGGAGGAGGCTGCTTACGGTACTGGGAGAGCCATAGAAACCTTGAGATTTAAAATGGATGTAGTGCATATTACTGGCAGTCTCAGCAGTTTGGGTCAGAGGCAAGAGGACCTTAAGTTTAAGGTCAGTCTGGGCTACACAATGAGACTATCTCAAAATATTTTTAAGATTTAGAAAGACAGTTCTCCTTTTCAGTTTTGCAGAGAGCCGTGGGTAGCTGAGTTACTGTTATTACTCAGCAGAAAGATGCCTCTGTGAACTAGGTAGTGAACACAGGTCCCAGCAGCGGGGTGGTGGCGGAGATTGCACCGTTTAGGCTGTTTCCTGGTAAGTGAATTGACAATTCTGCTTGTTGGGTTGTTGATACTGTGTGGAAGCTCAGGACATACAGATTTCAATTCGTGATTCTCCCATTTAGGAGCAGCATGACCTTGGGCTAGCCATTTGATCTCTCTAAGTCTCAGATTTGTCACTTCTAAAGAATGAGTACTAATCATCCCTTCTTTGCGATACTCACTGAGCAAGAGATCCCATGAGGACTCACACAAAGAAATCCGGGGATCTGTCTCATTACTTATTAATAGCACATAAGAGTACTGTGAGTGCTAAGAAACAGAGTCCTTCCCTCATTTGCTGACTTTGCTAACAATTACAGCAATGGTTACCCAGTAGCCAACACTTGACTATATTACACCCTTAACCCGCATTAAGAGGCAACCACCTGTGGAGTATTGGCAGCAGTAGCATCAATTCCAAGTTATAACTGAGGAAACAGTGTCACAGGATGATTCAGTAACTTGCCCAGAATCACAAAGCGGATCACCAGCAGGGCCAGGAGTTGAATATCTGCAGTACCTATCTACAGAGTCGATGTGTCGAACCACTGGGTTATATGTTTAAGACCCTGGATGGAAACAATAGGTGGTCCCACTAAGATTCTCCCCATGTCTGAGTTCCTTGACTTAATGTCCTCAATTTAAAGTCTACAATTGTGCTTCATATTAAAGGCATGGTGCTACAGGACAGGTGATATACACAGGAACTCTAGAAATCAGTGGAGGCACCTCTGAGGCCAGCCTGGATTATACAGAGAAACTTCCGTCCCCTACCCCACAAAAACCAGAGGCCAAGAGCTACTTTATACTTTTACTCAGCGCTCTCAAATGGAATGAAATTCAAAAGTGAATCTAACGTTATCACAGGGCTCTTCTTCCTCCATCATTCAGCCATGTAGTTCTGCTCAAGCTCTTTCCAAGCAGACACTGAAGGCTGGGGCAGACTTGTCAACTGCACGGCCAAGGGTTACAAAGGGCCTCTTTGTGAACGGGAAGACACTGGCTCCTGGTATATCGAACAGTTACCTGGCTACCGAGCTAACTAAGCAGAGGCTTCAGTGGCCAAACATGAACAAGAATAAATGTTTTACAGTATAATCTTTAAAGGGCAATAATTAAGCAACAAATAGCAGTAATAACAAACCTAGGGAAGGATGGTCATTTAATTTCTGTAGTTATCACATTGTAGTCAGCTTGCTGTATCAATGGATTTTGCATACATGGGCCAACCAAACATAGATAAAAAAATATTTAAAATGTTCAAAAATTACATTGAAATGTTAAAATTATATTTTTCTTGGGGGAAGTAAAGAGAAAGAGCAAGTGCACATCACAGGAAAACCAGTGAATGTCAGAGGCCGAGTAGCGGTTGAGTTTCTCCTTACATCATGTGGGTCCCAGGAACAACACCCTTAAGATTTGGTGAGGAGCTCCTTTGCCCACTGAGCTACCTGGCCAGTTCCCGGATAAGTTTGGGTTTGTCTGTTTGTTTAAATTGTGTCTGTGTTGAACGTGCACAATTTCCTTTTCTTTTCACTGTTCTCATAACAAGATAGTTTAACAATGATTTACACAGCATTTGCATTGTCCCAAGAATCTTAAATAATCTAGAGGCTTAAAGCACCAGAGGAGATTAGAGTTGTAGCTCAGTGGTGGAGCCCCTTCTTTGCATATGTGAGGTCTTGGGTTCAGTGTTTAGTGGTACAAAGAATACGTACACAGAAATGAAATAAATATGAACAGGCAGCATGGGCTATATCCAAATAGTATGCAATTTGTTACTTCAATTACGTGTCCTTAAAGTAATCACAAACTTGGGAGATATACATTGGTTGAAAGAGTCAGGTTCTGGTCAAAGCCCTGAAGAATATAGAAGGGCTACCTTGGGTGGGAGAGGGGTGTTCATGGCACAAAGGGTTTTTTAGGAGATGCAGAGGGAGAAAAACTTAGAGAGGGGCAGGCCTTCACTGCAGGGAGCATTTCTTCTCCAGTGGGAGCATTACCGCTGACGTGGACTCTGACCTCCTGCAGCTGGTTAATTTAAACCCTGGAGAGGACCTCTCCACACTGACATGGCTTAGGAGGGACTGTGAGCAAGGGCAGGGGAAGCAACAGACAATTCAAAAGTGCCCCAATGGTAATTCTAGAAAAGGCAACTACAACTGGGTTTTGGAATCTGAAGGCGATCCCAGTACCAACTCCCCAAGGGACAACTTGATATAATTTTAGATGACCATGTTTCAGCCAAAAATCATAAGGCATTAAAGGAAAAACGTACGGCTGGGAAAATGGCTTAACCTGAAATGCACTTGCCTTACAAGCAAAAGGACCTTAGTTTGTTTGAATCCTCAGACCCACAGGAAAACCAACAACAAAAACAAACCTCAGTACTACAGTGAGTATGTAAGGCTGAAGATGGGAAAGTAGAGAATGACATCACCAGCCAGCCTAACCAATCAAGGAGCTGTATCATCCTGACAGTGGTGGCACATACCTGTAATCCTAGCACTTGGGAGGCAGAGGCAGGTGGATTTCTGAGTTCCAGGATAGCCTGGTCTACAGATTGAGGTCCAGGACAGCCAGAGTCGTACAGAGAAACCCTGTCTTGA
>NW_022196903.1:49763275-49765362 GCF_008632895.1 Mastomys coucha
AAAAAAAAAGCTGCAGATTCAGTGAGAATCTCTGTCTCAAAACATAAGGTGAAGAGCAATCAGACAACTAAGGAAGGTACCAGATGTAGACATCCTACATAAATGCATACACACAGGAAGGGAAGGAAGAGAGAGAGAGAGAGAACTATGACAGAGGAGATGACAGTTAATGAGAAAGAACTGTGAAGAAATCAAGAATTTAGATGTTCTTCATATATACCAATAGTAAATAATATGTGACTAAGTAGATGGCCAATTGTATGGCTTAGTCAGGCTGATATACACCTTAAAAAGTACCAGCTGGGACTGGCAATGCAGGACCATAGCTCCAGCCACTCAAGAAACTAAGGAAGGAGGATCCGAAGATCAAGACTGGCATGAGCTGCTTCAGAGAAGGTTCAAGATAAGCCTAGGGAGTTTAAGTGAAACTCTCAAAAGAGGGCTGGTACTGTAGGTCAGTGGTACAGCACTTGCCTAGCCAGGCTTGCACAGAGTAAAGTTTTACCTCAAAGAGGCTGTAGGGCCTCAGGTCCTGGCTTATGTACAGTCTGCACAGAGGTGCTCTTTTAGTTTCTCAGGAATAAATAGTAGCTTTTCAAAACACCTTTAAGACTTTGTAGCCCTTCATTTAAGTGTTTCGTCAGCCTGTTGTTTTGTGACTGCTATGTCATATTTCAAGGCACCCTTAAATTAAATACTGCTTCCAAATATTTCCAATAAATCCCACCCCCCCCCCAGAAAAAAGGAGTTCTTACTGGGTGACCTCAAAATCAAGTGAAGTAAAACTGTCTCTTAACTGGATTGTTCAAAGAACTTCCAGAAAAGATTGACTGGAGTGAGTCTCCTCATCACTGAGGTTGTAGTCTTCAACAACTACCAGATCTGGGAAAGCTGGATAATGGGAACAAGACCAATAAAGTTATTGCTCTTAGTGGTGAGTGAGTGATACCATCAGTGTAGACAGACACATTTATGCCTTTCAACAGAGTCAGAACCCATTGAATAGCACTAGACTCACAAGCTACATCGGCTTTACTTCACAGACTACTTCTAGCTTCACTTGAAGTCTTGACTTTGGCAGTTCCAAGTTCTTTATCTATTCCAGTCTTATTGACACCAATAACACTCAAATCACACATACCATCACACAATTATATATAGGTTACAGAAAGGATACTGGTGTTAAAGAGACAGTGCAGAGTCGATACAAAAGGGCAATATAGAGACTCAACACAACTTGGAGAGGAATTTTTTTTGGCTCACAGGATATAACTTATCATTGAGGGCAAGCCAAGAAAAGAAGTTCAGGTTTTTGAAGTACTTCCTTATGATTCTTTGCCTTTCCTTGGTGTCTGTTATAATGTCTCCTTCTTCCCTCTTTTATTTTATTCATTTGGATCTTCATTAATTTCATAATTTGAATAAGGGTTTGTTTGTCTGGCTTGTTGATAGTCTCAAAGAATCAACTCTTTGTTTCATTGAGTCTTTTCTTTGTTTCCTTTTCATTGATTTCAGCCCTGAGTTTCATTACTTCTTGATGTCTATTATTTTTGGATGTCATTTCTCCTGTTGTTCTAGAGCTTTCAGATATATCTTTAAATTGCTATTAAGAAATCTCTCCTAAGTGCAATTGTACACAGATTCTGAGTACATATAGATGCACTTAGTACTGTGAACTTGCGCCTTAGAACTGCCTTCACTGTGTCCCGCAGACCTGCATATGTGGTGTTTTCATTTTCATTCAATCTAAAAAAAAAATTAAATTAAATTTCCTTCTTGATTTCTGTCTTGACCCATTTTTCATTCAGTAATGAGTTGTTCAGTTTTCAGAAGTTTATAAACTTTCTTTCTTTCTTTTATTTTTTTTTAAGTATCAACAAACTGTCTTGAACCAATAATAGTATTAGCAAAGTTCTAATAGCCACATTAAAAGTAAATGAAGGTGTCCACAGTATAAAAGGCACTTGCCTTTAGTCCTAGCATTCTTAAGTCAGAGGCAAGAGGATCTCTGTTATTTCGAAGCCAGTGTGAGCTACATTGTGAGTTCTAGGACAGCCAGGACTATGCAGAGAATGTCTGATCTCAAA
>NW_022196903.1:49765398-49766890 GCF_008632895.1 Mastomys coucha
AAATCTTTAAAAAAATACAAAACAAAAAAGCCTTCTGTATTTCTGTCCCATAAGAAATGAGGGGAGAGATGGGCGGTGGTGGCACATTCCTTTAATCCCAGCACTTGGGAGGCAGAGGCAGGCGGATTTCTGAATTCAAGGCCAGCCTGGTCTACAGAATGAGTTCCAGTGCAGCCAGGGATACACAGAGAAGCCCTGTCTTAAAGAAAAAAAAAAGGAATGAGGGGAGACGAATGATGCCCTTAAAATATAGCTCACTTCAGTGATACCTCATGTAAAGTATCCCAATAAGCGTGCCAGCCAAACTTGAGCCGAGTCTTCCCATGATGCAACACCAACTTAACCGAGAAAGCAAATTAGCAGGCAGGGTGGGTAGAAAATACAAAAGCTGAACCAAATGCTGCTGAGACTCTGCAGGAAGAACTACCACAGTGCCTTCTTGAGGATCATAAATCCGTAGAGCAGCGGCTTGTAAGTTTTTCAGTAAGTCCTTATTTGCTTGTGATGCAGCAGTATGAATAATATCAATCAGCTGTGTGGATAGTTCAGGGTTTCGGGAGCCAAGGTAAGAGAGCTGCAATGGTAAGCCGGCTAGCCAACTGGATAGCACTCTGCTTCAGTATCTCAATCTGTAAGATCTCAGTTCTTCTTTCTGATATATCTTACTGAAAATTTTGATTAACAAAGTCCTAACTGGAAGAAGCAGGCCCCTCTGTTGATACAGTGTATAAATCGCCTCAATGAGATTCTCTGTAGCATCTCTGTTTGGTTGCATTTGGATTAGCCTCCATGAGACTCCAGCAATCTGTTCAGCTGTTTACTGTTCAGTCTAGTGCCACCTTTAAGGATCTCCATCACAAATTTCCTTATTGTTTCTATCCTACTGGAATCATTCTGTAAAGTTGAAGCATTTGCCAGTGAGACCATGATATCAGACAGTGTTAAGTTCAGTAAAAGATGATCTACATTATTGGAGAGAACTGTGCAATGCTTGATGCTTTTATTTGTATCTTTCTTCCGTTGCTTGGTTATTTCCTTTAAGGCATATGGAAAATGACTCATAAAATGATGTTTGAAATCAGTAAGATAATTTTTTCGAAGCCATGACTCCAACGTATGGGTTTCATCCTGCTGCTTTGAGAGTTTCCACAACAGTGAAATGACATCCAGGACTTGCTGCATAACCTGTAGAGGCTCTCGCTCTACCTCACTCCCAGCAGAAGCAGCTAGCTGTGGAGGTAAAGCTTCAATCCAGCATTCAATTAACAATGGAATTATTATTTCAATGAATCCTTTCAGATTTTCAGGGGATGACAGGTCTTCATCAACTGTGCCTAGTGTTCCCAAGCACCGTAGCCTGAACTGTGAACTGACATTTGTCTGTGAACCCCCATTTTCATAAACCTGGATCTGCTGCTGGTCGCTGGCATGATCCTTCCAGTTGATAAAAATTGAGTTGCTAGTGGCATGGGGAGTTTCTTTTTGTTCCTGA
>NW_022196903.1:49767222-49777977 GCF_008632895.1 Mastomys coucha
TTTAAGTCCAAGAAGAGCACTTTGTTTAACACCACCACTATAGTGATGCATCTGTGACAGCAAATCCTTTATGTTAAACTTTCTATTGTTGGTCAGAAGTGTTCTATCCTCTTTAAGTTGTTCAGGCAAATGTATAGCCTTTGTCTTAAAGTTTGTAGCTGTAGCATTTTCTAACTTGGGCTTCTTTTTACCAACTTTTAGTTTTACTTTCTGAAAATCATCTTGGCGTTTCCTTTTTTTGGTCATTCTTGATGCTGAGAGCCCGGACGGAACCGGGATGTGGAGACTAGGTGGAGAGCGAGCGAAAGTCAAGCCCTGCAGGACCACGCTGTGTCCCGCAGCTCCTAGAGCTTGTTTTCTAATCGCCTCGTCCTCACGCGGCCGCATCTCCTTCAGCCGCTCGGAAGATAAACTTTCTTTTGTCTCTGTTGTTGATGATATCTAACTTTAATCTGTGATGGTCTGGTAAGATGCAGGGTGCTACTTTAGTTTTCTTCTATTTTTTGAGACATGCTTCGTGTCCAAGTATATGGTCAACTCTGGAGAAAGTTCCATGAGCTGCTGAGAAGAGGGTATTTCCTTTGGTGTTTAGGTGAAACATTCAGGTAACTCCCAGGTCCACTTGACTGATTGTGCCATTTAACTTTAGCATTTTTCTATTTAATTTTGTCTATATGACCTGTCTATTGGTCAGAATGACTGACAGATGGTCTGACTATTCCAGCAATATTCTCATGATATGAAGGGTGAATATTCTATTTTTTCACTATCGTGATGTTTCTTTTATAAATGTTGTTGTCCTTATATTTGGTGTATAAAAGTTTAGATTTGCAATATCCTCTTGGTGAATTTTTCCTTTGATAAGTATGTAATCTCCTTACATGCCTCTTTTGATCAATTTTAGTTTGAAGTCTATTTTCTTGGCTATTAAAATGGCTATACACCTACTTGCTACTTAGGTTCATTTGATTGAAATGTTTTTTTTTTTTTTCTATTCTTGCACTCCTAGGTGTTTTCTATTCTTGAAGATGACATGTGTTTCTTGGATGCAGCAGAAAGATGGACCCTATTTTCTAAACCAGTCTGTTTCTCATTGTCTCTTTATCGAGTGTTATCAAAAAACAGGAGTTGTGTTGATTTTTGTTACTTTGTTGTTATGGCGTGGACATTGCTTCACTTTTGACTTACTGTTCTGGGATTATTTGTTCCTTACATCTTTTCGGATGTGGTTGGCCTCTTCTGGCTGAAGTTTTCTTACAAGTATCCTCTGAAGAGCTGTACTGGTAGATAGCTATTGTTTGAATTTGGTTTTATCATGGGATGTTTTCTTTCTTTGGAAACCATGATTGATAGTTTTGCTAGGTATAATAGGGGCTGGCACCTATGAGCTCTTAGAATTTGTATAACACCCATCCAGGCCATTCTGGCTTTCAAGGTCTCCATTGAGAAGTCAGGTATTAGTCTAATGAGACTACATTTATATATTACTTGATCTTCTTCTTCATGAAGCTATTAATATTCTTTCTTTGCTCTGTACATTTAGTGTCTTAATTATTATATGTAATGGGGAATTTCTTTCTGGATCTCTCTATTTGGTGTTCTGTATGTACCTGTATTGTACCTTGGTAGGCACCTCCTTCTTTAGGTTAAGGAAATTTTCTTCTATGATTTTGTTAAAAAAATTTTTTTTTTTATTTTCTCTCTAGTGACTGTCTAAGGCAGGACCAGCCAGGAGCACACAGGCTGCAGAATCGGCAGAGCAGCTGGAACAGGGTCCTTCCTGCCTTCATCTGCACCCAGGAGGTGGGGCTGTTCCACAGCCCTCTGTGCACTGGTCTTGCCAGGAGAGAGCTGGTCTCCCAGGAGTGCTGACATAGGCTTAGAGACCCACACGAGGAACAATCTCCAGCCAGAGACAGCATGAACATCTAACACCAGAGATTACCAGATGGCAAAAGGCAAACACAAGAATCTTACCAACAGAAACCAAGACTACTTGGCATCACCAGAACCCAGTACTCCAACCACAGCAAGTCCTGGATATCCCCAACACACCAGAAAAGCAAGATTCAGATTTAAAATCATATCTCATGATGCTTATAGAGGATTTTAAGAAGGACATAAGTAACTCCCTTAAAGAAATACAGGAGAACACAGGTAAAAAGGTAAAAAGAAGCTCTTAAAGAGGAAACACAAAAATCCCTTAAAGAATTGCAGGAAAACACAATCAAACAGGTGAAGAAATTGAACAAAACCATCCAGAATCTAAAAATGGAAGTAGAAACAATAAAAAAAATCACAAAGGGAGACAACTCTGAAGATAGAAAACCTAGGAAAGGAGTCAGGAGCCATAAATGCAAGCATCACTAACAGAATACAAGAGACAGAAGAGAAGAGATAGAAGAGAATCTCAGGTGCAGAAGATAGCATAGAAAAAAAACATTGACACAACAAAGAAAGTGCAAAATGTAAAAAGCTCCTAACCCAAAACATCCAGGAAATCCAGGACACAATGAGAAAACCAAACCTAAGGATAATAGGTATAGAAGAGAGTGAAGACTCCCAATGTAGTGGGCCAGTAAATATCTTCAACAAAATTATAGAAGAAAACTTCCCTAACCTAAAGAAAGAGATGCCCATGAACATACAAGAAGCCTATAGAACTCCAAATAGACTGGACCAGAAAAGAAATTCCTCTTGTCACATAATAATCAAAACACCAAATGCACTAAACAAAGAAAGAATTTTAAAAGCAGTAAGGGAAAAAGGTCAAGTAACATATAAAGGCAGGCCTTCAGAATTACACCAGACTTCTCACCAGAGACTATGTAAGCCAGAAGATCTTGGGCAGATGTCATACATATCCTAAAAGAACACAAATGCCAGCCCAGACTACTATATCCAGCAAAACTCTCAATTACCATAGATGGAGGAACCAAGGTATTCCACGACAAAACCAAATTTACACAGTATCTTTTCACAAATCCAGCCCTTCAAAGGATAATAAATGGAAAACTCCAACACGAGGGAAACTACACCCTAGAAAAAGCAAGAAAGTAATCCTTCAACAAAACTAAAAGAAGATAGCCACATGAACAGAATTCCAACTCTAACAACAAAATCAACAGGAAGCAACAATTACTTTTCCTTAATATCTATTAATATCGATGTACTCAATTCCACAATAAAAAGACTCAGACTAACAGACTGGTTATGTAAACAGGACCCAACATTTTGCTGCATACAGGAAACTCAGCTCAGTAACAAAGACAGACACTACCTCAGAGTAAAAGGCTGGAAAACTATTTTCCAAACAAATGGTTCCAAGAAACAAGCTGGAGTAGCCATTCTAATATCAAATAAAATCTGCTTTCAACCTAAAGTTATCAAAAAAGCTAAGGAGGGACACTTCATACTCATCAAAGGTAAAATCTACCAAGATGAACTCTCAATTCTGAACATCTATGCTCCAAATCCAAGGGCATCCACAGTCATAAATGAAACTTTAAGTGCTGGTGAGATGGCTCAGGGGGTAAGAGCACTGACTGCTCTTCTGAAGGTCCTGAGTTCAGATCCCAGCAACCACATGGTGACACACAACCACCCATAATGAGATCTGACGCCCTCTTCTACTGCTTCTGAAGACAGCTACAGTATATTATGCTGGAGCAAGCAGAGCCGGAACAAGAGGGGCTGTCCTGAGTTCAATTCCCAGCAGCTACATGATGGCTCATGGCCATCTGTATAGCTACAGTGTACTCATACACATAAAAATAAATAAATAAATCTTTTTTTTTAAAGATTTATTTATTTATTTATTTATTAGCTAAGTATACTGTAGCTGTCTACAGACACCAGAAGAGGGTGTCAGATTTCATTAAGGGTGGTTGTGAGCCACCATGTGGTTGCTGGGATTTGAACTCATGACCTTCCGAAGAGCAGTCGGTGCTCTTCCCCACTGAGCTATCTCATCAGCCCAATAAATCTTTTTTTAAAAAAAGAAACTTTACTAAAGCTCAAAGCACACATCGCACCACACACAATAATAGTAGGAGACTTTAACACCCCACTCTCATCAATGGACAGATCATAGAAACAAACTAAACAGAGACATAGTGAAACTAACAGAAGTTATGAAACAAATGGATTTAAGAGATATCTATAGAACATTTTATCCTAGAACAAAAGGATGTACCTTCTTCTCAGCACCTCATGTTACCTTCTCCAAAATTGACCATATAATTGGTCACAAAACAGGCCTTAACAGATACAAGAAGATTGAAATAATCCCATGCATCCTATCAGATAACCAAGGACTAAGGCTGGTCCTCAATAACAACATAAACAATAGAAAGTCCACATACACGTGGAAGCTGAACAATGCTCTACTCAATGATAACTTGGTCAAGGAAGAAATAAAGAAAGTAAAGACTTTTTAGAGTTTAATGAAAATGAAGTCACAACATACTGAAACTTATGGGACACAATGAAAGCAGTCTTAGGAAAACTCATAGCTCTGAGTGCCTCCAAAAAGAATCTGGAGAGAGCATCCACTAGCAGCTTGACAGCACATCTGAAAGCTCTAGAACAAAAAGAAGCAAACTCACCCAAGAGGAGTAGACGGCAGGAAATAATCTCAGGGCTGAAATCAACCAAGTGGAAACAAAACTTTCACACTGAGTGGTGACCATGTAGGTCACTATCCTGGGCTTCTAGAAGCTTGGTGGACTCCCGGACACAGAACAACTTAGGAAAAAAATATTCACGAATTTGGGATTCAGGCATGGTGAGTCTAGTAGCTTCTAAGTTTTGACATATGGTTTAACTGATCTGGAAGGTACCTGTTGCTTTATCTCACAGAAGCTCTATCTCACAGAGACAATCTTACTAATTTAATTAATTATGTATTTTTATATTGTTATTGCAATAACTGTATTATATAACTTTATGTAATAAAAAATTATATTTAAAAAATGTTTCCTGTGCTTCTGATCTGGATTTCTTCTACTTCCTATATTCCTATTCATAGATTTGGTCTTTTCATGGTATCCAAGATTTTCTGGCTGTTTTGTGCCTGTATTTTATTAGATTTAACAATGTTTGGCTGAGGTATCTGTTTCTTCTGCTTTGTCTTCAATACCTGGGATTCTCTCTTTCATGTCTTGTAATTTGTTGGTGAGTCTCAAAAGGTTTATGTTTGATGTCCTAAAGTTTTCACTTCCATCAGTTTGGGTTTTCTTTAATGATTTTGTTGTTGTTGTTAAATCCTACTTTATGTCTTGAATTGTTTTCATTTTAGTCAGTTGTTTCTTTATGTTTCAGCTTTCATTAAGAGATTTATTCACAGGCCGGAGTGAGCGAGGCCAGAGCGAGCAGAGGTCCTGAGTTCAATTTCCAGCAGTCACATGATGGCTCACAGCCATCTGTACAGCTACAGTGTACTCATATACATAAAAAATAAAAAATAAAAAAATAAAAAAGAGATTTATTCATATTCTCTTTCAGGTCCTTGAATATATTCATAATTGCTATTTTGAAGTCCTTTTCTTACATTGCTCAGGGCCTACTATAGTAGGGTTACTGGGCTCTGGTGGAAGCAAATTGTTTTAGCTGTTCAGTGTGTGGTTTTGCTTTGGGATGTAGGTATCTGGAGTTAGGATGGTTGAGGTGTTTGTGGGTGTTGGTATCTGGTCTTGCCTTTGCTGGGTTGGTGTCCCAGTTTTTGGTTGCTTTTGCTCTCTTAGGATCTTAGGCAGTAAGTGTGACAACTATGAGTTTGTGGTAGAGAGTACTTTTACATGTCAGTGGATGGCTGAGAGGAGTAATGATGGGCTAGGGAGAAAAGAGTGTTAAGGGCTGTGGGAAAGAGCTAGGGAGATACACTCCACACTAAGAGGCAGGGTCCCTAGGTGGTGGAGATGTGGTTATAGGAGGGGGCTCCTGAAAGTAAGCTGCAGTGAGATGAAAAATATTTCTGGAGAGACAAGAATGACAGGGCTAGAGTATCCCTGTGTCTGAACCAAGGTGGAATCTCAAGTGATTGGAGTTGGCACGGGAGAAGAGGTACCTGCAAGCAGGTGAGACTAGAGAGGTTGTAATGGAGGACAGGAGGGATAATGAAGATCACCTACCTGACTTCCAGTGCAGTGTGGCCACTGGGATTCCCTGGATAAAAAAAAAGTGTTTCTGATTATTATTATTATTATTATTATTATTATTATTATTATTATTATTATTATTATTATTATTTTGGCTTTTTTTGAGACAGGGTTTCTCTGTATAGCTCTGGCTGTCCTGGAACTCACTCTGTAGACCAGGCTGGCCTTGAACTCAGAAATTCACCTGCCTCTGCCTCCCAAGTGCTGGGGTGTTTCTGATTATTGCCACAAGCTCATAGAAAGGCATGAAGATGAGCTACAAGGGGAAGTCTGAGAGGATTCATGGGAAAGGGCACCAAGACGCAGAGTCCCAGAGTATGAAATCTTATTTTTTTTTTTTCAATGACAGGTTCTCACTATGTAGTCCTGGCTTTCTTAGAATTCACTCTGTAGACCAGAATAACCTCAAACTCATGGAGATCCACCTGCCTCTGTCTCCTGAGTGTTGGAATTAAAGGTGTGTGCTGCTATGCCTGGCTGTGTAAAATTCTTTTAGTTGATGATTTAGAATGTATAATAGCTATCACCATAAGAGCTTCAACTTCAAACACTCATGTGCAAAAAGCATTATATATTTGTGGTAGCTTGAGTGAGAATGGTCTCCGTAGGCGCATATGTTTGAACACTGGGTCCCCAGCTCTGGGACTGTTTAGGAAGGATTAGGACGTATGATCCCGTTGTAAGAGGTATGCCACTGTAGGCCAGCTTGCTTTGATGTTTTAAAAGACTCATGCCACTTCAGCTTATTCTCTCTGCTTTGTGGATCAAGCCATGTGCTCTCAGCTGCTGCTCAGCACCATGCCTGCCTGCCTGTCACCATGACCATGGTGGACTCCTATCCCTCTGGAACTCAAAACTCCAAATAAACTCTTCCTTCTTCAAGTTGCTTTTGAGGTGTTTTATCACAGCAACAGAGAAGTGATTAATACAATATCCAAGTGTCTTAATTGGACCGCTGTCAGGTTATGTGGGAAAGCAAGTCAAGATATCTGGATTTAGGGCTTGAAAACACTCTGTCTAATCACTTCACACTGGCTCAGCAATTACGACTGTGAAAAGTACTCCAAGTTCAGCTCTCAACACTGTAAAAGTGAGAGGCAGGTGACCTGGGACAGGTTCTGCTGCCTTTCCTTTCATTTTCTGACTGCATGTTCACACAAGACAAAAGTAAACAGTATGAGCAAAATGACACGGGGAACTTTGCATTCCCGTTAGGCTTTGGAAACTCCCTCCCCTGCCTATCCCCGGGGCCTCTGAAAAGATGGTCCTAATTGCCTTGTTCCCATGCTGCGGGCTGTTTTACCTCTCCAACTTGGGAGAAAGAAGAGTCTCTCCTTTCCAAGTGACAGATGGTCTCCTCTGCCTGGTTTTGCTGCTTGCCAGCATTCATCATTCTGTACCCTTTGGCTACTTTTGACAGTCTTGAACAAATGAACTGATCTTCAGCCCTAAAATGTCCTTGTGCTATTTCCTTCCTCTTTTTTTTTTTTTTTTTTTACAATGCTGACTGTACCTAGATCTTCTCTGACTCCTAGGAAACTATTTCTCTTCAGTGTGCCTCCATGTTCAATCTATCCTACCTCTGGCAGAACCCTTTCTGCACCCTCTCCCTCTCCATTACCTGCCTTCTTAACTACCTCTGGATCTGTGGGCATCCCCGCCCCCTTTCTAATAGAAATGCGGCCAGAATCCCCTCTATAATAGATAAATCTGTTTAGGGTCTGTACTTAGAAGTTTCCAAAACCTAAGGTTCCTTCTGGCCTTAGAATGCTGTATTTCCTTCTAGATGATTTATTCTGGCAGGCATACCAACTCATTTTCCAAAGTGGCCCGTGTAAATGATGAATTATGTGGTAGCACTGGTTGCTTTCATTAACTCAACACAAAACTAGACATATCTGGGGAAGAGAAAGTTCAAATAAGAAAATCTCCCCATTAAATTGCTGGTAGCCAAGTCTATGGGGTATTTTCTTAATTAGCAAATGAGGTGGGAGCACCCAGCTCACTGTGGGCTGTGCTACCCCCTGGGAAGGTGGTCCTACATGATAAAAAGAAACCAGGCAGAGCAAGCCATGAGGAACAATCCATAAGCAGCATTCCTCTATGGCTTCTGCTTTAGTTCCAGCTTCTGGGTTCCTGCCCTGACTTCTCTCAGAGATGGAGTGTGACCTGAGAGTTGTAAGGCAAAATAAAATTTTCTTCCCCAAATTGCTTTTGGTCATGGTCTTTATCACAACCATAGTAACCTAGGACAGTGGTTGTCCTCTCATGGCTGTCAGGGTGAAAGCCATATTTACCTGTCTTATAGTATGGCCTCTGCCACCTGCTACCCCATCCTCCCATAACCCATGTGGTCCTCTCATCCTGAAGGCTTTCTGCCATTTCCCATGTCTCAAATCCATACTCTTCCGTGCTAAGCCAAACAGTTTCTCTTCTGTGGAACTGTATATTCTCTCTGCTGCTCTCCCCATCTGCAAAGAGGAGCCACCTTCCTCTCCCCACCCCCACACCTGTAGCAATTTCTCTAGATCTCTCACGCCTGTGACTGTGGTACAACACCTGGCACACTGCACGTCCTCAAAGTGTCTTCTAAAGGGGGATTTGACAAAGCAGGAAGTCAAGAGTATTTCCAGCTGGCTCTGATTAGAATGAAAAACTTTTACCTTTCATGTGGGATCTGCTCGAGAAAATCTAACATGTCAGAGCCAAATCTACTTCTTCTTCATCTGCGGACTAATAAAGAGAAAAACTACTACTGCCCAAACCTGCCCTCATGAACTCAGTGGAGTAATAAAAACAAGCCCTGCTGTTGAAATGGAGTACTGAAGTAAGAGCGATGGACACATTCTAATCCCCGTCATCCATCTTTACAGCCCAGGGCCCGTGTGGAGCGAAGGAAACAGGAGATTCTGCGATCTGACAGATGGCTAAATACAGCTGTAGCTTGCTTCCCCCTCTTCTCTTGTTCCTCTCAAATGTGTCAGTGGCATGTTGTATAAGCAAACAATGGCCATATCATAAGTACTGAGTACAGCACTTTTGTCCATCCTGAGGCAGCCTGACACTCACTCTGCTTGAGGAGTCAAGGCAGAGATTGATTGAAGGATACTGTCTGGGTGGCAAGTTAAAGGACAAAGAGGCGCTCTTCAACCTGTCCAGGGTGATGCTGAACTATTACTGTGAAGGGAGATCTCTATGTTCTTTAAATATGTTCGACAGAGTCATTACGGTCGTGCAAACCTGTAGTCACAACACGCAGGAGGTCCAGACAGGAGGATCATAAACTAGAGACTGGCTTGGGTTACAAAGTGAGACCCATAGTAAAAGTACATAGGGCTTTGGGCCGAATGGTATTATAGAGCTCACCTCTCAAGTACGGAGGGCTGGGGTGGCTCAGTGGTGAAATGTTTGCCAAATCTGGTCAAAGCCTGTGGTCAATCCCAGCAAACCCTCCCACCCACAGCTGTCATGAATCTGATGGCTGTCATATCGTGAGTGTGAGCCCTTGAACTCAGAAATCCGCTGAGTACAGCACTGTTTGCCCATCCTGGGCTCTAACTCACACTAAGAGAAATATGCTAGGTTTCAGAATATATATGTATATAAAACAATATCTTTGCCAAATGGAAAGCATGTTTAAACTGTCTAGTTCTTCAAAAACTATTCTTTTATTAATATACACACATATAGATATGTGAATTTGTGTACATGCTATATAGAGAGACATATATAATATGTATACTGGTTATGCATGACTTGTTGGTTTTCCTGAGTCAATAATGGGATAGAACCTTTATTTTGAAAGAATTTGACCTCTGTCTTTTGATTCTTCTTTTCCTTAAGGAAGCAGTGACCCAGAATAATGAGATGACTTTGCCTAGAAAAGCAAAGAGACATTTAAATTCTAGCTTGAGGGATGGGCGTTAGAGATAGTGAATCCTTATGCTAGGTTTGGTGGTTTATGTGTATAACCACACTTGGGAAGCTGAGGCAGGAGAATTGCCACAAGAACAAGGCCAGCTTAGACCACATGGCAAGACTCTGTTTCAAAACACAGACTCCATTGATCATTGGATATTTTAGCACTTGCCTTTTCCAGAAGCCCCTTTGAGAAGGAAGATGATGAATTATTAGTAAGTGAGGAATCCAGGACTTTTCTAGCTCTACCAAGACACACTGAATGTTTGGCTACTTCTGAGTAGGAATTCTCAGTTAAGCTTGGCTTGGGCATGGGTCATGCTATCTGTGGGAAGGAAAGGGTCCGTTAGAACTGCGTACAGTCTTGGTCTGATACGAGTATCTCCCAGCTGTTCTGCCAAGCAACTCTCCTTTTGGGAGCCAAAGTTGCAGCTGACAAGTTGCTGGTGGGGTGCAGCCTAACACTGCAGTGTGGTACAGCAAGAGAAGCCAAAGGTAGGGAGTATTGGCCTCTTGAGTAATGGCTTCATATTGAAAAAAGTTTAGAAATCAATATCGGATTGTCAAATTTTCCTTATCCCATGTAAGGAATAAATACTTGAAAAGGAGGAGGAGGAGAGGCAGGTGGATTTCTGAGTTCGAGGCCAGCCTGGTCTACAGAGTGAGTTCCAGGACAGCC
>NW_022196903.1:49781221-49796631 GCF_008632895.1 Mastomys coucha
GTGGTGGTGGTGGTGGTGGTGATGGTGGTGGTGGCGGCAGCAGCAGCGGTGGCAGAGATCATCAACACCTCTATCCGGTCTATTGCCAGTCATGAAAACAGAAAAGATGTCATCTTGATTGATAGATAATTTTAAACATTGACTACGTCTAGCACTTTTTATATCACAGCTACCATACTGTCCTCATTTCCTCGGGAAAACACTTCATTACAGATGTGCTGGTGTATAAACCAGTCCCTGGGATTACTGCTCAGATAGATATAAACTTCTTCCCCAGGCTCTTCACCCTCAAATGAGGAAATATGAATGTTTTCTGCTTCGCTCAACATGAAGGATAATTGCTTTAAGTCATTAAAAAAAAACCCATTAAGTGGTTTGGAAAATTATACACAAGCCATTAGCCAGATTATACTAAATATGAAAAGCAAGACAGTTCCTATTATCTGGTTTATCATGACAGTGCCCCTTGTCTACTAATAACTACTGTTCTAGAATTGGTCACTGACGGCAGGGGACAGTTGCTTCTTTTTTCTCTTCTGCAGGAGGGCATTAGAGGCATTGGCCTGTCTTTCCCAAACCCTTTATTCCTCACAAGCACCTATGTGTCAACACATGGTAGGACCTTGCATTTACATTTAGTTAGTTTTGAGGTAGGGTGTGTTGTGTGTGTGTGTGTGTGTGTGTGTGTGTGTGTGTATGTGTGTGTTGCTGGTGCTGATCTTGAATTCCTGCAATCAAGCTCTCCTTTTGTCTTAGTCCTGTTGGTAGCTGGGATCATAGGAGGATTCTAGCACATCCAGCTTATATTTTATTTTGCAAGATCTGTATCTTAAGTTTCTCTGTGAGCTCCAAAAGACACTCTTGCCACTGAAATGCATGAGTTATCATCAGAAGGAAATACACTGGCATTTAATCTGGTCTAAAGTGGAATCCTAATTGTAGCTGTCATTCTCAAAGCCACTGCAATCATTGTTATTTGGGATTGGGGTGGGACTCGAAGAAACAGGAGGCTTCGTCTGTTACAATATATTTGATAAGCCAGATTTGTTGAAAGACTACTGTCCAAGTTAGGGTTTTACTGCTGTGAACAGATACCATGACCAATGCAAAGTCTTATAAAGGACATCATTTAATTGGGGCTGGCTTACAGGATCAGAGGTTCTATCCAGTAGCATCAAGGTGGGAGCATGGCAGCATTCAGGCAGGCATGGTGCAGCCGAGCTGAGAGTTCTACATCTTCATCTGAAAGTTGCTAGCAGAATACTGACTTCCAGGCAGCTAGGACTAGGGTATTAAAGCCCACACCCACAGTGACACACCTACTTCAACAAAGCCACACCTCCTAATAGTGCCACTCCCCGATCTAAGTGTATACAAACCATCACAACTACCTTTTAACAAAAAGATTGCAGATGTTGTCTAGAGCCTCCTTGGAACCTCAGTGCATCATCATTACAGTTTATTGCCAGCATAAGAAGTCAAAATCATCATTCTGAAACTTTCCCGGCTGCTGTTTGCACAGGTCAAGTCTTGCTTCCTAAAAGTCATTCAGGTTTGTCCTTTTTGCTAGATTTACAGAAGCAACCAAATTCTGTAAATGTTTGTACCTCTCTCCTACTGCATTCCTCACAGTCAGAACTGACTCAGGCTGGCTTAACCTTGCTGGCTAAGCCTTTTCCACAGCAAGAGTGAGGATCTGAATTCCATGGAAATGCTGGGAGGGCCCAGGAGCCTAGCTTTAGTTCCAGCCTTCAGGGCTGAGACAGGCCACCAGAGGAAGGTGCCAAGTGAGACTAGCTACATTAGTGACCTCTGGGTTTGACTGAGAGACCCCTACCTCATTGAATAAGGTGGAAAAATTATCAAGGGTGATTCATGACATTATATATGGCCTCCACATATATACACACTCACATGTACCCACATAAGTGTATACACACACACACAATCCACATAAGTGTATACACACACACACACACACACACAGGTGCTTCACTATATATACACACACACATCTCATCTTTGATGAGAATACATAATATTTATCACTCTAAGCATTTTAAGTGTACAGTTCAGAGGCATTCATATATTTACCTTGGCATGCAATCCTGCATCTTTTTTTTTTTTTTTTAATTTTCCGTTCACTATAACAGTCTTTAAAATGCAGCTTGGGAGCTTGGGGTGCATTTCAGTTGGTATAACACCTGCTTGGCATGGTTAAAGTACCTGGTTTGACCCCCAACCTCCAAACTAAAATAGAACAAAACAAAAATCCCCTTTGACTTCTGATGGAGTCCCAGTGTGGAGAGAAACAGAAGTCTTTCCTGGCTTCTGTCACCCAGAAGGGAAACCAAAGGAACCTGTTTGTGAGCTCTTCAGGACTCTGGCCTTCAGACTTCTTAAAATCAATGGCAGCAAAGGTCTTAGGGCAAAGAAGCACAAGTGCCGGCTAGATAGGATCTATCTCTGCATTTATGTTATTTCAGCTCAGAACAGCATAGCCCAAATTGATTTAGAATGTATAGAAATCATAAATGCTCTTAAAAGTCTCATTGCCATTAGAGGCCTAGTCACCCAAAGCACACACTCACAAAAAGAAGTAAAATATTTAGCTTTACAACATGCAGAAGAAATGATTTCTACATAGGTTCTAGTGGATAGGCCTACCCCCGTGCAATACAGACAACACTAAGTATGTTCGGTGGGTTAAACACACACACACACACACACACACACACACACACACACACACACACACAAATACACAAGTGAGGAGGGAAGTGTAGGCATGGGAAGGAAGACTTGGAGAGGAGAGAGTTGGGGATGGATTTGATCAAAACACATTTGTGTATAAGATTTTAAAATTTAAAGTAATGAAGAGCTAAACCTTTCATATGGACAACCCTTGCATGGAAGCACACTAAGACGGGAAAGCGAGCTTTGCCTCAGCTGAAGCAGGAGTTTGGTAGGCCTGCCCATAGGAGAGTCCACATCCACAGCATCCCTGGTCCCATGGGAGGGGCCAGGAAGGAGGAGTCCAACAGTTTCTCCCAGAAGCCCTTGGCAGTGCTACTCTGTAGCACTAGATGTCAGTGTGGACTTTCCCAGCTGCCACTTTTTCACCTTTGCATGCAGAGGCCTTTAACATGGGGCTGTCTTCAGAACTGGCATTTCACCAAGTATTTTGTCTATTTTAATATTTCCATTGTCCAGCATCTTCAAAAACCCAAACAGATGCTGTAAGTTAAAGGTCGCTCTTTCAAATACCACAACTTTCTAAGCTCAGTGCTTGCACCAGGAAGGCAGCCTACAAAGACTCCTAAGGCAGGCAAGGGAAAGTTCCGCTCAGGGGTCTTAAGAGTAGCACTGTCAGTCAGAAACTGCAGGCCCAGCCTCAGGAAGCCACAGTGTCCTCCCCTGCCACCATTGTTCTCAAAGGGGGGCAGGAAGCTGTGGTAAAGTGTTTATGATCACATGAGGTACAGTGGCCTTGTTTACTAGTTTTGAGGTTTTAGCTGTCTTTTTTTTTTTTCCTTTGAGATAGTAATCAGAAGATCTCTGCAGCCTTGAGGAAAAGTCACTGACACAGGAGCTGTCTGGAACTGAGTCTCTTAGACCAGCACAAACTCACAGCTTCTGAAGGTCACTGAGTTCAAATCAAGGTTCAGGCAGGGAGCTGTTTCCTGCTAGAAGCTCCTGAAGATCCTCTTCAGACTTTTTTGGCTTGTCCCTCACCCCTACTCCAAAACCAACACTGATCAGTCCAGTCCCCCTCCCCGCCACTGGGAGGGAATAGAACATTCCCAATTACCCCCATCCTCCACCCCAATTTTTTAATATATTTTTTTGAGCACTAGCTTACTGACTGGCCCAGACAGATCCTGAACAAGTGATACTCTTGCTTGAGCCTCTGTAGCAGCTCAGATTACAGATCTGGGCTACCAAGCTTGGCTCTAGCCTTGTCTTGACATCACTCTAGCCTGCCGCTCCTGTTTGCCTCTTGTGCTTATGAAGAACTGAGCCAACCCAGTTCATTCAGGACAATCTTCCCAGCTCAAGACTCTTCCACCTGCAAAGGCCAGCTTGCCATATAAGGTAACATACTGGCAGGTTTCAGAAATGAATATGTAGATATCATGGGCTCAGGAGTGGGGAGATTCTACCTCTACCACAGTAATTACTTTAAAAACCACATACGGCAGGGTGATGGTGGCACATGCCTTCAAGCATAGCACCCAGGAGGCGGAGACAGGTGAATCTCTGTGAGTTCAAGGCCAGCCTGATCTATAGAGCAAGTTCCAGGAGAACCAGAGCTACACCAAAACCAAAACAACAACAAACAAACTAAACAAACAAACAGAAACATACGACACAATTCCAAGTGCCTCTGACAGGTGCTTTTTATATCACAAACTGTCAGAAAATTTTAAGGCTTTGAATTGGCTTAGCTCATGGAATCTCAACAATGAAACAAATTAATTGTTATACCCCCTGTTAATATTCAGTCACTCCCGGCTTCACCGCACAAACCCTGCTGCCCCTGGTGACCCCTACTTTCAGGATAACTGGATAGCATTGAGAAGCATTAACCCTGGCGCTGGGGGAGACAGGTTAGATGAGCATCCCACCCAAAGCCAATGAAAGGGCTGGATGCGACCCAGTAGGAGAGTGCTGGCTTAGGATGCTCGGGTTTCAGCCCCCAACACAACAAACACAAACACCCAGTTTGATCCCTCGCCTTGCTGCTGCAAACCAAAGGTTAGTTTGTTTTTGCCTGCATAGAGCTGAGTTTAGTTCCTCTTCCCAATCAGTCTGTCCCTCCGTATTTATACCCGGTACCGAAAGCACCGTCCAGAAAGTTCATGCAGCGTCTTTGCCATTTCCTTCTTACGGACAGCCTGTCGCTAGGCTTCAGAGCCTTCCACTCGTCTTGTCTTCATGCCTAGATCCACTCCTGAGGGGTGCACTTTCCTCTCTCCCACCAACTCATTCTCCAAAATGCTGCTGGAGATAAGCTATCCTTTCAAAAATCTAAACACAACCATGCTAGGGCTGCCTAGAGGAGCAGTTTCTCCTTTGTGATTTGGATCTCCGCCCAGCCGGCCAAGCCAGCTGGACTCAGTCCCAGCCCACTCTTCCAGCTGGTTCTCAGACTTGTCTCCTCCTCTTCATTCCAGCTAGTGAAGTGCTTGTAGTTCCTCAGATGCTCAAAGCTCTCTTTTGCATTCAGGCTCCTATAGCCTAGGATACCTACTGACGCATAAGGCAACTGTCTCAAGATTTGGGCGTCACTTGTGGGATTGCATCTTTGCTCTTCACCCAACGTCCATCCTATGGCTCCAGGGTGCAATTACTCCGTACTTGAGCCATCTAGGCACGGTGGCTACAGGCCATACGGTTTTGTGGGTCTTTGATTAACTTTGTGTATCGAGTGCAAAGTAAGACATTACACACGGGGAGCCAAGGTTTGCTTACAAATGAAGATGTCTTCTATAGGGGTCCGGATGTCTCTTAATGTTTCTGTGTACCAGGGATGACCCTGCTCTGGGCTATATTCCAAAACCCTTGGTTCAGACTTGGATCTCTAGAGTTCAGCCAAAGACCATCGAGCTTCTGGGAAACAGAGGGTGTGGTAAGTTGACCAGTAGCTCTTACCACCCAGTTTGCTTTCTCATTCTTGGCAAGAGGTTATCCTTCATTGCTGACCTTACTCTTTCCCACTTGTCCTAATTTGAGGCAAAGATCATTCAGGTACCACTGCAAGGGGGTTGGCCACTTGAAGTATAGACTACTTTGACAGAAAAATATAGAGGGCAACAAACTTGGCATGGTAATAACAGTTAGCTAAGTCAGTGCTAATCTAGGGCATGCATTACTTACTACTCCTTGCCATTATGATCTACAACAGGCCCTGAAAACCTCCTGCCTAAAGACTGTCTCAGAGCACTGGAGAAGCACTCAGAGTGAGCCCTGGGAGTTAAAGATATTGGAGACTAGAGCCCCTGTGCTTGGGAGGTTTATACAATCTAGGCCTAAAATACAGAGCTTGCCTCTCCTGGGGCTTCGGGCTACCCTTGAGGGAGGTGGTGGTACTGGGAAATGTCTTATACTACTTTTTAATCATTCATACATTACCATAGGGATTTGCAAAAGTAGCAGGAGACGGAGAAGATGGTGCTTATGCACTGGAGGAGAGAACACATGCATTATGTAGCAGAGAGCTATTTTTTCCTCTAAGCTCCTTTTCACCTCTATAGGCTGGGAAATCCCCTTGGTACTGGGCCCACAATACTCTTTCCACTATGTTTTATATCTTTGCAACAGTATGGCCCCAGTAAAGTCTTTTACAACACTATGGAATGTAAGAATGCAGGAAAAGTGTCATAGGTTATGTTTGTTTGCTGTTAAGGCTTTTGTGTGTGTCTAGGATGTGAGCGTATATTTGTTCATGGACATTTTCAGGTGTCTGTGCATGCACGTGGAGACCAGAGATCAATCCTGGGTTGTCATTCATTAGGAGCCCTCCACATTATTATTATTGCCACTATTATTGTTGTTATTATCATAATTATTGTTTTTTTCCTGAGACAGGGTCTCTCTGTGTCCTGGAACTCACTCTGTAGAACAGACTAGCCTTGAACTCAGAGATCTGCCTGCCTCTGCCTCCTAAGTGCCCAGCTCACTTTTTTTTTTTTTTTTTTTTTTTTTTAAGCCAGCCTCTTTACTGAGTCCTGGAGCTTAGCTTACTGATTAGGGTAGGATGGCTCAGTGAGCCCCAGGAATCCTCCTATGTCCATCTCCTTGGAGACAGGATTATAAGCCATACTCCCAAGCCTATCTTTTCTCATGGTACTAGAGTCTGAATGCTGGTCTGCATCTTTGCATGGCAAACACTTTATAGACCAAGCTATCTCCTCAGCCCAAGGTGCTGTTCTTTTTTTGTTTAATTAAAATATTGTTTGTAAGCCAAAGTGAACTAAGAATGAAATATAATACACATATTTAATCTCTCATTAATAACTTTATACTAGTCTGATAAGCAAGAATCAAGTTGTTTTTATTAGTAGGTGCTGACATTTTGTCTTAGCCATTTTTAAAAATGATAATGATTCCAAAATCTATGTTAAACATAACATAGGGCTTTACTCACCAGCTGATTAATATGAAGCATTTTTGTGACACATTAAAGCCTATTTAGGACAACAAAGACTGTTTAAAATGTTAGCTACATCATGAAATAAAGAAAAGTTTATTAAAAAAAACTTTAACTACAAAGATTTCAAATAACCTTGGGTTTTTTTTAATATATATACTTATCTGGTCAAGCCAGTATAGTGATGTATTTACTAGTAATGACTACTAAACAGTTACAAATAATACTTGAAGGCTTAACAATGTATTTCACTTGTAGAAAATACTGAGATCAAATACACTAAACTTTAGCATACTTGAAACTTTACAGTATCATAGTATGCTACAGACAATATACATATTATTATTCCATAATAGGTAGGATAAGGAATTTCCAAGTATTTTCAAATAGATAGTGGATCTTCTGAGACTCTCAGCTGCTCTGAGACTGGTCCTATGGTCATGTGCACTTTACACATTTTACAAGAAACAGTCTTAGCTAAGGCAAAAGGCTTGGCTTGCCCCCAGTCCCAAAGCCAGCATGGAATAGAATCAAGATCTAATCCCAGCTTGACTATACTACTCTGGCGTGTGCTTACAATCCTGTCCTGATTCCTGTCCATTGCTTCCCTTTAAAGAACCAATGGAGGTACCAGAGGAAGAACACTTTCTTAAGGAACACTATAGAACACACTTAAGAACAAGTTTCTTATGTATGAAGAACTGGTGGGGTGTGACAAGGCTACCGATTGTAAGTGAAGTCCCCGCTGCTTGGCAATCAAACACAAGTCTTCATAGGATTACTGTTTGGAGAGAGAGGAGAAGGCCAGAAGAGAAGTAGACCAAGGAAAGAATAGAGAAGAGTCTCCTCTACACTGCTGCCATCAAAGAGTAGTAATGTAGGGGTACGGGTGACTTTCAAGAATCACTTTAGGGCTGGCATGGTGGCTCCAGCAAGTAAAGGCACCGACCTCCCTGAAGCCACATGGAAGAAGGACAGAAGTCCTGTGAGTGTCCTCTGATACCACACGTGGCCATAGCACAAGGTAGCCACATCCATATGTATATACAAATACATACAAAGTACAAACTTTTTTTAAATAAAAGAGTAATTTTGGTATGACTGGAAAACTTGAATGCACTCATTCACTGAAAAGCTACTACTGTATTGCCATAGACTGTTGAGTGTCTAATGAACACCATGATCAGAGCTATGAAGCCATTGTTACACAGCACTGTCTTCAGTTCTGGGAATGGGATGACTGGTAACATTTGCAGAGAAGAGACATTTGATAACATGATGTAATGCAGGATATTTCATATAAAAGCTCAGAGTAACTATGTCATGCGCTATGCCCATATATAAACATATATATGTAAAACTACATTTCTTCTTCCTCCTCTTCCTTCTTCCTCCCTCTTCTCCTGGTTGAGACTGGTTTTTGCTGTTTCTTAGGCTGACCTTGAATTGTAAGGTTCAAGTGATTCTCATGATTCATTCTCTCCAGAAGCTGGGAACTCCAGGCAAGCCTGTTCATAAAGCCTCATTTCTCCTATTTACAAAACCTAATTTATGGCTGAAGCGACGGCTCAGCGGCTAAGAACACTGGTTGTTCTTGCAGAGGACCTGGGTTTGATTCCCTGCACACCCATGTGACATTTAATCATAACTACAGTTCCAAGGGATTTAATATCTTCTTCTGACCTTCACTATGGGCACCAGGCACACACACACATGGGGAACTTACATGCAGGCAAAACATTTATACACACACAAAAATTAAAAAAAAAAAAAAAAAGCGAACCAAAACTCCATTCCCTTATCTTTTGAAAGAATCTCTAAAATCACTACTTAAATGACTCACCACAAATACAAAAGGGGAAAACCGCGACAGTGCACCTCTGCAGTTTGTTCAAACACACTTGAACATAGACAATGCTACCAGTACCCTCCAAATGGGAGCGTCAGAGCCTGCTAGGCCAAGCACCACACACACACACACACACACACACACACACACACACACACACGAAGGCGTTTAGAATCCTGTTAAGTTCCATTTAGAGAAACCACAAGATTTTAAAGCTGCTATTGCTCTGGAGATTTAACTCAAACATTCTGGGCAAGGAAGCCAAAGTCCAAAAAAGGTAAAATAATTTACAGTCTGCATAATTTGGCTTGGTGTTGGGCCTGAAGGCTGGGTCTCAGGGAGAAGATAGTCTCTGCACCTCAGTTTTTCAGTTTTTGCTCTACCCATGAAGGTCAAGCTGGGTTACCATTCGTTCTTCCAATTTTGTGCTCTTCCTTTCTCTTAGGATAAATCGGATCAAGTTGGCTTCAGCCTTCCCCTTGTTTTGTTCTGTCCTTTGTGCCTGTATTGTTTTTTTGTTTGTTTTAAATCATCTTCATTGCTGAGATTGTTTTTGTTTGTTTGTTTGTTTGTTTGCTTAATCAGTGTATACAGTACGAACGAAGGTCATTATCTACCCTCCCAAAAGCTCCAGACGCAGGGTACTGCCCAGGACGCCCCAGCCAGGAAAAGGTGCACTTGCTCTTCTCCAGCGTTCACAGGCCACGTGCGGGAGGAGGGGCCGCCTTCTGATTGGCGCCAGGAGTCTCGCCTGGAGGGCGGAACCACCTGTCTGTCCATCACCACATGCTGGGCGGGGACTGGGCGGGCCAGCCTAGTTGTAGGGCAGAGCCAGAGCAGCGGGACCCAATCTCTGCGCTTCGCCTCCACTCGGCCGCCGCTCCTCCAGTGCGGGCCGCGAGGCGACGGTTGCCGGGGCGCGCGCCACCCGTTCCTCTTTTCCCGTTGCTAGCGGCTGGCGCGCAGGGAGGCGGCCCCCAATTCGGCCGGGCGCCTCCCACTTTCCGAGCCGCCGGGGAGCCGGAGGATGGCGGCCGTGGCAGCGGCCGCCCGGGAGGAGGCGGTGCGGAGGCCGCGGAGCGCGGCAGCGAGCGGCAGCGGCCCGTCGCGACGGCCCGGCAGCGGCAGCGACCGCGTCCGCACGGCTACCTGAGCACCGGCCACGAGCTGCGTTCCGCCTCTCTCTCTCTCTCGCTCTCTAGCTCGCTCGCTTGCTCGCGGCCCCGGGCGGCGCGGACATGGGCGCCAAGCAGAGCGGCCCCGCCGCCAACGGCCGCACCCGCGCCTACTCGGGCTCGGACCTGCCCTCCGGGACCGGCGGCGGCGGCGGGGCGGACAGCGCTCGGGCGGCCCGGTTCGCGGCCCCGGTGTCCGGCGCGCAGCAGCCCAGCGCCTCGGCTGGCTCGGCGGCTGCTGCGGCTGCTGCGGCGGCGGCAGCGGCGGTAGCGGCGGCCTCGGCCCCGGCAGCGCCCCGTAGCCGCTCGCTCGGCGGGGCGGTGGGCAGCGCGGCGGGCGGCCGCGCGGCGCAGTCGGCCTTCAGTATCCCCAGCGCTGGCGGCGGCGGCGGCGGCGGCCCGTACGGCTCCCAGGACTCAGTGCACAGCAGCCCAGAGGACGGCGTCGGCGCTAGGGACCGGGACCGGCCGGCGGGTGGGGGCCCTGGCGGGCCGCGTCTGGTGATCGGCTCGCTCCCGGCCCACCTCTCCCCGCACTTGTTTGGAGGTACGTCTCCTTGCCCTGCCTGCGGCTCCCCAGCAAGGGAAGCGCACCCCCAACCCCACCCCCTTGCAACGCGGTGAATGGAACAAGTATTGTTTTAAAACAAACTGACGAAACAGCCTCGTGGTTGTAGCTTTTAGTACCAGGAAGTCAGGGGAGATGAGTGGCTGAGTGTGGTTCTGCCCGGAGCTGAAGGGCGAGCGATTTTAAAGGCCCCAAGCCAGAAGGGACTCACGTGGACGTTTGAGTGTTTGAAAAAAGGAAGTTCTCTCTCCTTTGGTTGGACTCCTAACAAAGCTGCAATCCTTGGCGTCTCTGTAAATAGCCCTATCTACTTACTGGGTACTTGTTTTCTGGGTGTACGTGTTAATGCAAGGTGTTGCTTCACCCCCAGGAAACTGCTACTTTTACAGTGTGGCTAATGTCACTACTGACTGCTTAGTTTGAAGCGGATTGTGGAAAAGTTCAATAACAGTTGTTTAAAAAGATAATCTTTACAGTGATCACAGCTCTACCTATAGAGGCAGTAATTGGACAAGGTCTTTCGAAGAGCGGTGTTGACTAGAGTTAAGGAACAATTTAGAGGTCAGTGATGTGCTTTTAATGTTGTTTGAAACAGGAGAAAGGGTGCAGTTGATTGTGAAAATGTGAACTCAGCCGCATATTGCCACCTCCTTTCGTTATTTGACTAGTATTATATATTCACACAGAATGATGTAAAATCCATCCCTTCAATTTTTATGACCCCTTTATTCATGTGTGGTTAAGCGGAGTGTTTACTGATTTGTGTTCCAAAGCAATCAGAATCTAGTGTTAGTTCGTGAGAATGTCATGTTTTGTTTCTACCATCTTAATGATATTTTGCATGCTTGGTATGAAACCACCTAGCTTTTAGATGCCTTTATTACTATTTTAAGTGTTTTTATTTGTTTGTTTTGTTTCATTTTGTTTTGTTTGTGAGGTTCTGGGACTGTTACCTAAGTTACTGAGCTTGTTAGGCAAGCTTTTTACCAGAGCTAAATACCTAACCTGGCACTTAAATAATTTGCTTTATGTTAAGTTCTGTAATGTCAATAATTATAGCAATGTTTCTGAAAGTTGAAGCATCTTTTTTTTTTTAAAAAAAAAAAATCTTGTGTTTTAGGAAAAGAATATCTCCTTACTGTGATTTGAGGCACTGTAGTTTCCTGAGAATTGGAGGGTAATGGTACATTTTAAAAATATGTATCTTTTTAAAATGAAGTTTCATTGAGCAGTTATCACAAATAGAAACAAGAAAAGGGACTAGGAAAAGTATTTGTTTGTTTGTTTGTTTTTGTTTTTGTTTTTTGAGACAGGGGTTTCTGTGTGGCCCTGGCTGTCCTGAAACTCACTGTATACCAGGCTAGCCTTGAACTCAGAAATCCGCCTGCCTCTGCCTCCCAAGTGCTGGGATTAAAGGTGTGCGTCACCACTGCCCGTGGAAAAGTATTTCGAAGTTAATATTTTATGTACTGAATACTACTTTTATTCAGTTTTTCTCAGGGCTGATGATTCTCTTTGACAGGAGTCGTCTTATGTATGTTTTTATTTTGTTAAAGTAACTGGAGCAAGGCAGCTAGCTGGCCTTCCTGCTATTCCTAAAAATCTGGCAAGACCTATTTGCCAAGTGTTGGAATGCAAGCCCTTTTTTTTTTAAAGCTAATTTTTAGATTTGTGTACCCAGTGTGTAGTTCTTTAGTAGTCTTGTTGAGTTAAGAAGATAGGTTTCGTAGCAAGACAGTGACACTGGGAGGGAACCCTGGGGCAGCTTTGCTCATCCAGATCTCTGGTGAGGTTGAGTATTAAAGTCATTAATTGTGTGAAAGGTTTCAGTTTTTTCCTTCAGTTCATTAAGAACTATTATAGATATGTATCATTCTTGGGACAAATTTGAGAAAAGTAGTCATTTATGTGAGAAACTTCAGTTGACAAACGCCTAAAGGGGATCAGAAATGACCTTACTTGAGAAGGGATCAAAATTGTGGTGACCTTAAAATACTTGTTGATGCAAACAGTGAAGTCTATCCTTAATGGCTTTACTTAATGAGACTTGTATGTGTGACTGTGGGCAGGGTCATGAGAAAAACTAATGGAAGCATATTTCTAGTCCTTCTGAGATGGAGGGAACTGGATGTGCTGTATTAAGTAGTTAGACTTGATCTTTACATTAATTTCATTTTATATGTTTCATATCAGTGCGTTTATTCAGTTACAGTTAAAGGTTGGGCATATGCAGTGTTTATTGAGTTATGAATTGTTAGGGCATACATAATAGACTCCAACTGAAAATTGAGAAAAAGTATTTCTAAATTAATAGAAAGTACTTATAAATATATAAAGCACTAATGTCTATTGTTTCTTAACTAGAAAGTATGCTACTAAAAAATAGGAGAATGTTCCTTGTAAACTCTCAATGCTATATATTGAAAGAGAAAACCTAAACTGTCACTCTTTACATTGTTTTACATTTAGAAGTGTAGCCAGTAGATTTGTAAGCTTCTCTCTCACTGTGAGTTGCCAAATTGAGTAAAGTTTTCTGTGCTGATTGTTGCCATTTGCTCTCTGGGGTGTATGTTTTGGCTATAGACATTCTTTTTTTTTCTCTAGAGAATTACATGAATGGAAGGGAGGTGAGTGACCAGATATTTCAGCTTGTAGGCATTGAGTTCTCTTGGAGATTACGATATAGTTAGAATCTGTGTAGAGTTTTTAGAGGAAGCAGGGCTGGCTTGTTTTTATTTACTCCTAGACTGGTGAGGTGAATACTGAATATACAGTGACCACAAGTTCCGCCCCCCCCCCCCCCCCCCCCCCCCCCAACGATAATATTCTGGTCCCAGATTGGTTTTAAAACTGGTCTCAACTGGGAGGTGGTGACGCATGCCTTTAATCCCAGCACTTGGGAGGCAGAGGCAGGCGGATTTCTGAGTTCAGGGCCAGCCTGGTTGACAGAGTGAGTTCCAGGGCTATACAGAGAAACCCTGTCTCAAAAGAAAAAAACAAAAAACAAAAAAAAAAACTGGTCTCTAAGAGCATTGTTGACTTTTGAAAGCCTTGCTATCTTAAAGATGATTTGTGATTTATTTTTTGTCTATAGTTTCTCACTACATTGCTGATGTTCATAAGAGCTGTTAATAGGAGTGATAAAATAGTCTTTTCTGATATAGCTGTCAGAGGAGGTGAATTAGACTGTTAGAGTACCCCAATGAGTGAAGATTATTTCTAGAGAAATTCTGTGGACTGGAGTAATGTATCTGGGTCTGGTAGGAAGATAAAGTGAATTACTTTAAGACATTAAACCAGCATTTCCTTGCTTGGTTTTGGCTGCTTAATTGTCTTCAGTTTATTTGGGTGTGGCACACCTGTGAGTAGTTAAGCAGCCTGTAATTCAGGTGTTTCCTGTTATTTATATTGAAAAAAAAAACTGAGCCATCATTTAAAATTGTGTGTGTTAAATAAGATGTGTATTCCTAGGAAGATTTATTTAAATTAACTTTCAGCACAGATGTGACATTTTATGGTATTGTTCTCAGTCATTACTTACAATAAGTACCACTATATTTGAATTTGGGAGACTGTAGTTAATCTGCTCTCCATTCTTGGATTTTACCTTTATACAGTTGATGATTTTCTTGGGGAGGGGCAGAAGTTGCTTGGTGGTGTGAAGGGGAGGCCATGCTGGTAACAACCACTTCTGCTCTTCTTGCCAAGGGACTTGGACGGTTAATATTTCTCACTTGTAAACTTCATCTATCTTTGAAGATCACAGGTGATACCTTATGTTGCTTGCTGAAGTGTGGCTTCTGGCCTGGATGGTCCTGCTTTGGGAATTGTTTGGAAGTAACCTTGAGGTTCGAGGAGTGGGATGAGTTGCACAGGGCGGTCCTTTGAGACCTCTTTGTTGTAAGCTCGCATGGAAAGCCTGCCGGACTCCCTTCTGCTTGGTTGCTTTGCCTGGTGACCAGTAAGTAGGATCTTATTGCTGTCTGTCTACCTATCTCTTACTCATCATGTGCATAATTTTGTGGAAAATTGCCCTAACATTCTACTTACCAGTTTCACTGGTTATACATGTAATCTGGGATGTGGGTAAATGGGCTGAGAAAAGTTCATGAATTGCTTTAGGTAGCAAAGAAATTTTTGGGATTACTTTCTTATTTAAATAGTCCTAAGCATTTTTAAATGCAAGTTTGTTCAAATTCTGTAGGTTCTGAACCATTTCTAAACGTAGATTCTAAACATTAACATGTTTAAAAATTGGAGAAACCATGGTACTTTGTGTGAACAAAAGGTTCAGAAAAAAATTTTTCTGTGTTGTACTGTTGCTTGTTAGTAGAGTATTAGAAATACAGCTATTTGATGCAGTACACATTCATGAGTATCTGTAGGTCAGAAGTCTCCACACAGCTTAGTGGGCCAGGGTGTTGGTGTGGGCACTGGGACTGTTGCTTGCTTTCACTGAGGAGCATCTGCCTGCAAATTCCTTAGGTATCGGAACTTATTTCCTTGTGGTGGTTAGGTTCACAGCGCCTTACTCTTCTCCCCATTCCTATTAAATTCTTAGTGGAGTCATTGTAGAATAATGGGTTTTGGTGTGACATTTCCTTTCCTCCCTCCTTTCTCTCCTTCTCCCTCCTTCCCTCTTCCTCCTTTTTTTTTTTTTTTTTT
>NW_022196903.1:49796641-49810422 GCF_008632895.1 Mastomys coucha
TGTTTTGGCATTTTGAAACAGGGTTTTCTCTGTGTATCCCCAGCTGTCCTGGAACTCACTCTGTAGACCAGGCTGGCCTTGAACTCACAAGAGATCTGCCTGTCCCCTAGTGCTTGTATTAAAGGTGTGCACTTCCACTGCCTGGCATGTGACATTGTCATACATTTATATCGTTTACTTTGGTCCTATTCACTCTACCATCAACCTCTTTTGTCCTGTCTCTTTTATCCTCCCAAATACTTCTCCTTTTAGTTCCATCCTCTTTTAAAATCTGGATTTCAAAACCATGAAGTATTAATGTTGAGTCTGGCTTATTTCATTTAACAATAACTCTCCATTTCTGTCCATTTTCTGAAAATGGCATGTCACTTTAAAATATTCATATTTCATGAATGAATATTTTGATTGCTCATATGTCTTGCACATGTTTGTGCCTGCTGCACAAGGAATTCGTAAGAGGATGTTAGATCCACTGAAACTCAAAATTGTGAGCCAGAAGTTGGAGCTGTGGTGTGGATGTTAGGACCTGAACTCAAACTCCTCTGCAAGAGAAACAAGTGCTTTTAACTGCTGGATCCTATCTCCAGCCCCCTAATTGCATTCTTTATGCCTGAGAGAACCCCACTGTCGGTGCATATGCCATCATATGCCATATTTTACTCATTTATTGAAGAGATCTAGATTAGTTCTATAACTTAGCGGTCTTGAACAATGTCACTGTGAACGTGAATGTGCAGATATCCCTGTGATACACTGACTTAGATTTGTTTGGGTATGTTCCCAAGAGCAGTGTTGCTGGTTCATAGGGTAGTTCTATTTTTAGTTCTCTGAGGAGCTTTCCTATTGATTTTCATAGTGGCTTGTTAGCTTCAGTCCTAGCAGAGGAGACCATATCTATTCTATCTCAGGCTCAGTTCATCACCTTTACCATTTTTCATCATCACTTAGTGCATCTAGGCCTGGGCTACACTCAAGAGGGAAGGAAAGGTTTAAACACTGGAAAGTGGGAATTAAAAGTGGTCATTCTAATATCTGTTTATCATATTGAGTATAGACTTAAGTTGATCAGCTTAACATATAACTTAAATAAACCTCACTTTTATTTACTTCCTAAAACTGTGGTCATTTCTGTGGCAAGTGTAGTAAGTGTCCTTGACTCTTAGTCCTTTAAGAGGTGCATGTAGTGTCAAGAATACAAACATGAGGCTGCCCTTGCTTAGTTCCCTATAGAAGCTGAGAAGACTGGCTGGTGATTACACTGGTACCATGTAACAACTTGCAAAATGCTTAGTTAAGTATATATTGTGGGAGTGGGGAGAATGCTTCACTTTCTAGTCATGTTTGAACTGTTTTTGAAGGATTTAGAATTTTTGGTAGGGATCGCACTATATATTTTGTAAAAGTTTACAGAAGCTTGACATTTTGTGAAGTACATCTGGATTATCCAGTTGGGGAAGGAATAGTGAGCATAGAAAACTAAAAGAGTAAAAAACTGGACTGGTTGTTGGAGTATGGAAGGGGAGCGATTGTGGAAAGGAGGCTTGTCTGTGGTTTCTCTTTTATTGGAGTTGACCTGATGACATTCCAGCAGATTGAAAGGAGCAAGCCCTGAGGCTAGGACAGAATGCACCTAAGTCCAGGAACAGAAATTAGAAAGGCCCTGAGGAGTGGCTGTTCCAGGTATCTTGGTCTAGAACAGAGTTGTGGAGTAGTGGTAGATGAGCACGGGTGGAATGCCTTGTGACATGGTCATGGATTCTTTGCTTTGCTCTAAAGAGTGATACAGTGGCCTAGATCAGATTTGAGAAGAGAATTGATGGAACCTTGATGAGTTTTAAGAGATGTTTGTGGTCCCTTGGGAGTAGACAAATCCCAAGTCAATGATGGTTATAGACAAGGTATAGCATCAGAGGTAGTAGTGAGAGGTGGCAAGCTTCATGTGTGTTTTTAAAGGTAGAGGCAAGAAAGAATCAAGGTTTTGGCGTTGGTTTTTGGTTGTTTTATTAACATCTTGCTAAAACAAATTTTGTATTTCTTCTGTTCTTGGAAATTAAAGAGATGGAATTATTAGGACCCGATATCTACATTTGATCAAGGTATATGATTTTTGTTCCAAGGGTACAACTTAAAGCATGTTTTTTTTGTTTTTTTGTTTTTTTTGGTATATGTGAGTGCTTATTTTCCCTTCATGAAATCTCCCTGGAATGAGAATTTCTATATATATGTGCAGAATAGTAAACACATCTTGAGTATACTTTTCAAAAACAACAAAGTTATGAAATATATCTGAAGCTAAGTAAAATAATTCAAGTTTCAAATATATTCAATCAGTAGTTGTGACTTGAATAACTAAAATTAACCTGAACTGTTCATTAATTAATTTTATTTGCATATATGTAAACAAGATGGGGCATAAAATTGGGTTATTGCATGTGTTTTATTCCTAAATGTCAGTTTTTGGGTTGAACAGTACATTCCATTTTTATTGATTTTTGTTTTTACTCTTTATTGCTTTCGTTTTCATTTTAGAGTTACATTTGTTTTGTAGCTGCTTTATTTTTCATGTATTCTGTAATGTTAAAAACACAATTGGGCTTTAATTACCTCTCAGTACATCTAATCCTTTTCCATAGCCTCTGGATGCTTCATAATTTCATTGTCACACCCTCGTTGTCTTAAGAGAAATCATTTGTTAGCTACATAGTTGGCACTTTGTGCCTGGAAACTATTTTAAAGTATGGCTTTAACATTTGGAGTTGGCCAGTCAAGCTACATGGCGATTTACATCACCTGTTAACTCCAGTTCCACAAAACAAAACAAAACAAAAACAAACATTTGTAGTTGGCAATTTTGTTGTTTTGCCACTTTTGTTAATAGAAGCAACACTACAAACTGGAAGTAGATGGCATCACATCAGAAAATGTTAAGAATCTGTAAGTGGGGGCTGGAGGGGGAGAGAGGGAGCATACTGTGGTGAAGAGCATTTGCTATTCTTGCAAAGGTGGGTTTGGATCCTTGTACCCACATGGCAGGTCAAAACTAAGTGCAACTCCAATATAAAATATATAAATTAAAAAAAAAATCTTGTTGGGCAGTAATGGTATACACCTTTAGTCCTAGCATTCAGGAAATAGAGGCAGGTAGAGCTCTCTGAGTTAGAGGTTAGTCTGGTCTACAAAGCCAGTTCCAGGACAGCCAGAACTGTTGTTGCACAAAGAAACCTTGTTTTAAAAAGAAGGAGGAGGAGAAGGAGAAGAGGAGGAAGAAGAGGAGGAGGGGGAGGGAAGAGGAGGAGGGGGAGGGAAGAGGAGGAAGAAGGAGGAGGGGGGAGGAGGAGGAACCCAGCTCAAAATAGCTTTAACTAGAAAAAAGTCAATCTGTTTGTCATGGATCCTAGTCTACTTTCTTATCTAACTGCTTATGCTTCAATTTTTCTTTTCATTGTGTGTGTATGTGGGGAGGTTGGGGGGCATGTGTATGCACTGTGTAGAGGTCAATGCTGGATAACTTTTTTATTGCTTTTCAACCATATTGTGTATGTGGGGTTATGCCTGCATGACAGGGTGAAGTGGAAACTTAAGGGTTCTTTGGAAAGTCAGTTGTGTTGGATGGTGTTTTGCTGGGACAAACACGTGAAGGAACTGAATTTCACTGAATGAAGCAGACATAGGAGAACGGATGTTCTGCTAAAGCAAGCATGTGAAAGGACATATGATGAGAGAATTCTTTGCTAACAGTACTAGTGTATTGGTCCACCTTACATTGTGTAGTTGAGCTCTATTTGTTGGGACTCTTTAGAAGTGCACCAAAAAACTTCTGGTAGTATGCCTTGGATTTTTTTTTTTTTTGGTTTTTTGAGACAGGGTTTCTCTGTATAACCCCGGCTGTCCTGGAACTCACTCTGTAGACCAGGCTGGCCTCGAACCCAGAAATCCACCTGCCTCTGCCTCCCAAGTGCTGGGATTAAAGGCGTGCGCGCCACCACCGCCCGGCTATGCCTTGGATTTTTGCTGCTGGGACTTGGCAGAGTGATGTCAGCTGAGAGCTGCACGTGCAAGACACATGCTGAACAAGACTTGTGATGTTTGGAGGGCATATAAAAAGGACTCAATAGACAGTGATGGAGGCTGATCTAAACGTGCTTATAGAGCTAGCTGTATAGTGCTTTACTTCACTGAGAGAGGCACAGCTGAGAACTTCTGGCGGTCTTCCTGGTCCCTCCTGATGACTCCTGCTGAGGCTGAGGCCTAGCTGTCTCTGCTAGTTAGTGCCACCTCTGCTGATTCGTGTTTGCTATCCCAACTCTACTGAACTGGACTGCTGGTGTATCCATGAAGTGTTTGCGAGTAATAGAAGAACTGCCACAGCTAGCCTGTGAACTGAACTGCCGATTTCCAGACAACACAGAAGGGAGTTGCTGCAAAGAACCTTTCTAAACAGGTCCACTAACCCCGTATTCTTCTTTTCCACTACCTCTGGTGCGTGGTGGGCTAAAAGGGAGGTTAAAGCGTTTAAGAACCATCATTAAGCCAGGCAGTGGTGGCTCACGCCTTTAATCCCAGCACTTGGGAGGCAGAGGCAGGTGGATTTCTGAGTTCGAGGCCAGCCTGGTCTACAGAGTGAGTTCCAGGACAGCCAGGGCTACACAGAGAAACCCTGTCTGGAAAAAAAAAAGAAAAAAAAAAAAAACCAAAAACCAAACCAACTAACCAAACAAACAAAAAAGAACCGTTATTAAAAATAGATTTTGAAAAAATTAAATTTACAACAGGGTGGGTGGGTAATGTGCATGTATGTGAGTATGCATACATGTGGAAGCCAGAGGTTGAACTGGGTGTCTTTCTCTGTCACTGTCCACCTTTAATTTGAACACAGAGCTAGCTTTCTGTTTCTGATAGATTAACTGGCCAGCACCACAGAATCTGACCATCTCCTTCCTGTCAGCAGCGGGGTAACAAGTATATCTCACTCTTCTGTGTGCTAGAGATCTGACCTCAGCAGCGAGCTGAGTCTAAGCAAGCACTACCCACTGAGCCATCTTCCCAGCTCTCCACCTTACTTTTTTTTTAAGATTTTATTTTATGTATATGAGTACACCATTGCTCCCTTCAGACACACCAGAAGAGGGCATCCGATCCCACTACAGATGGTTGTGAGCCAACATGTGGTTGCTGGGAGTTGAACTCAGGATTTCTGGAAGAGCAGTAAGTGCTCCTAACTGCTGAGCCATCTCTACAGCTCCCTCCACCTTACTTTTTAAGACAGTTTGTTGCTGCACCTGGAGCTCACCAGGAGCTGGGCTAGACTGGCTGCCAGCAAGCTCCAAGGATGCTGGGCCTCTAGACTCAGGTTCTTATGCTTGTGTTGACTGACCCATCTCTCTAGTCTCTACTTTTTATGTTTTTAAATTTCTTCATAATTCTTTCAGTCTTATGACTTATGCTTCATAGCACATTTGCTGTACCAGAGTTGTAGTAAAAACTTTGCAAATATTGATTGCTTCCTAAGATGTACTTGAAGGCTACATTATGATATTTTAAAACAGAATTACTGGGTCACTAAAACTATTATCATATTTAAATCACATAAAAATGTATCTTAGAAAAAAGTAGTATGCTGTTGGTATAAAATATGTTACCTTGACTTACTGAACAAAGGAAGGTAATGTTATTTGAGCTCTATAAGTGAGATGGTCATAGAGTTGCCTTATAAGGAAAGTAAAATACACTGTGCTTAGAGCTTATTTTTTTTTAACATTTTTATTATGAGACACAGCATCCTTTTTTTTTTTTTTGAGACTCCTGATAATGTCCTTACATTGTGTTTTGTATGTGCATACATGTATGATGCTACTGTGTCTGCCTTCTCCCCTGTTGTCTCATGGTCCAGAAAGGTACCTCCAAACACAAAGTCTGTAATATAAGTGGGATTTCCTAGCCATTCCAAGTCAGGGCACAGCTGGGCAGCTTACGGCTTCTTGCCTCACCTGGGCAATGCTGCCCTTTGGACAGACCTTCACTTCAAAAAAGTGAGTCTGCCTCTGCTTTTCTGATTTTATGTGAAAATTATCACTCATTTACATGCTGTCCAAAGACTGAGTACTATTTTTCATTGTCTCATTAGATTAATTTTTGTATATTAATTTTACATATTTTATTTTGGGAGCTGGTGAGATGGATCCATTGATAAGAAAGAGTACTTGCTGCCAAACCCGACAACCTTTGTTTGGTCCCCAGAACACACAGAGTGGAAAGAGACCTGTCAGAGCTTCCTCTTTACCCCCTCTACGCCCTAAACTGTAAGCCAGCCCCAATTAAATGCCTTCTTTTATAAGTGTGCCTTGCTCATGGTGTCTCTTTACAGCAGTACAGTCTTTAATTGACAAGAATGTCATCATACAACTTTGAAACCCGCTTTTCTGTTTAATGTGTTTAGGGATTTCTCTGTGAGAGAACATATAAATCCAACTCTGTTCTTAGCTATTTTGTGTTACATATCTATGATACAGATGCACTGTAGCTCCTTAGCTCTTTCCTGTTATTGGGTGTTTAGGAAGGTTCTAGTTTTTGTGGCTATTACAGAATTAAGTAGGACCTTGCATATGCTAGTCAAGCGCTCTCCTGCTGAGCTCCAGCTCTTTCCAGTGTTGTAATATCACTAAGTAGCAAGTGTCCTTGGCTAGCATGGAACATGATATGTAGACCAGGCTGGCCTTGAAGTCATAGAGATATGTCTGTATGGCTGTTTTTGGTTTGGGTTTTTAGGTTTGTTTACTGCATAAATCATATAATGTTGAATTTCATAAATTAATTTTCTTAATATATACAGCTATGTATGTCTCATTCTTTTGGACATTTTTGTTTAAGAGTAAGGAAAAGTTGAAAATCAAGAAGAAGCTATATATGAGAGGCTATTACCATAGTCTGTGGATAGTATCTCTATAAATAGCTGGGTAGTATCATGTATAGAAATATATAGTGGAAGAGTTAATTCTTACCAATAAAATTGATACTTGGAGGCTGGAGAGGTGGCTAAGAGGTTAAGAGTGGGCACTTTCCTTGCGGAGGACCTGAGTACAGCTCCCATACCTCCACCAGGTACTTAAACTGCCTGTAACTCCAGCTCTGACACCTTCGCCTCCACAGCCTCCCGTGCCCACTTGCACATACCCACATAATTAGTAAAAATGTTAAAAATATAAAATCTATCAATTTCTAATGGATTTCCTACAAATTAGAAGACTGAAGTATTTTTGGCTTAAAACTGAGAAATATATATTGAAAGAGCTTCAATAACAGCAGCATTTTGTTTCTCTTTATGTAGGTATTATTTTCCATCTGTGGATAATCAGTTACCAAAGCATACAGATATACTCACAGTTATGTCTCCAAGTAACACTTTGCACAAGGAAGGTAATCTTCCATTTTATAAATCAGAAACCAAGGCTCTGCCTTATTCAGATTTTGAATGATTGGATAAATCCAGTGTTGTTTTTTCCCCGTTTCACTGAGTGTTAGTTTCCCATTGCTGCTGTAACAAATCTCAGATGTGGTAGCTTTAAACCACACACATTTGTGGTATAATAATGCTTGTGGGCAGAAGCCTGCAGTAAGCGTCTGAGTGGGCTCAAGTCAAGGTACTGGCAGAGTGCTTTAAGACTCAAGGGTGATCTTAGCGTGCCCTCCAGCTTCGAGAGGCTGCTTGCATTTCTTTCCTCATGGCCCTGTTCCCATCCTTCACAGCTACCCATGTCAGGCCAATTGCTTTTCACACCACCAGTTCTCTATTTTAGACTTCTACATTTTAAGGTCTGTTGTAATGTTGTCTTTTGGGGTAGGGGCTGGGAGATAATTTGATGTTTTTGTGATTCTTTTGGGAATTTTTTTTAAGGTTTATTTTTTAAGTGCTAGCTGGAAGTAGTAGAAAGAAATCTGTATTTTTGTAGAGCTTGATGATTGTCAGGTTTTTCTTGTAAACTTTATTTTAAAACTATTTCAGTGTTTTTTTTTTCCCCTGGATGTTTTCTAATTTTATTGAGTGTGCTGAGCTCTTTGTATACACAGATCCTAAGTGTAAGATTGGATGATTTTAACCAGTACATACATGTGTCATGAACACACCATTAACATGGGGGAAGTACTTTTCCTGCCCTTCTGAGAGTCTGCTTAGTGCTTTCTGTTGCTGTTGCTATAACTAGCTTTGTTGTTGGACTTCATATAAATGAAGCTATACCACATGTACTTGCTGAATTGGCTAAATGTGAAGAAGGAACAGTTAGGATGGAGAGTTATTGGGAAGGACCATGAAATCCTCTCCCCTTGCACTGAAACACTGCCTGAGATTTGGGAACAAGTGAAAATACCCAGTGTATTTAACTGATGACAGACATTTAGACTTAAGTGTGTGGGTATCTCTAGTAAGAGTAATCAAAAATTCATATTTAACTTGTTTCCACTTAATCCATTCTTTAGTTTTCAGTTATTGGTTAAATTTTAGGATTTCATTAAACTTTTAGATAATTCACTGCAACAGTGGGATATAGTGGTTGGTTCACTTTCAGGTTGTAAATCATCACAAGTGCAAATTTCAGGGAATTTTATTTTTAGGACCATGTTTCAAAGTATAGGAGAAAGTCTATTTGTTCAAGGAATATAGAAGCAACATGAGAACAAAGATTTGCATGTTAGGCATTTATAGTTGTAGCTTGATCTGAATATTTTTAAAAGTCAGGTAGGCAATGGCAGATTTATTTTGTAGTCTTGTATGTGTATGTGAATAGAAGCCAAGAAAATATAAGTGAGTCAAATATAGTGTTTTATGTTCAATTTAGCTGATTTCAAACAAAAATGAACTACAGTAGATTTCAGCTTTATACAAGAAGCAGCAGAAAAGGCAGTTCTTAGAGCCTGTGCAGGTGGGAACTGGTGAATGGGCCAGAGCAGGGGGTACAGGGTGAAGAAGATGCTCTGGAAAGGCTAAAAAAGTAAAATGGGTCTTGGGTAAAGAGAATCCAGGTTGTGGGCATTTGCTTGCGCTTTGTTTGCTTTGTTTTGAGACATTCCTGCCCTGTAGCTCTGCCTGGCCTAGAGCCAGAGCAGCCCTGTTTCTGTTTCCTAACTCTGCTACCACATGCTCCTTGGACTCGCTTTTGACATACTACCCTCTAAATATAAAGAGACACCATTCTACTTTAAAGTCAGAACTTCATTTCTCATTTTTGGAGGTTTCCATATGATATGTGGCTTATTTTTAAGAAATCCATGTTCATGTTTTCAGTGTTTTAATGACCCAGTGCAGGGAAAATGCCACTGGAGCAGTTCTTCAAAGACACTGGGATGCACATTTTATGTATGCTCTTCTGCAGGTAGTGTACCAGAAGAGGAGGGCTCCTGACAAGCTGTCAGGAGGCGTAGAGTTTCCCCTGCTTTCCCAAGAGAACAAAGCTACTTCTATCACTTTCTTTCCTGGGTGTGAAGAAAACAGTTTTCCTTGTTGACAGTCTTAGAGCAGTGGTTCTCACCCTGTAGGTCGTGACCGCTTTGAGGTCAAATGACCCTTTCACAGGGGATGCATATCAGAAGTTTACATTATGATTCCATTACAGTAGCTAAATTACAGTTACAAAGTGGCAGTGAAGTAATTTTATGGCTGGGGGTGGGTCACTACTACTTGATGAACTGTGTTAAAGGGTCACAACATTAGGAAGGTTGAGAACCATTGTCCTAGAGGAATTGAGAAAACTGACAGATGTCCTCTACAGATGTTTGTGATCTGTTAGAGCAAGTCATCACCTGCTCTCTTCTCTTGCTGCAGCTATTTGTCTACATACACAGAGTCTTAGGCTCAGTTTTAAATGATGTATAGCAAGGAGAGAAAATTTGAGGCAGTAGACTTCTACAGTCAGAACAGCCCAAGACTTGAATGTTTTCTCCATGGTCAATTTTAAGTGAGTTACAGTACAAAGGTTAGCTAAGTCCTGGGCTGTTCTGACTGTAGAAGTCCACTGCTTAATCTGAGATGTATCATATTTTTATTGCTGTGTGTAAGCAAAAACAAAAACAACAAAAAAACAAAAACAAAAAAAACCCCTCAGTGCTGGGCAGTGGTGGCCCATACCTTTAATCCCAGCACTTGGGAGGCAGAGGCAGAAAAATTTCTGAGTTCAAGGCTAGCCTGGTCTACAGAGTGAGTTCCAGGACAGCCAGGGATATACAGAGAAACCCTGTCTTGGGGGGCGGAAAAAAAAACCTCAGTGACTACTGCAGTAGCTAGGTAGACTTTAGGCATCTGAAGATGAAGAAAGATTGTTGTCCATAGGAAAAACATGCTTAATAAATAGGTTTGGAAAGAAATTGTTTTAACATAAAAAAGTCTATGTATTTTGTTTATATTCAACAACTTTATTACTGTGTGTGTGCATGAAGAGAAAAGACAGAAAGTAATACCCATTTATTACTAATGCTTCTAGAACTTAGTTTATTCCCAGGTTTGTCTGTATCTCATTCCAGCTGTGTACCCTGAGTAAGATGGAATTGGGATGGCATCATTGAAAAGTTTGTAGAAGACTGGCTTCCTAGAATTCTCTGGAGAAGTGAATCCAATAGCCACACAAATTTGTAACTTACTAAAGCTCTTCAATAAAGAAATAATATAGTTAACTCATTTTATGCCAGTATTTCTCAAATTAATTTTATAGTTTGTCTCTTTCTTTCTCCCTTCCTTCCTTCCTTCCTTCCTTCCTTCCTTTCTTTCTTTCTTTCTTTCTTTCTTTCTGTGGCTTAAATTTTCATGATGGTGAAGAATCAGAGCTGGACCCCATTTCAACAGTTTCTGTTTGAGTAAATTTGGGGTGGACTGGGATTTTGCATTTTGGACAAGTTTGCTGTTACATCATGCTTCCTTGAGGTATAAATTCCTGGAACAGTGACAGACTATCATCTTAGTATTTCCCTGTCAGAAGATGTTGTGAATGAGAATGGTCTCCATAGGCTCATATGTTTGAACACTTGGTCCCTAGTAGGTAGAACTGCTTGGTAAGGATTAGGAGATATGGTTTTGTTCAAAGACGTGTGTCTCTGGGGTTGGGTTTTGAGGATTCCAAAAACTTGCCATTCCCAGGGAGCTCCCCCTGATTCCTGGTTGCTTTAGAATGTTAAGCTGTCCGCTACTGTCCCATACCATGCCTGCCTGCTGCCGTGTTCTTCATCATGGTGGTCATGGAGTCCAACCCTCTGGAACTGTGAGCCACCAGATTGACTTGCCTTGGAAAAGCTGTTTTGTCCCAGCAATAAAAAAGTAACTGTAAGACAGTACCTTGAAATTGAGAGAGCTGGGTGTGGCCACACCTGTCTTGAGAGGTTTAGGCATGCATTCCAAGACTATGTCTCATAAACACAAAATTAGGAAATAAACATTTTTTTTTTTTTAATGTAGAGGCCTAGGGCAAGTGATCTGAATTAACACAATTACCCCTGATAGCATTATTTCCCCCTTTTAAGTCTTTGCTAGCCCTGTAACCTTCAGTTTAGTTCTCTGCTTGAAAGTGATGAAACCTATTTGGAAAAGGTTATAGTTAAAGATTAAATGATATATTACCACAGTATAGGGCACCCTGCCTTCTAGTTACAGCTTTACTAATCAGATACTAAATCAAGGGGCCAGATTGCATTGTTTAGTTGGAAACTTATTAGGAATGTGGAATCTCAGGCCACACCTCAGACTGACTGCTGTAAGTCTGAATTTTGAGAATGTCCAATAGATTTGTATACACTTTGCCTTGCGAAGAGTATCAGTGTAACTTACATGCTGGGGAAAAAGCAACTCATGGTTAGTACAGTATGTGAATTACTTTGATCCATTTTATAAACTGTTTTCCATGTCTATGATGTTATCAACTAGAATATATACTATTTATTTTAGAGCCCATAGTACTTTGACTTTGTCTTTCTTGGTGTTCCCTAACTATAAAACAATGCTATTGTTAAATCTTAAAATAACACATAAAAATGAAAAGTGCCTGAAGATGTATTTTCTGAGATAAATAGCACTAAAACTGTGACAACTCTAGTAGACACACACACAGACACACACACATTTTTTTTTTATTCCTTCTTTATCCCCCATATCCTACCTACCAGGTGCTTGCTTGCTTCATTGTACAGTATGTACATGGATTTAATAATACACAAATATATAGAGATTTTGTACTCATTGTTTACAGAACTGATATTATGATATAGGCCCTCATGAGAACCTTATTTGTCTTACTTTACTACTACAAAGTTTGTTTAAAGCTTTTTGCTTACTTTTTTTATGTGTATATATGTGCTTTGTATGTATGTGTACCACATGCAGTGCCCTCAGCTGAGAGAGAGGGCATCAGATCTCTTAGAATGAGACTAACAGATGATTGTGAGCCACCTAATGTGGGTGCTGGGAACTGAAGGTTGGTCCTCTACAAGAGCACAAATGCTCCTAACTGCTGAGCAGTATCTTCAGCCCTTCATGTCCATTTTAAAAACCGTATGATATTCCATGGTAAGGAAATTAGACACATTTCATAATTTTTTACTGGTGATCAGGTTGTTCATGTACTATAATATACTAATGGCTATCATCTCTAAAGGACTTCTGGATAGGACAATTTTAATTACTTGTATTGCAAAATGGATTTTTTTATATAGGAAAAGTACAGCCCCTTCCCCCCTCTCTTTCTATCTATCTAAATAGAAATGAATTTTCATTTACCATTAACTGCTAAGAAACTGACCATCTGTGGTTTAGTAACATTCCTTTGCTGTGTCTCCTGTGGTAAGCACAGTTTTCCTAAAGTTTATAGTTTTTTGCTCAAGGGCACATCCCAGCACAGATGTGAGACAGGAGGCTTTGGTTTTAAATGCTATGTCCCTGTTATCTTTAAGTAGCTTGACTGTTTTCCTAGTGATATGTTGCACTGAATGAATGTGCCATGGTTGCTGGTTCGTTTTGCACTATAAACCATACTGTGGGAACATTTGGAGATGTGGTTTTGGATGTACATGTGCTCTGGCAGTTGTCTTCACACTTTTTTTAAATACTCAAAGTAATTTTTAATGTTGCCCTTTTGCACTTGGTTCGTAGGTGAATGATATACTTCCTTATCCTGCTGGATGCCCTGCACGCAGTCCCCAGCCCTGAGTCAAAACAACTTGATTGCCTTACAGTGTTTACATTTCATGTTTTGTCACAATTGAGCATTCAATAGATATAATGTCAGGTCTATTATAAATACTAGTCTCTTAAAAATTCCCTTTTAAGGGGGTAGAGAGATGGCTTAACGGTTAAGAACACTGGATGCGCTTCCTAAAGATCTAGGTTCACTTCTCAGCACCTACCTGGCATTCACAGTTATCTGTAACTCCAGTTCCAGGAGATCTGACATTCTCACACAGACATATATTCAGGCAAAACACCAGTGCACATAAAATAAAAATAAATCATTAAAAATATTTTTAAAAATACTCTTCTAAATATGTCCAAATATAAATAATATTATTATATATGACTTCATGTATTTTAAATTTTATTAAAAGTTTTAATTGCTATTAAGTTCTACCTAGTAAACATTAATTGCTATTTTAATAATACACAGGTAATTAAAAGTAAAATTGAATTGTTCAAAATTTAACATATATATATGTTAAATATATATAGAAGTATATATGTACATATATAAGTATACACACACACACACACACACACACATATATATATATATATATATATATATATATATATATAT
>NW_022196903.1:49810507-49834350 GCF_008632895.1 Mastomys coucha
TTTTTTGGTTTTTCAAGACAGGTTTTTTCTGTATAGCCCTGGCTGTCCTGGAACTCACTCTGTAGACCAGGCAGGCCTCTAACCCAGAAATCCGCCTGCCTCTGCCTCCCAAGTGCTGGGATTAAAGGCGTGAGCCACCACCACCCGGCTATGAATGTGTTTCTTAATGCTACAGGCTAAGGGATGTACTGATGGGGTGATTTGATTAAAGAAGATGTCAGAATGTCCAGTGCTTCTTTGGTGTCTGGTATTTTTGTTGCTGTTTTATTCTGTTGTTTCTGTCTTGTATTAAAACAATTGTAATGAGTGAAAGACACGGCTTTCTTTATAAAGTGGAAGAACAAATGAAATGGGAATTGGATGGAACCTGGATCATTTCCATACTCTGAAATCCATGTGAGGAGGAGACAACTATTAGATTGTATGCTTTTTAATTGATAACCTGAAAAAAAATTTAGGTCCTTTCAGCTGTAATCCAATCTTTCACTTTACCGGATCAGTTTATCAATTTAAAACGCTATGAGAAGTGAGTAGTTACCCAGTCATTCCACGCTCTCATATTTTTTCTTTTCTCAAATTTCCTAATCCTTTGGGCAATGGTTGTACACACCTTTAATCCCAGCACTTGGGAGGCAGAGGCAGGTGGATTTCTGAGTTCAAGGCCAGCCTGGTCTACAGAGTGAGTTCCAGGACAGCCAGGGCTACACAGAGAAACCCTGTCTCGAAAAACCAAAAAACAGAAAACAAACAAAAAAATTTCCTAATCCTCATGGTATTCTAATTTGCTTTTTGTTACTGTGATAGACTACCAAGTGAAAGCAACTTGGGAAGAAAGGGATTCTACTTTCAGGTTACAATCCATCCTTGAAGGGAAGTCAGGGTGGGAACTCAGGGGAGGAGCTTAGAGCACCATAGAGGAGCACTGCTTACTGGCTAGCTTTCCTTGGCTCATGTGCAGCCTGCTTTCTTAGACAGCACAGGATCATTTGCCCAGGGGTGGCACTATCTACAGCAGGCTTTGCACACCTATATCAATTCAGATTCAAGAGTGTTCCACAGACTGGCTTTTAAGCCAGTTCAATCAAGGCAGTACCCAATTGAAACTGTGGCAGATTGACAGTTATCTCTCTCTCAACATGGTGTTACTATGTAGCCCAGACTGGGTTTGGACCTATGATCTAGCTCAGCTTTTTGAGTCATGTGTTTGTACATGCTTGCCATCATAGCTGGTTGACTGCTTATAATTTATTTTTCCATGATTCCATGGTCCTTCTCTTCATATCTTTTGTACTTTTCTGCTAGATTGTTAGTATTTTACTTAGTGATTCGTGGGGTTTCTAAGTGTATTCTGTTGTTTTTTGTTATGTAAGTTCCAAATATCTTTTGAGTTTAATGCTTTTTTTCTCTTATAAGGAAAATATACATAAATGTTGAGGAAAAACAGAATCGTAAGAATCCTTATCACACACATTCAGTGTTCACGAATCTGTTGTTTGATCCACCCCCTCCCCTAAGCAAGTCCCAGACATGTCATTTCCAATGTGGACATAGTTATTTATTTAATGTTAGTTGTCTTTCCCTGGTCTTTAGATGTCTCCTTTGTCCTCAGTCTGAAAGAGCCTCTTAGTGACTAAAATGTAAACATGGCAGTTTGCTTTTCATGCTCCTGGGACTCATTTTTGTACAAGATGCAAGGTAGGGTTCATTTTTAAAAATTTGTCTGCATTTTTATACCAAGTTGTAGTAGCACCATTTATCAATCATCTTTAGTGCAACCGTTTTGTAGAATAAATGTCTTCTTTTCCTAAAGCTTGGGACACTTGGAGCACTTGATGTCAGTGTTTCTGGCAGAGTTTGTCCCATAGACCAGCAGAGTCATCATCACTTGGCCATATGCAGATTATTGCCACCCCTCCCCCAACACACTGAAAACATAGTAGGGCAGGACAGCACAGTCTGTTGCAATAGAGCATCATGTGGTTCTGATGTATGCTTAAGTATAGGAATGTCAGTGTAATGACAGATGTTAGGCCACCAAAGAATTGTAAATCCAGCTTCAAAAACTACAGGTCCCTGTCTGTACTTCTACATTCCCGTGGTTTTCTACTCCCTCTCCACCTAGAATCATGAATTTGCTGGATGATACTGGAGGTTATGGAAAGGAATCTTACCTAGGTAATGGGAACAACAAAGGAAAGCCCTTTAAGGGCATCACTGTAGCAGCAAAAAGACTGCTGCTAATGTTCTCTATATCTGTATGGGTTTCCATCTTGTTTTCAGGCCCAGGAATGTGTGACACACTTGCCAGCTCATTTGATGTTATTTTTTAATTTTGGGTGTTGAATTAATTTCTATCAGAAGGGTAGGTCCAAGTACCAATTATACTATATTTCTCAGATAGCTTATTCTGTTGACTTCAGTAGATTTTTTTTTCTAGCTTTCTGTTTAGGAAAATGCAAATTGTATGACAGCATTGTCAACCTGTGTGTTGTGCTATTGGGAACATTTATATGAATTAGCACCTTTTTTAAGAGATTGAGAACAATTATGACTCCCCCACCCTGCCCAGACAGGGTTTCTTTGGCTGTCCTGGAACTCACTCTGTAGACCAGGCTCAGTGATTCTCCTGCCTCTGCCTCCTGAGTACTGGAATTAACCACCAAATTGTCTGTATCTTGGTCTTTTGAGGCAGTGTCTTACTCTGAAATTGAAAGCTTCTTGCCTGCCACTATCTCCTAAACACTGGGTTAGGAGTGTGTACAGTACCAAACTTTATACTTTTTTTTTGGTGCTGGAGGTTGAACTCATTGCTAATAGGCTAACATGCTAACTAAGCTTTCTACCTTGGCTAACATATAACTCCTTAGTCTTTAAAACATATGTTATTTAAAGGGATCTTTGAAAAATCCTTTCTTATACTAAATAGCCACCCCCAATTTACCTTTCTTATATAAATCATTAGAATTCATTGGAACAACAGGGAATATACTTTTTAAAAATAATGGACATATTTTAAGTCATTTGAACTTTGTAAACATTTCATCTCAACAATAATAATGATGATAGTAATAATAAAGTTAGATGAAGTAGAGAAACATTTTAGCAAAATGTTTTTTGCTTGAAGTAAAGTCTTTTTAAATGAAAGCTAACATCCTATCAAATGTACTAAATTCTCTATCAACAATTTATGTTAAGTGCCAGGTGTGAAAAGTGGCAGTGTAAAAGAGACATGGCTGGAAGTAAAGAAGTTCCTGAAGCAGCCTTCTGTGGTGTGAGATACAAACAAATGGATTAGGTATTGTGACCTTTCACTGTTTTTCAAGATAATGGTTAGTTATCAGCCACACCAGTAAATAATAAAGGTACTTATTTTGCTCAGTGAAATGTTGAACAGCTATTTCAGCTGTGTAGAACTATTGTGGATAGCACTGACTTTGCTGAAGTACTGCAGAGAGAAGTGAGGAAGCAGGATGTTGCTGGGTTCCTTTGATTAGTGTGATTGCACACACCATGTCAGGACAGCTGTTGGCCTTTCTTTGTTACTTTTCCACATCTTTTTCTCTGGGATAGCTTAGTAAGCTGTATTTCCAAGTGAGGAAAGTAGCACTGAGAAACAAAGGGACACAGCTAGTTCCCAGCCTTGCAGGAAAGTGGATGACTGCTCTCTTCTCTGTTTGTTTGCTGTATTATTTATTCTGGGTGCCTAAACTTGATGCTACTGAGCTGCCACTTCTTATCCTTAGTATTGATTGGGTTTTCCCTCTTTTTTTTTCCCTCCTACTCTGCTACCCCTAGTCCTTCTGGAACCTGTAGTGTAATGGTAAGTATTTAAATAAGACTTACAAAGTTTTTGACCTAGTGAGGATCTTTTCCTCACTCATCTTGGCGAAAACTTTGCAGACTCCAGCTGGTCTCTGGTTTTGCAGGTTTCATTGTTGCCTTGTTTGCGTGTTGCTTTGTTTGCGTGTAGGCTGATAAAACTTCTGTTTTGAGGTACCTCTGTCCTTGCATGTTATGTCAAAAGGCATTTGTTGTTTGTGTTTCATAGTATGTTTTTCTTGGAGCTTGCATTACCTCCCCTTTTCTTTTTTTTGTGTTTTACTTGGGGACTCAGTCAGGGAGGGAGGGAAAGGTTGTACTGGTGTTCTCACTACTGTATTTTTGCTGCAGTACTGGGAAGCTAGGTCTCTGTTGAGTGGGCAACACACAAAGCACAGTAGCTAGTATTTTTGAGCTTTAGAGTCTGTCTGAGTCTGCTAACCACAATTTTATTTGTTTTGTTTTTTGAGACAGGGTTTCTCTGTGTAGCCCTGGCAGTCTTGGACTTCCTCTGTAGACCAGGCTGGCCTTGAACTCAGAGATCTGTCTGCCTCTGCCTCCCAAGTGCTGGGACAAAAGGGGTGCACCACTTCCTGGAGATTAATGATATTTTTGAAAAAGCTTTGACTGATATCTCTGGTAAATTTTCTGCCAAATTCTGTGTTGCATTACAACTCATTTAAATGTGAAAAAAAATCATATGCTATGTTATTAAGCAATTCAGATTGGTGCTTAGTAATTATCTTGAAACTGCAGTGATTGAGTTAAATATTAAGTCGTATTGAATATCATAGTATGTAATATATGTTTTAAATATGTTGGGCTGGAGAGATAGCTCAACAGTTAAGAGTACTGGTAGTTCTTCCAGAGGATCCAGGTTCAATTCTCAGCACCCACATGGCAGCTCACAACTATTTGTCCCTCCAGTCCCTGGGGATCAGATACTCTCACAAAGACATACAGTCATGCAAAATACCATATATATAACTCAAAAATAAAATCACATAAAAATGTAAATGTAGATTAGAGTTGAAGGAGTAAATGGACAAAGGAAGTCTTTGTACAATGAGTAAAAAGTGTGTGTGCCATACAGGGGAGAGATGAGAATAAATTTGTACTACAGTTTGTGGGTGAGGGGAACAGCCTCAGTAGCAGGGATCTCTCATGGCATTTCAGCAGATAGCAGACTCCTGTTGTGGTAGTCGAGGAGGTAACACACTTCAAGAAAAATGATTAAAACTGTCAAATGTGACATACTTAGGAGGGCAAATGTACCATTGTGGGGAGGTGCTTGAGCATAGACAGTACCATGGGAAGCACTGTACCCTAGGCCTGACTGCACCCTTGTCCTCATCCTTGCTGAGACTGGGCACCTTTTAGTCACATTCACTGTAACGCACAGCATGCCCAAAAGCAAACCTTTTTTGAAGAGATTTTCCTAGGCTCCCTTTTGGAAACAGGAATCCTGCACAGCTAATAATTTGTAGGATACAGACTTTCAGGAGAGTGCCACATAGCAAATGTTTTTGGCTGTCTTCTCTCTCTCTGATAAGTGAGCAATAGAAAATAAAGAGTAAAACTGCCAGTGTGTACTGAAATGTCAGTTTCTTATACTTTCAGTGTGTCACATTCTTTATTCAGCAATTTACAAGTGGAAAGGTTTTGCTTGACACAGTGGCTGTACAAAATCAAATTGTTATCCAAGTACATTTCCCTTACAAGAAACTTTGAGGGAAATAGAGTAAGGAGACTGAGATGCTAATTCTCTTGATCCCTAAGGGTCATATGCCCTTGTGGTTATTATAGTGATGGTATATTTTATTCTTCTGTTTGAGTTTGGGGACCCAAGAGGCAAAACAAACAAACAAACAAGAAACCACTGGCCAGTACAGTTTACGGGGTAAGTTCCCAGAAGAGCAGTCTCTCTAAGGAAGGTAATTAACACATACCCATAGGTTCCAGAGCTTAGTCCCCATGGGAGAGAAAGCTATCAGGTTTTGTCAGACTTAAGTACATATGTGTTAGGTAGTAAAGTTGGAGATCACTGAGAATGGTGGTAAACCCTCTTTTAAGAGTACACTGTAAAGGTTTCCTGTGTTGTTCCCATTTGATAAAAACAGCTATATTTTTATGATAAGTTAGGGAGGAGTCATACTACAGACATTTACCAGGAGATTGTTTACCTCATTATGTTGCTTTCTCAAGACCTCACATTCCTATAGGTGACTGGAATGTGAACTCATTTAATATATGGCTTACCTGTAAATTTCAGTATAAGCCACCAGCTATTGACCACCAAATAGTTAACATTTACATTAAGAAAGTACAAAGCTTGGAATTTTTTCTGTGTAGTCCTGCAGTGTCTACCATTCCCTACTTCCTCCAGTAGGAAAGTATCTAGAATTGTGTTGTACATCTTTTGTTGCTTTTGATTCAGGCTGTATCTTGATAATGGACAGCATGGTAAAATCTCCATCTTGGAGAAAATGCGTGATGAGCCCTGTACACCATTTAAAATGTCAGTTATCTGTTCAGAGCTGCTTTTGTTAATGGGAGCATTACATTAAAAGAGTGTGTGCATTGTCTTCCAGTCGGAGCAAGGTAGAAGGATATTCTGGAGAGAGGGCCTGTTTGTTCATTCAGTAATACAAACCCTTGCTTTGACATAGCTTTATGAAGGAAATGGGTATTTTGCTGTGAAACAAGATATATTTTAAGGTCATTGTCTTCTTAGTTAGAATTACTTAATATTTTATTTTTGAAGTCTTAAAGGCATTTGGTGGTTTAAATGAGGCTGTAGTTACCCCCATGGTTCTTGATAAGTTTTAAATCTTTATAATGAATTTATTACCTGGTCACACCATGTTAAAAGCAATAGTTCTTTATAGTTTAAAAGATTTAAGATTTGAGATAATTTCAGCAGAATCTTCAGTAGATATTTATTTAATGGGGATCCAGTAATGGGAGTTTGTCAGACAGAAACTAAAGTGACCGGTGAAAACAGTTAGAGCCCAGGGGCCTGTGCTCAACTTGGTACTCCGATTCTGGGCTTGCTTTTAGTCTTTGGTCACATATTTTTTGAAACTGAAAAGAATTGGTAATATTAAGAAGCAAATTATTCTGGGACATTGGGCTTAAAAGAGCTTTAGCCATAGCTGGTACAGATTTAGAGTGTGTTGTTTTACGCCAAAAAATATAAATAATGGTGACAGTGGTTAGCATTCTGTGTTGTAATTACATTAATCCCATATATGTTCTGACTTTCTGTCTTGGCATGTGACCTCTTTTGTACATGTTCCTGTTGCCTGAGTCCTGTAACATAAATTGGTACATTCTAAAGAAGAGGAAAGTGTTGTTTAGTCCAGTTTGGAGGGCTACGTATCCAAGAATCTGAAGGCCCCATCTTTTTGCCTTTGGCGAAAGTCTCATGGTGGTTGTACCACAGTGGGGGGAGCCTGTATCGGCATCCTTGGGCAAGGCAGGAGCCTATAGGGAGTCAAGGACTAATTAATACATTTGTTCTTGCTGAAACTGGTACCATCCTTTGAGAATTACACACACACTAGGTCCCACCCCTTAAAATGTCTACCACCTCTAAACACAGCCAAGCTCAGGAACATGTTTCCAGAACATGACCAGTTGCAATGGGTGGAAACACTCAAACAAAGCATTTTCTGAATTGTTGTTTTGTTTGTTTTTCTCATCCTGTCCCTGTCTTACTGCCCTTCATTACTAGTTATGGGGGACCATTTCGAGGCATTGATCTCTGTTTCCTTACTGGGGCACTTTCTCAAAAATGTCTGCATTGTCTCCTGGGGTTTGATTTGATTCCTGTGGAGCTGGCCTGTCCCCAACCATTTTTAACTTTTCAACCATTCCACCTCACCTTTGTTTCTGTTCCCCTTTTCTGTTGTCTGCTTGATGAGAGCAGTTGTATTTTATTGGACATTTTCCTGTAAGATACATGAAATCACTCAGAGAATAAAAAAAGAAGAAAAGAAATCCCACTCTGTTCATTTTCTGTGTTGGTCAAGGCAGCTATTGATTTCTAATCAGCTGTGGTTTTCAATATCCGTTTTTTTCTACACAAAGTAGTACAATGACAGGGAAGAGCATCCATGATTATGACCCACTCCTGAAGTTTTATAGTCATTCTAGTCTCCAGATTACTAGGCGTCAGACACATAGACAGACAGGCATGCATACGTAGGTGGGGGGTGGTCACAAATATGACGATCTTGACAATGAAAAAGCCACACTGTTGGCTGAGAACAGCTCGGTGACTGTTTGGAACTGAGGGTGAGGATAGGGAGAGAGAGTGTTGTTTGTTAAAGTATGAATTGTAAATAAGCAAAGGGTAGAATTCTTACTGCAGTGGGTTTTCTCTATAAAGGGAGATTGGATGCTCCTATAGGACCATCCTCACAACCTTGAGCATGAAGTGGGAGTGGTTTACAGTAGCTAGCTTCTTTTGGACAGCACAGGGTAAGGTCAGAGAGTGTCTGCTCCTCTGCCCTGGCTTTGTTCTCAGGAATGGGATGGGGTGGGGATGGGGAGTGATTGTTAAACAGAAACTTAAGCTATTGTAAGACATTTAGTGAATCCTTTCAGTATCCTTCAGTCTAAACAACCAGCAAATTCTTGGATGACCTCTCACTCAGATACTTGAATACTTATTACTGTGTGTCAGAAAGTAGTATTAATGACTTTTGGACTACCCAAAATAGGTCACCTAAACTTTCCTTCATTCATTTCCTGTTTCCATTATCTTCAAAAGTAATGATTTTATAAAGACTACTTGAAAAAAATGAACGAAGACTTATCAGACACAAGCAGACAATAGAAAACATTGACTTTCCTTAATGGGCTTAAAACGTGGACCCACATGAAACACATTTTCCAAGATTCTCTGTTATGCAGCACTCTCTGTTGACATGAGTTATGTATGTTCCTTCACGACTGCTTTGGATGATTCATTAGAGAATCTTGTCTTTAGACTAGAAAGCATTGTTGAACAAAGTTACAATGTAGCAAGCAACCTTGTTTTGGAATATATTTTGCTACATTGTACAGTCGGCTCTTCCCTGCTCTGGTGTTTTCATTTCACATATTTTGTTCTTCATAGAAGTAGAGTTCAGTGCAGGAGATTTCATTTGCTGTTTTCTCCATTGACCTCTTGAGCTGAAGTTATACCTGTTAGAAAATCAGGGTAGTTTAGGTGATCTGTGTCTTGTTCTGGCTTAGAAGGCTGTTTATCTTGAATTTCTGGGAGAATTTTTTCTTAGCAGTTAGTCCTACACATGCCTACCATTTAATAGGTCTCTCTAGCAGCTGAAATGGCTGTCTTCTCAGGTTAGACTTTGGAACTTTAGCTGTGCATTATAAAACTTGTTTGCGTACAGAAATTGATTAATTTTTCTTCTTATTGGTATGTTTGAACAGGTTTTGCTTATAAATAAATTTGGAAAATTGTGAGCTGTTTAGGACTTGACTGCTTGTGATTAGCCATAGTTAGAGTACTTTGGTCTGCCTCTTAATTTTGCTGCTATTGCCTATGTAGAATTGAAGCCAAGGTGATTTAGACATTCAGTGTTGTCTGTAGGTCTAGGTGGGAGAGGAATTGGGGATAGAATGTATAAGGATATATAATTTTTGCCTCACAGAGGGTGTCATACTTGAGAGAGAAGATCTACATAGAAGCAGTGATGTCACATAGAGTGAATATTCAGGCTGTTGGGTTCACAAGGTGCGCAGATAATGAGGAAAGGACCTCCAAAGTCAGAAGTAAACCAAAAGCAACTTTATTCACTGGGGGTGGGTGGGGGGGGATACTTCTAACTGGTTTAGGGTGGTGGTCAGGCTGGGAGCTGACACAACCTTGAAAGGGCAAAAGCAGTCTTCTTGTGAAGCATAAACCAATAGCCAGATGTTCGGGGGATAATACAGAAGGAATTCATAAGTTGAGGGTTACTCTTGAGCCCAGGGTATAGTGAATAGCAGGATGGTAGTACAGGCTCAAGGCTGTTCTAGGGCAGCCTTCTTAATTCAACCCTTCTGGGGCTCTTTCAGGCCCGGTAGTTTACTGAATCTGTAAAGAATATAGGACTGGAGGAGATATATGCAGTTAAGAAGGGGTGACAGACCAGTGCCTGGAATTATTCTGGGCTCTTCGTGCCCCTGCTCTGAGTTGTAACTGAATCAAATCCTTGATTCGTCAGTTTTCTCAAGGTCCAAATCATTGGCCAAGGGGGTACTATAAGTTTTACTGCCAAAATGTGGGCCTGGACAAATCAGAGGGGGGCATTTATGGGCCGGACCCACAAGTTGGGGCAAGGAGTCGAAAGAGTAATGGTTCTGTCATTGCTAAAACTAGGGTAGTGATGCAGGGGACCATGAAGACGGACTGGAATTAAGTAGCAAATGGGGGGTAGGAATAGTGGAGCTAAGAAAGGAAGGACCAACGAAATGTTGGGCTTTGAGTGTTATCATTAATGGGTCTTGAGGGTTGGGTATTCCATCAGGAACAGGCTTGATATGAAGAGTGGTGAATCCAAGTTTTGATCTTTTCAGCATGGGCCTAGTGGGGTTTGCTTTTTGACTTAGCATTTAAGCCTGTTAAGTGGGACAGTAAACATCATATCCTCTTCTGTAACTACTTCTAGTTGACCTTAGGTCAGTTGTCATTGGGCACTAGGAAGGCTAAAATGATATACCAAGGCTGGGCAATGGGGCATTTGTCAGAAGCATCTGATTGGCTGATCCAGTTGGAAGACAGGGAGCAATCACATTGGCTGGCCTGTTTTACATCAGCTTTCGTTTCAGCAAGTTCAGAGATCAGCAGCTTGCAGTCTCAGGAGATTCCTGGATGGAGTCTGTCATCCAGCTGAAAATCTGCTGAGACAAATACAGACTAGGGACAGAAGTTAAAAATTTTCTAGTAATTGGATGATGTAAGGAATCCCAAGACTAAGGGGAAAAATTCCATTTTCAAGAACAGGCAGGTGTACTCATCTGGAGTCTGTTTGATTTGTGGCAGGTGGCTCCAAGTCTTAATGACTTTTTGATTCCCTGAAGTTTTTGTAAATTATAGTTTACAAAAGGATGTACATTAGTAGAAAAAGTAGTTAACAGGTATCTGTTAGACAACAGAAGTAGACTGGGTCATTAGGACCTAGTAAAAGCTATTAGGTTTGGGTTAAAAGGCATGAAATATTCTTTTCTCAGTCAGAGGGCTGGATACACAGATTGAACAGAGACGTTTTTAGCATAGTAAGAAGCACCTTTGAGTCTACATTTAGGAGACAACCAAAGGGAATTTAAAGTCTTGAGCTTGTAACTGAACTGTAAGCAGCCAGTGATTCACTAGCTTATCAGAATCCCACTGGACAATGTTAAAATTCTGAACTTTGAGATCTTAGTATTAACAGTAGCATGGGGGAGGAGATATAAAACACCCCCCTTTTATATACCTTAAATCATTTTTATACCTCTACAAGTTGCAGTTATATACCTTATAATACTTTCTTAGACCCTCCAGTCTTTATAACTTGCATTTTCCAACCATAAAACACCCTTTTAGACTCCCCAATGTTAATAACCTGAATTTATAAACCTTAAAACTTCTTCCATCTGAAATCAATTTCCTATCATCTAAGTTTTTTCACATCCTCTAACTAGACTTCATCACTTGCATTTCTAATCTCAATGACTTTCCCAGACTTTCACTGTCTTAGAAGCTTTCATATCCTTAGACCTTACATAAACTTTTCCTATCCAGTACTTCACCATGAGATACAGGTGGTTGATTATTGAGAGCAGTCATTTAATATGAAGCCTGTAAGGCAAACTTGTTTGCCTTTTTAAATAAGAGACCTAGTAGTTTCTCTCTCCAGTGCCCCCACCCCCCCCCCCCCCCCCCCCCCCCCCGAACTGACTAATGAACTAACAGTGGTAGATTACCTTGAAGTAAGGAGCTCTTTGCCTGTGGTCTAGCTGCTAAGCTACTGGCAGCTTTGCTGGCAATGTAATCAAAGACTTGAGAAGGATAAACTATACTGTAAATGGTCTGTGTGTCATTTAAAATAACAGACTTACCCATTACCCAGATAGCCACCCCATTAGGTTCCTGCGATGTCAATGGCTTTGTTGGGGACATAGATCCCAGGGCAGGATCAGTTTTCAGCTACCAAGCCCCACAAATCTGAGAGGCTTTCCTGTAGAGGAAGAACTTGGGAGGAGAGATTACCTCACTTTGTCTTAAGCCACATGTGGCAGTGTCCTCTGTTCAGTTTAAACCAGACAGCAGGCAAAGCATTGACACAGTTATGCCAGTAGTTAGTGTACCACAGTCCAGGTGGTATCCTCTGTTGTTGTGTCCTTCTCTTATTGGGGGCCTTGGGGGAATCACTCTTAGGATTTGGGAGTCTCTGTCATAGTAAGCTTAAACATATTAAATGCTATAGTCAGCAGATTTCTGACAGGTTTGAGGTCTAGTACATACCTAGCATATCTGAATCTTGGTCTATTCTTAGTTAACAAGGAGACTAAGCTGGGTGGTGGTGGCGTATACCTTTAATCCCAGCACTTGGGAGGCAGAGGTAGGCGGATTTCTGAGTTCGAGGCCAGCCTGGTCTACAGAGTGAGTTCAGGACAGCCAGGGCTTTACAGAGAAACCCTGTCTTGAAAAACCAAAAACAAAAAAAAAAAACAAAAAAAACCCAAAAAAACCCCAGGAGACTAAATAAAATTTAATATTGTAATTAACTGCATCAGTTCTTAGCACAATGCACAAATAATGAGGAAAGGACCACCAGAGTCAGAAATAAATCAAAAGCAACTTTATGGGGAATACTGCTATCGGGTTAGGGTTGTGGTCAGGCTCAGGAGCTGACACAATGACCTTGAAAGGGCACAACTGTCTCCTTTTGAAGCAGATGTTCAGGGGTTAATAAAGGAATTTATATGAGGGTTAGTTCTGGAGAACAGGGTGTGGCAGATAGTGCCACGGACTGGGTTCCTTGTGGGGACCTCTTGTTCTGCAGGATGAGAGTTCTGGTCAGGTGGGCAAAATATTCGGCGAGTGACAGAGTCGACACAAGGAAGTGCTGAGTCTGAGTATATTTCTTAAAAATGGCATGAGGCTTTTACAAGTCATTACAAAAGAGAAATGAAAAATCTGGCAGCTCAGCAGTTGAGGTACATCTAAGGCCATCTAAAACACACTGGGTCTAAAGCAGCAGTAATCTCCTCTGGACTGGTACAGCACCACCAGGCTCTGAGCATGCTTGGCCGCATGGGCAGGGTGGGGGATGGGGGGAGGGCTGCAGGTGCACCAGCCAGGAAGGTAGAGACTCAAATCTCAAATCTAGAATGTTGACTGCTACACAGTCACACACACACACTCCCTCTCCCTCCCCCCCACCTCTCTCTCTCTCTCTCTCTCTCTCTCTCTCTCTCTCTCTCTCTCTCGGCTCAAGGTCCTGCTCATCCTTAGTAAGACACCCACTATGCCAATCTTCTGGACTAGTAGAGACTAGTCTCTTTTTTGCTGATTCCTAGGAGTGGTTCAGTTGCAGTGTCTGACTGAGAATGAGGATTCTATTTGACCCTGCCCTGGCATAAGTCTTCCTTTCTATAAGCTTCAATGCCCTACCCACAATGCCAAAGGCAATTAGTCTGGATGGGTAACATTCCTTACGAAATTCCAAGACAGGGTTTGGCTAAGATGTTGGAACATTGGTAAAGGTCAGAGAGCAATGTCCAATTTTGTCTAGCTATTAATAAATCATATCTTGGTGGGCACCTAGCACTTGAGTTCGCAAGGACATAATCTGGGCTACCTCTGAGTTAGGGGATGTCACGAATGACTGAATACCCAGGAAGCACAAACTCCCTTTGAAGTCATAACACTTGTCCATGATCAGGCTTTTAACCCTGATACTGCAGACTTTACGGGAGTAGATGAGTGGGCGTGGCAAGATAACAGGATGTTGGTATAGGCTCAAGGCTATTCTAAGGCAGTGGTCTTATCAGCTTTTCTGGCACTCATGCTGGCCAGGTGGTTTTACTGCAACTGAAAAGACTTGCTTGAAGGCAAGAATGCAGTAAGATGTGGGTGGCAGACCAATACCTGGGATTATCCTGGGCTCTTCACAGGCCAATGGAGGGTGTTTGGGGTTTAAGATCTTGAGAGATTATGTGATAAAACTTGATCTGAACTTGAAGAGATGGAAATAGGTTTTTAACAAATACCAGAAAACAAAGTATATTTACTTGAGCAAAAACAGAGGTAATGAAAGACCCCCAGAACTGGGGAGATCCTTACTCAAGTCTCCGGATGATGCGACCACCCAATGACTCACGAGAGACCGAACTTGCTGCAATCACTTGAGGTTTATTGGGGATACCAGTACCGGGGTCGATCTCGTGACCTTGTCGGCCAGAGGAGTTGGACCCCAAACACAAGAAGTGAGGGGTATTTAAGGGAAAAACTACAAGCTGGGGGCGGAGAGAGGGTTACCAAGGAAACAGAACATAAAAACAGTGGAAAATTTCAGAGGGAGCCAACCCAAGGTATTCAGTTAGGGAGGGAAACATATTCATTTTAAGAATATAATCTTCATCTACCGGTCGACAGGGTGGAGAGTCTCATAAACCAGTAGACCTTCATGCCTAGTTCCGCCTTCATTGTGGATCATTCAGGAGGGGCAAGTATTGGGAACCAGAGCCCTGAGGCTCTGAGTTAGCCAGGTTCCTGGAACTACCTACCTACTTCTCCTTTTTGACTTGATACAGAGGTTTTCCATGCCCCCTTTTAGGTAAAAGTTACAATTATACATACATTTCTATTAAATGCCCTCATTTTAAATTCTAAGATTCTCCAGCCTTTCAGTGACATGGTTGTTCTCTTGGAGGAAAAGAATGAAATGGTTTCACTAAATTTGTATTAAGACAATAATGGGAAATAATATGAAAAACCGAGTCCAAAGACAGCTGGCATGTTTGTACAGTAATGATCGTGCACAACAGGAGCCAAGATGCAGCAAGCCAGAAGCAGAGCTCAGTTCTGCTACTTTGGATTTCTTTCCAGTTGGACCTATATTCATTCTCTTTATATTTTACATTATTGAAGATGGGAGAGGACAGCTGCCATATTTGGAGGTATATATTGCCTGGTATAGCCAATGGAGATTACTTTGTAAAAAATCTTGTAAACACATTTGTCTGTCATTTGTTTGTTCCTTCTAGGAATTATTAGCCAATTAAAACATAAAGGTTAAAATACAAGGACCTGCAAGCCTGGATCAATGCTATCTACATAGCCAACCTAAAGTTGAACCTGGACTACCTTTTTTCCTGCTGCCTGGACTCTGGTTTGGAGAAGATAACTTCTCCTCCTTTGTCAGCAAGAGCTTGGACCTACTATGGTTAATCACATTACATCTGCATAATTTGCTGCCTTTGTAGAATAATGCATTGATATGTAAATCTCACAAGGAATGGAGGCCAGGATTTTACTGATAAGGCTTGCCTGTTTTTGCTGGAGGCACTGGGGTTGACTCCTGACTGCACAAGTAGAACAGGGCCTGGGTACTTACCTTTCCTGCCATCCTGCAATAGGTTCTGACTGGTGGTAAGAGTGATTTTTGCCCTTGTTTTGGGGGAGGGGAAATTTCTCATTTACTTATCCTGTTGAAATATTCACAGGGCTAAGGCCGAGCATCAGTCTCTTTTACTTGCCATTGGTTGGTTTCTAGAAGAAAAGAACAGCCACTGTTTGCTGAATTGTATGCTTTAGGCACTTCATGTATATTCTCTTTAATCCTCATCAGGATGCCAGTGTGTACCTACCATTATCGAAATTTTCATCATCATAACTTGTAGTACAACTAGTATTTGTACCCAGAAGTTAGGTCTCAAACCAGGGACAAACACCTGAGATGCCTATGCAACATATCAAAAGGACCTGGCCTCTAGGTTCTTCCAGCCCACAGTCCCTGTTGCAGCTGGCATACAGCGCCCACTACTCTCAACTCTTTACTCTGAACTGTGCAGCCCAGGGGCTGGTGGATCTCCCCCTAGAGACTCTTCTTTTTATTATCCAAACATTCTGGTTGCCCTCCCCATTTTGTATCTTTGGTCTCCTGGGTGCTGCACCTGGTTCCCTACTCGCCCCTTTACTCTCCTCCTCTTCTCACATGGCTCAGGCTCTTGACCACTCTAAATTCTCCCAATGTGTCTGCCTCTGGCTATGCTCTCCCTTTTATCTACAATTAACTTTCTCTTCTATACCTAAGAGCAATCATGTCCTTTTCTTATTTTGCTTTTTTCATTCATCTGGTGCCAAAACCTGGGATTGAACCAGGGACCTTTAGCCTAAATACTTTTGGGCTTCAAAATTAAGTTTTATTAAACTACTAAGCTAAGAGGATGATAAATGTAGAAAATACTCTTCCTTGCTCTGCTGTGATATTTGAAGTTATTATTTAAGTCCAGGAAAAACACAAAAGTGGCTATGATTAAATTTACTGTGCAGAAGGAATATTTTAAGAAAGATTACTGTAGAAAGACAACATCTTATGAAGCTTTTGGTGACAATCTTAATTTACAGTTGTTTATGGTAGAAGAATGGGGGGTTAACATTTGGAAGGGAGTTATACAGAAACAGGAAGTGTAGTTACATACATGCTTTTAACCATCACTTGCTTGTCATTCCTAGATTTTTGTGTCTTTATCTGTTGGGTCCTGAGTCATATTTGAAGATACATTTTTATTTTCATCTTTTCCTTCTTCTTTTTTTTTTTTTTTTTTTTTTTTTTTTTTTTTTTTGCAAACCCCTCTGCAGTTTTAATAAGATCTAAACTTTTTTACTTTTTTAAAGTATTTTTTTAAAATTTTATATAAGTACACTGTAGCTGTCTTCAGACACACCAGAAGGGGTTATCAGATGTGAGCCACCATGTGGTTGCTGGGAATTGAACTCAGGATCTCCAGAAGAGCAGTGTCCTCTTAGCTGCTGAGCCATCTCCCCAGCCCTCAGCTTTTCCTTCTAAAGAGGTTCTGTATCTCAGTTAATAACTGTATTAGTTTGTGAATAATTTTGAGACCTCCCTCTGATATCTCTGCCAGTGAAATGAACCAATTCAAGCCAGATTAGAATATATTAAAAGCAAGTTTATTGGGAAGCTGCTCTCAAGACGAGTTCACTGGCTCCAGGATGTTGGCATGGGGGTTGGAGAGAAAGACTAAAATGGTGAAGTGCTCGTGCAGAGAGAGAAGGAGAGGCAGAGCTAAGACCCAAATGTCTGGATTATGTAGGGAAGAGCCTCTGGGGGAAGGGCAGCCCAGCCCCTGGGCTGGAAAGTTCAGGGTTGGGGCAGAGTATGCTAGGTAGGGACTGAGGGATGCTGGGCGAACTTGGGGGAGAGGTCTGCTTTGATGTGTAAAATATGTACTTAAGTCCCTTGTCTGGGGGTTCAAAACCTAACACCCTCCTTTCTCTTTGCATTTCCAGCTTCAGAGTTTCTAGTAAGCAACATGGCTTTTCATCAAAGATTTCCCTTCTCATGGGCATTCTGTTCCCTTGGTTTAGAGGATTTCAAGCTCTGGAAGCTTCTTGAAAATAGTCATGGGAGGGCCTTGCCTATCTGAGACAAAAACAAATGGAAGCATGGAATACTTTAAATAAATCTTAAGTGAAGTGCCATTTTAGAATTTTGAAGTTACTGTTTGACCTATCTCTTACCAAAAATCAAAAGGCCTGGTGTTGTGTTTTATTTAAAGATCAGGATGTGGTTTTTTTTTTTTTTTTGGTTTTTCGAGACAGGGTTTCTCTGAGTACCCCTGGCTGTCCTGGAACTCACTTTGTAGACCAGGCTGGCTCAGAAATTCACCTGCCTCTGCCTCCCAAGTGCTGGGATTAAAGGCGTGAGCCACCACCGCCCAGCAGGATGTGTTTTGTAGAGCAAGGTACAGTGAGGTAGAAGGGATGCCCTGGTGAGCACATGCTGAGGCATCCCTTCCCCCTGAGGTATATATAGTATAGAATAGAGTTTATTTGGGTGCATAGGAAGGGGAGTTGAGAAGGGAGTAGAGGAAGAGAGAGGAGACAGAGAAATACAGAGGGGGAGCGATTAAGGAGAGAAGAGAGTCTGAGAGGGTGGGCAGAGAAAGCTAGGAGGGGCCAAACAGTCCCTGTTAGAGCAAGTCAGGCCTACCTGGCTATGGCCAGGTAACTGTTGGGTGGAGCCTAGAAGGAATGCTAACACCTGGGTTTTAGATATTTTACTTTGTCTTTTGAACTCGAACATTCTAGTTTTACTTTTTTTCATTTCCTTTCTTAAGTTTCTATTGCTTTTTTTTTTTCACAGTAATATACTTTGGCATAGCTATCTGTTTTATTTTTTACAGTCTTCCATTCTGTATACTGATTAACCACAGTTCAGAAAAATATGCTGGATTTCCTCTTTCCTCAGTTCTGTTGTTCTATTTTAATTGGATAATAGAGCACCTGAACTGATTTTATTATCTGCCTTCCTTGACTTTTGGTCCTACTTCCTGGGAGACTGAAGAGGCTGTGTGGAGTTGTGGTGAAGGACTCTGGAGCCAGAAGGGCCGTTGGAATCCTTCTGTGGCCAATTCCTAGCTATAACCATGTTCTTAGCCTGTCTGTTTTTATCTTTAAGGTGTCAAGACTGAATTCAAAGTGTGCAGGGGTAAATGGGTTGTAGTCAAAGTATCTAGATAATCATCATACAAAGTAAAGGATTTATTAATTGAGAGTGTTTTTAAATTAAGAACCATCTTTCTATGTGAATTTTTAATTTCTATATTTTTTGAACTTTGATTTAGTGTGTGTGTGTGTGTGTGTGTGTGTGTGACATATTCCCTGGTGTGTGTGTAGAGATTAGAGGTCAACTCTGGAGTCAGTTCTCTTCTTAGACCTTTGCCTGAGCTCAGAGGATTCAACACAGGTCCTCTGGCTGCCTGTCAGGGCCTTAACCTGCTGAGTCATTTTGCCAGCACTAATACCTTCCTTCCATTTTTCTATCACTGTTTTCTAGTCTCTTATTTCATGGATGCAGTGTCATCCTAAATTATAACTGGACAATTGAGAAAGTTTGGACAAATGCCTTTAACATATAAGATGGAAACTAAAGAAAGTAACTAGTAGCAACTCCCGTTAGTCAGAGTTGTAAAGTCTTTAGGGTAGGGGTCAGAATTTCAGCTGTTCAAGTTTCCTTCTGCTTTCCATATTGATGTTTTTATTATTTTGAGGTCTCTTGCATGTTAAAGGCATTTTCTCAACCCCTCATAATTATATTCAAGTTATATTTCACAGGACTTGTCCTCAGTATGCCACACCAAGGAGTGCTTGGTGCTGTTCAGAAAATTTGCCCATTTTAAAAACTACAGTATTGGTGCTTATTTGTATTGAATTTTAAAGAGTTCTTTGTATAGTAAAGATACTGCACATTTGTTTTTGATAGATAATGCAAATATTCTTTGTCAGCTATCTTTTGAATTTGCTTCTAGTGTATTTGTTTTATATTATGCCTAATAGAAAGAAAGTTTGCATTTTCCTTGACTGTTGTGTCAGTGTTTTCTATGGTATCTTCTGCCCCTGAGATTCTCTCTCCTATCTCTTATATTCTGTTGGTGTTACTTGCACCTATTGACTCCTGATCTCTTTCCTAGGTTTTCTAACTCCAGGGTTGTCTCCTTTTGTGATTTCTTTATTGTTTCTATTTCCATTTTTAGACTCTGGATGGTTTTGTTCATTTCCTTCTCCTCTTTGATTGTGTTTTCCTGTAATTCTTTAAGGGATTTTTGTGTTGCCTCTTTAAGGGCTTCTAGCTGCTTACCTGTGTTCTCCTGTATTTTTTAAGGGAGTTATGTATAACCTTCTTAAAATCCTCTATCACCATCATGAGAAGTGATTTTAGATCTGATCTTCCAGTGTGATGGTGTATCCAGGACTTGCTATGGTGGGACAATTGGGTTCTGATGATGCTAAGTAACCTTGGTTTCTGTTGCTTATGTGCTTACACTTGTCTTCTGCCTGCTACCTGCCCTGGCTATATTTGACTGGGGCATGTCCTTCCACTGCTGGCCTTTTTCTTTTTTTTTTTTTAAGACAGGGTCTCACTATGTAGCTCTGGTTGTCTGGAACTTGCTATGTAGGCCACACAGGCCTCAAACTCAGAGATCTGCTTGTCTCTGTCTTGTGAGTGCTGGGATTAAAAGTATGCATTACCATGCTGGCATTGGCCTGACGGTGGTGACGCACGCCTTTAATTCCAGCACTTGGGAGGCAGAGGCAGGCGGATTTCTGAGTTCGAGCCCAGCCTGGTCTACAGAGTGAGTTCCAGGACAGCCATAGCTATACAGAAAAACCCTGTCTCGAAAAAGCCAAAAAAAAAAAAAAAAACAAAAAAGAGGGATAACCATGCTGGCATTGGTTTGGGTTTTTTGTCTGTTGGTTGGTTGGATTTTGTTTTTTCCCAGTGTGAGATTTTTCTTCATTCCTAGTCTCTTCCTTTTCCACTGTCCCATTTTGGTCTTCTGTTGCCATGACAAACACTGTGATCAAAAGCACCTTGGGAGGAAAGTTGTTTTTCAGCTCACAGGTTACAGTCCATCACTGAAGGAAGCCAAGGCAGGAGCTTGACATGGAAACCTCAGAAATGCTGCTTCTGGGCTTGCTGAGCCACCCATTTCACACCTGCCCAGTGATGGCAGCACCCACAGTGGGCTGGCCTGACCTGCCTGCATCAATTAGCAGTTAAGAAAACATATGACAGCCATGGCATAGGCCAGCCTGATCTGAGCATTTCTGCACTTGAGGTTTCCAAGTGACTCTCTTTCCAGGTGACTCTAGATTGACCGATGAAGCTAACAGTGACACTCACTGCACTGCCGGGTAGAAGTTCTGACTTTCTTTGGTTATTTTTCTATAGTAAATCTCTTATTTTCCTGCTCTTGTATACGTTTCTAAGGACTTTAAAAATGTGGAACAGGCTGGGCAGTCCCTTTAATCCCAGCACTTGGGAGGCAGAGGCAGGCACATTTCTGAGTTCAAGGCCAGCCTGGTCTACAGAGTGAGTTCTAGGACAGCCAGGGCTACACAGAGAAACCTAGTCTCAAGTGTGGACCAGACCGTATTCTGGGCATACTGACTACTCTCCCTACCCAAATTGTGAAGCATTGTTTCCCCAAGGAGCTCCTTATTGTGTAGGATTGACTCAGAAACCACTGGCTTTCAAACATTTAGTGTTGTATGCTATGAACTAGAGCCTGAGTGTCTGTCTGTCTTTATTCCCTGTAGCTATACATTTTAGCCTCATGCATCATTGTTAGCCATGGGCACCCTTGTTAGCAATCTTGATGTTTGAGAATTATAAAGTGAGACTTGACCACTTAACAGCACTCCAGACTCATTTTAGCAGATCCTGTCAACTCCTCCTTGTATCTTCTCACTCTTGTTGATGACTTATCTCAAGCTTTTCATTTCTTCTTTCGGAAGTTTTATTTGAGAAGTAGAGAGAAGCAAGTACAGCCAGTGTTCTTACCTGCCGATCCATCTTTCCAGTCCCAATAAATATGCCCCTTTAAAGTGTAGAATGATGTATTTCACTTGGGGAAACAGAATTCCTGAGTGAGTAGTGTAGGAACTCTTCTTCCTGGCTTTATATAGTTTTTATATATGAGCTCTGAGACTGTCCATGACTTTGATTTTACAACTGAGAGAAGACAGTTCCTGTAGGAACCTTCACATTCTAGAAGTAAGTGTAGAATGTCTCTCATCACTGATTATTGATCTCTTTTCTGCTTCTGTCTGCACATTGTTCCTGGAGGCCCTCTTTCCTGTACTTGTCTTGGTTTCTGTCTTCTCAGTTCAGCTTATATCTGAGCCACCATGAACATTCCAGACTGACCAGACTGACCTTTGACAGGTGTGCTTGTGCATTTTACTTCTAGCCAGAGAAACTGATCAAGCTAGCCCTTCATTTTGCTTTATTTCTGATTTTTCCCAGCCAAACTAAATTGCATATCTGAGATCAAAGGTTTCCAGATTCTCTGGCTCACCTTAAAACTGAGGGTGGAAAGAATCATAAGACAGCAAGATGTGTGATCACTGCCTAAGTAGAGACAGGTAGCGTTCTTCCATTTAGTATGCTAGTTTGATTTTAACAGAGCACTTCAGGTAAATAGTAGTCCACACAGAATATTGTAGGAAAGAACCTATCATTTAAGTTATCAAAAAGACTTAAAGGGCCTCCCTTGATTTGTTGCTATTTTGTTTGCATTAGGAGTTAGTATGATGTGGTAGAAAGGCCACTTACTAGTCATTTCCACATTACTGTAATGAAGTATCCAAGCGTGATTGATTTCGGAAGGCCGCTTTAGCTCACATTTCTGGAGGCTCATGGTGATTGGCACTACAGTAGTAGGTATGCATGTGGAGGTGATGCATTATTTTGCTAGACAGGAAGCTAGGGAGCCATTAAAAGCTCAGGCTGAGACTTGTACAACAATTTGCTCTTGGGAAAATTGCCCTAGAGTCACCTGGAAACTCCTGTAAATTTTTGGAGCACATGTCCTCAGTGACCCACCATCCACATACTAGAACCCCATTTTAAAAGGCTGCACGTCAGACAAGTTGGTGGTTGAAGATAGGAACTCTTGAAGTACAAACACAAAGCATCTCCAAGTGTAGCAACTGATAATGTAGACCTCAAGACTTTTAGATGATAAAACTGCTTTTGCATTCTTTATCAGATGTGTGTTTAAAATATTGGCTGGGTAGAATATTTGCTAAGGTATTTCTTAGTTTTCTGTTGGTGTGAAGAGACACCATGACTAAGACAACATAGAAGAAAGAAATTTTTGAGGCTCACAGTTTCCGAGGATGAGTCCATTGCTCCTGGTGGGGAACATGACAGTAACAGGCAGTCATGGTACTGAAGCAGTAGCCAAGAGCTTACACACTGAGACAATGACCTCAAGGCAGAGAGCTACCTAGCTGGGAATGACATAGGCTTTTGAAACCTCAAATCCCACCCCCATTGACAGACACCTTCTCCAATAAGACCATGCCTCCTAATCCATCCCAGTTCCAATGACTGGGACCAAGCATTCAAACGGGAATGTGTGGGGAACATTCTCAATCAAACTAACACCAGTACTGTCAAGCTATAAAAAATGTAACTGCTGATGTATCAAATGGGAAAAGATAATTTTCATAAAAATGATCAACATAGAAACTTATTGTGTGTGTGTGTGTGTGTGTGTGTGTATATATGTACAGAGAGATTTTTTTTTTCATTGCAAATGTGAAATTTATTTTCAAATGTGTCTGCTTATAAGATGAAAATTTATAGATACATCATTTAGGTTTTTTTTATTTAAAAACATATTTTAATTAAATAGAATTGAATCACATTCTTGTTCTCTTTTTGTACCACCGCTCCTCCCATAGACCCCCCTTTAATACCTACAATACCTTTTTTGTCATATTCCTTAAAATTTATAAAATATTATAACAATAAAAATAAATATTATAAAAGTGGTTTGATATAAAATGACAATCGATTTAACAGTCTTATGTAGATGCTCGTCTACAGCAATAGTGAAAATACATTTTTCTCAATATAAATTTTAAATAACTCCAAACATATTAGCTGTATACTTAAAAATAATACATCACTATTAGTGTTTTCTTAAATGAACATGAATATATAAAGTCTTTTTGTTTGTTTTGTATTTAGTAGAGCTTAAAATCTTGGCTCTTACTGTGGTACAAGCCCAAAATAAGAACAATTTTTAGACATTGGGTTTCATTGTAATAAGGCTGTACTTCAGTGACCCTCACATCACCAAAGGATTTTACCTCCATGGTAGCTAAGCTGAAAGTTGATAGTTCTGCTGCACCAAGAAATGAATTGTAGGCTCGATTTTTTGGAAACAGACTTCCTGCTATGGTCAAAGCTATTTGACTTGAGTGAGTGACTTCATTCTCAGCC
>NW_022196903.1:49835892-49863896 GCF_008632895.1 Mastomys coucha
TTTCTGATTTCTTTATTGTTTCTATTTTCATTTTTAGGTTCTGGATGGTTTTGCTCATTTCCTTCACCCGTTTGTTTGTGTTTTCCTGTAGTTCTTTAAGGGGTTTTTGTGTTTCCTCTTTTAAGAGCTTCTAGCTCTTTACCTGTATTCTCCTGTATTTCTTTGAGGGTGCTATTTATTTCTTTCTTAAGGTCCTGTATCATCATCATGATAAGTGATTTTATATCAGAATCTTGCATTTTCTGTGTGATGGTGTGTCCAGGACTTGCTATGGTGGGAAAACTGGGTTCTGATGATGGCAAGTGACCTTGGTCTGTGTTGTTTATTTTCTTAAGCTTGCCTCCCACCATCTGGTTAACTCTAGTGCTACCTGCCCTTGCTAAATCTGACTGGAGCCTGTCCTTCCTGTGATCCTGGTTGTGTCAGAACTCCTCAGAGTCAAGGTGTCTCTGTGATCTTATGATTCTGGGATCCTGGGCTTGTTAGATCACCTGGGAGTGTGGCTTTCTCTGTGTGTTGTGGGACTGGCTGCAGAGCTTGTGCCTAAGGTCTGCTCAGAACACTAACCCAGACAGACCGGAAGCAACCGGAGTCACTGGGCTGGGGGAGTTCCTGTGTGCCTGGCCCCACTGATCCCAGTTACTCCCAGTGTTGGGACAGATGTTGGGTCCTGCACACCTCTGATCCTGGGTGTGTCAGAGCGCCTGGAGTGGAGCTTCCTCTGGGTGTTGTGGGACTGGATTTGGAGCTTGCGCCCAAGGTCTACTCTCTGATCCTGGGTGTTTCAGTAGGCCTGGGAATGGAGCTTCCTCTTGAGATATTTTTAAAATGAGAATAATCTAAGTAATAGAAATAGATAAGGGAATTTATGATGGAGTTCACTTTTCTTATTTAATTTGCTTTATACATTTATTTAAATCATATTGACTCTAGGCACAAACATTTTTTCCAAAATTGAGTTGTATGTAAGTATTATATAATACATTATTAATAGTCTAATATTGAAGTTGTAAAATGCTTTTGGTCTAACATGCCTTCTAAAAACTATAGTTCCATATTCAGAATAGTTAAATAACCTGGGTTTCCTTTATGTTTTAGGATTTAAGTGCCCGGTATGCTCAAAATTTGTACCCTCAGATGAAATGGATTTGCATCTTGTGATGTGTTTAACAAAGCCAAGAATAACGTATAATGGTAAGTTCACTGCCTTAAGATAACATTTCAATTTAGGATTATCATAAATAATGTGAATTTCATGTTTGAAGCAAAATTTAAATGACAGGAAGGACTCAAATTCTCATCTTGAGATACCTTTATATGTGTAAAAAATTACCTCTATCTATTCCTATACCTATATCTAACCTATATATAGGTTATATCTATTGATAAGTGAAAAAAAATATTTTCTAAGATATCTAATGGCAAATTGGCATTGTCTTGTATTTTTTAACCCTTAATATCTGACTTAATGACAAGAATTATCAAAACTCTTCTACATAACAGAACATAACAGAAGTCCTGGAAATTTCCACTGATACATAGGAAAGAGTGAGAATGAAAAAGGCAAATGATGTTGCCATAACAATAGATTTAGCTAGGTGATGGTGGGATGCACACCTTTAGTCCCAGCCCTGGGGAAGCAGAGGCAGGCAGATCTCTGAGCTTGAGACCAGCCTGGTCTACAGAGCTATTTCTGGGATGGCCAAGACTTCCTCACTTCCTGACTCTAGATTGTTGGATTACACTTTGAAAACTGTTGTGCTGATTAAAGTCTTTTAGGTTAGGCCTAAAAAAAAAAAAAAAAAAAAAAAAGTAATGTTTACGAACATATAATAAGTAAGGGACCGGAAAAGGTATTTTAATGGTTAAGAACATTGTTGGTCTTCCAGAGGAGCTGGGTGCAATTTCCTGCACCCAGATGATGGCTCACAACTCTATGTAACTCCAGTTCTAAGGGAACTGACACCCTCTTTTGGCTTCTGGGCACTGCACACATGTGGTTCACATACATATAGGCAAAGCACCTATATGCATAAAAGTAAATAACTCTTAAACAAATCTATAATAAATGATACATTGGTAAGAGTAGGGACAAAGTTTTTTCATGAGTATAGTAGATAGAATGGGAGAAAATAAATTCGGAAAACAGAGACTGAAACTTACTGTCACCATGTACCTGTCCCTATCTACTCACAGATGATTTTCATTCTTGCAATAACTGGCAATTGCTTTGGGCCTGGTATGTTGGACTAGGGTATTCTGTCTTGACTCTAGTCATACAGTCTTCAGTGTCATCACAGGACAAGTAGAATAAGTTTGGGAACTGTATTAGATTTTTAGTTTAGTTTAGTTTCCTCTTGGCTAATTACTAAGAAGAACAGGGTATTTCCTGTAACTTCAGCATAACCGAGATGGAAGCCAGCCTGGGCTATTTATGGATTAAGATCCTAGGCTTTTGTTGTAGTTTTGTTTTGTTTTTATTCATTTATTTACTTTATTTTTAAAATTTATTTATTAAAAATTTTTGAAACAGTGTTTCTCTGTAGAGCTGGCTATCCTGGAACTTGCTCTGTAGACCAGGCTAGCCTTGAATTCACAGAGATCTGCCTGCCTCTGCCTCCCAAATTCTGAGATTAAAGGTGTGAGCCACCACTGCCCAGCTAAGATCCTGTCTTTAATGCAAAGAAATAAGTAGATGAGGAACTTAGCTACACTAATGCCATTAAGAAAAAGAGGAAAAGACATTTGAGGCTTAAAAAATTTTCCAAATGTGAAAGTTAGTTTGAAATAAAGTGAGTGACAAAAGTCCTGGTAAACTACCTAAGTTCAGCAGCTGTCTTTGTGTCCTTATATCTAAGACACTACGCTAAGTGCCAAGATCCAGTGAAGAAAACAAGTAGAACTTCTGGCCTACCAAGAGTAATGAGATGAATCCATTCCTCAGATAAATGCTGTGTGCTTTAGGAAGATTCGCCTCAATATAGTTTCCAGTTTCAGTATCTGCATGGCGACAAGCATTTCTTTCCCTTCGTTTACCAGTGTATAAGTAGGAATAGCTTCTAGCAATTACTTTGAATATCAAATGTATGTGTTGGTTAGATCCTGACTTTTTTGCCTTGTAAAATTTTCTTTACATAATCTAGGTGAAATTCTGTCACTTAAGATTTTCATTCAAGCTCAGAATTTGAGGCTAAAAGTGGATAGGTTTGTTTCTATTCTTACTCTGTTGTTCTGTCATTATGTTTAATGTGTATATCCTTAAAATAACTTCTTTAGTGTTAACTCCTGGTTTTTAAAAATTGCAGCTACATTTTATCACATTGAAAAGCATAATATATTTGTATATAATCTCAGTATTCTGTACATTTAATTTTTGCATATCCAGAACATAATATATGTTACGATTCAACTGCTGTTTATTTGTTTAATTTAATAAACTTGTCTACTAGATTGTCTCAAACTATAAGTAAATGCAGTGGGCTCTTGTCTTGCTGAGTGGTAAGCCAGTGAGTACAATGAAGATAGAGAATGGAGAGAGGCTTGTAACTTGCAGCAAGTAAAGAGAGTATAAGGTTATTCTCAAAGCAGTGCTATTGTAAGGTAGGATCTCCTGTCCAGACTGTTCATTTAGTATGATAGGAGCAAGGTTTACTGTAGGTTGCCTAAAAGAATGAGTCAAAGTGATTCTGTGAACTTAATAAGACCTTCAAATTTCCCTGTAGAGTTCTAATTGAAACAAAAAGAAACCCAAACAAAGCAAATTGAAAGGCATGTTAGAAGTCGTTTTAAAAAAACAGCAGCCTTGAGTTTGCCCCTAATAATACCTGTTCTACTTGGCAGTTATTAACAACAAAACATACCACACAGACACGCAGACAGGCAGGCAGGCAGGCAGACACACGCATACACAGACACACACACACACACTACACATTCTTCTCGCTCTCTGTCTCTGTCTCCATCTCCCCCCTCTCTCCTGCTCCCCATCCCTCTCCCTGTCTCTCTGTCTCTTAAACAAAGTCATTCTGAAAAGTAGGCCTGGGTCAGTCTATAAACCTTTACAGCAAGAAACAAAGTTTTCTTTGTCGTTTTATTTTTAAAACTAGCTTGTGGCCTGTGATGACGAAGAAAGGATCTGAGACTGTGTTGATCTAGGGGTTATGGAAATGTGTGGTGCATTTGTAACATGCCTTCCTATCTTAGGCATGGGGAAGTCAAACTGCTTTGAAGGCAAAGGCCCAGAATACCACTTATCACACTGGTGAGTCTATTGGAAGGTGGCCTTTTTAATGCCTAAGCAAAGCATTTGTTATATTATGTTATCATAAAGTTTAGACAGGTGAGTCAGAGGCTCTGATGCTGAATCTTTTGGTCACATGACTCTTTATAGTTTCATATTTGAATTCCTAAATGTTGACACCAGCTCAACTGGGTTGGTGTGAGTCATGTTAATGCTTAAACAAAAATCGTCTTTCGATATACTTAGTAAATGTATCTTCTGCAGACTTCCAGAAGTAGCTAGGTCTGGAATTTTAAAATTTATTTGTGAAGTATATATTAACTATCAATAAAAATTCACAGAATAGTCAGGCTTATTTTCAGACAGCTGTATTTATAGAGCAGCTCTGGGAGAGGATGAGTTCCAGACATGTGAATGTGAGCTGATGACAGTGTCAGAAAAATCCCACAGAGATACTTTACATACTCCTATCGAGGAACCTGCTCTGTCAGCATTTGTTTGGATTCAAAGAAAAGTGTCCTTGGTGTCTAGGTTACTCCTAATCTTGAGGTTAAGAATGGCAGTTCTCCATACTAACTAAATGTTGCTGGCTTTGTTAGCTTCTCAGCAGCTGTGACCAAAAAACCCCAAAAGCCAGCTTGACAGGAGATTAGTTTTTGACCCATGGTTTCAGGTCATGATGCATTGGTCCCATGGCTTAGGCCCTTGGAAGGTAGAACTGTGTGACAGAAGAGAGATTCCTGTTTCTTGGTGGCCAGAAAGCAGAGAGTTAAAGAGAGGATGTGGCGGTGGTTCTGTTAACACTCTTCAAGGGTGTGTCCAACAATGACCCCCTTCTCACCTACCTTAGCACCACAGTGTTGGCACTAAGCATTGGCACATAGCAGTAGGACAGAACTAATACTGACTTGCTTATTGTAGGATATCCATGACACTATGGGGCATGTTGCTTTTTCTTAATTAGCATTAACCTGTTGAATGGATGCTACCTTTGAACTTGAGTGATGTGTGTGTCATTTTCTTCTCTTTTAAAACAAAACAAAAGGCAGCTTAATTTATTTAAGTTTATTTTTGAAACAGAATCTGTAGCCCAGCCTGGCCTCAAACTTAACAAATCTCTTGCCTCTGCCTCTCCAAATGCTGGGATTCTGGTTTTTTCTTTTTCTTCTTTCTCCCTTTCTCTCTCCCCCACTCCCTCTTGTTGTTAGATTGTGTTGGTAGATTTTTCAAATGGTCTAATTAAATTGTATTGATTTCTTATGTTGCTGGATTTTTACATCTCAGTCATGGAATATTTAAAAACTTTGCTATTGAGGTTATACAAAAGCAAAGATTATAAACTGGAAACTCTATCTTTGCTCTGAAGTTGTCTACTTTAAAAGTTCTAGTCACTTCATCAGCTGCAGCAGTACTGTGAAACTATCTGCTCTTTTAAAGATAGATTATGACGGTTTCATCAGTGAAGTCCTTATTATTTCTTCAGTGCATTCTGGGAATTTTGTTTAAAAATAATTTTTTTTATAAGTTGAGTGTGGTGTAATAACTCCCAGGGAGGAGCAGGAGAAGCAGGACCACCCAAAATAACAAGTAATAATATTTTCCTCTAAGTTTTAGATTTCATTATTATAACATTTTACATGATTTTTTTCCTCTTTAAATTGTATTTTTCCATTGTAGTTTGTTTTTGTTCTTGTACTTTAGAAAAGCCAAAGTATTGATATTTTCAAAGGAGACAATAGTTTAAATTAATCTAAAATTTATTAATGCTAAATACCAAATAGCTTATTTCTTTTCATTTTCTATATTTTAATAAAAACATTTTAAGAAAAGCATAATACCCTTTACCAAGTTAATATTCATTATTCCTTTTACTAATTTCAAAAGATAGATTTGGTAGATACAGTCGAAAGTCATTTGGATTTTAATGTTGCGGAGCGTTGTTCGCACTACTCTTTTCGAAATTTATTAATGTATTTATAGTTAAGTCCATCACTGCTTTCTGTAAATAACGATTATAAGCTATCATAGTTAGTTGTAGCTATCAATATGACACAAACCTAGAGACAGACACCTGGGAAGAGGGAGTCTCAACTGAAAACATGCCTTGTTCAAATTGATCTTGGGGCATTTTCTCAATTGCTGACTGATAGAGTGAGCCTGGGCTGAACGTATCTAACTGCTCTTGCAGAGAACTCAGCTTTGGTTCCCAGCACCCACATGATAGCTCACAACCCTCTGCAACTTCCCTCCAGGAGATCCAGTGCCCTCTTCTGACCTCCTCAGGCACCAGGCACACATGTGGTCCATAGATACATATGTAGGCAAAACATTCACATACATAAAACAGATTTTTCAAAAAGTAGCTGAACTTACTATGAACAAGGCAGTAAGTAAGCATCATCATTTCTCCAGGTTCTGTACTTGCATTCTTGCTTGTTTTTTGAATTCCTTCCTGCAAGTATACCTGCAAGTATAATCCAAATAAACACTTTTATCCCCAGTTCCTCCTGGTCAAAGTGTTTATCATAGTAACAGAAGCAAACTAGAACATAAGTGAAGTATGTTTTCTATGAAGTTAAAAAAAAAAAAACAGTTTTTGGTGGTGTTTGTGTGAGATAGGTGCTCTCTGTGTATATCCCTGGATCTCCCTGGCTGGCTTGGAGCTAGCTAGGTAGAACATGTGGGGCTAAGCCTCTGCTCAGCCTGCCTCTGTCTCACGGGGTACAAAGGCATGGGCCACCAGACCTGGCTGCTTCAACAGTTCACTGATACATACATACATACATACATACATACATACATACATACATTGAGTTGGTTGTATTATGGAGTAGTCAGTGTCCTTCCTAGGAGTTTTTTTGATAGTCAGACAGATGGAGAAATTTTGATAAAATCATCCACTATAACGGGTTTTACCAATTCTTCTAAAGTCTCTTAAGTTGTGTTGGTGGCATTAGCCTTATAGAAAATTTTGTGGTTTTATATGTGTACATGAATGTGTATGTGCAGGTATTTGTACATATGTATGCATGTGTATAGAGATTAAAGATTGATGGTATCTTCTATTACTTGTCCTCCATCTTGTTAGCTCATCAATTGCACTAGACTAGTTAACCAGAGAGCTCCAGTCTGCCTGTCTCTGCCTCACCAGCTCTTGGGTTACAGATGCATGCCACCAGGACCTGTCTTTACATGGGTGCTAGAAATCCAAATGCAGGTCCTTATGTCTGCACACCCAGTATTTTACTTCCGAGCTGCTGCATAGCTATGTTATTTGCAGAAATATTTGTTTAATTTATTTGAGCATTATTTTTTTGTCTAGAACTTTTTAAGGTCAGGTCTCATGGAGCCAAAGCTGTACTTGAATTCACTGGCGGCCAGACCTGGACTTGTTCCCCTCCACCCCCCACCCTGCCCTGCCCAAGTCCCCAATCCAGTCCCTGAACTGCTGAGATTGTTTACCTTCCATAACCAGTTAACCTGGTGCCCTAGTCGTGTAAATTCTGGTATAATGTGTAAACCTCTGATTTGGAGTAAGAATCAAAGGATTTTGTTGCTTATGAAATAACAACAGCTGAAATAAAAAGTCATTTGTGGTCCTGAAGCCTTGATTCCCCCATCAGTGAGCAGCTGCAATGAAGAGGAGCTCAAGGAACCTGTGCTCTACAGAGGTCCTTGAAAAGATTCCCCAAGGGCACAGAAACACCAGTGTAAGACCGAGGGAGAGTGGCCTTCCAAGTGTGCTTTCTTTGATTGCTTTTGCCTGCCATCTTTGTTTTTACTTCTTTTTAGAATCAACTTTTCTTCTTGACTAGATATGTTTGCATGGTTACAATGTAGAGACAGAAAATGCCCAGTGAAAAGTCCCCTCTCACCTTAGCACGCCCTCAGTTCTTTCCAGAGGTAGCTTGAATTTCTTGCACTCTTTCCATTAGAGAAAAGGGTATTTGTGTATGTAAATGGCTGAGAATTTCTTTGGCACTAGTATCTTGTAGTCATGCTCAGCCAAGGTTGTGTGTATTTTTGTATTGCTGATAGTGGACATACATTGTAGCCTTAGAGGATTAGAGTTCATTTCTGGTTTTGGTTTCTCTTTGCTTGTTGCTTTTGTTAGTAATTGATCATCTCAGCATAACCTGTCTCATGCCAGGTGTAGTGCCAGTGAGGTACTAGTTATGTCTCACTGCTTTATGAGGTAGCTGCCACCCCCAAATGTTCCTAAATAAACTGGAAATTTAGAATCAGACCTGAAGCTGTCTAGCTATACACATGCTGTAGGGTTTTTATAGCTTTGGGGTTGGGTTTTTGTATGTTTCTATATTCAAATTGTTTGACTCTCTTATTGCCATTATGAGCCTACCTTTAACACTATAACTTCATGCATTATTCTGATTTTTAAAGCACATAGTAATAAAGCTTAAAAATCATGTAGAAAGGATAGCATTTTTGTTTTTTTAGTAACTGATTCTTACCCCCATGTAGTGATTCAAAATGAATGAGCCTGAATCTTAATTAAAAAAGCATAGTTTATTAAATTTTTTAAATGTATTCAACAGTGTAAGTTTGTTGGAGGGTAGAGTGCTGTGTAGGAAAATATTTGATTAGGTATAGCAGTTGTGATGTTTGTTTTCTTTTTGTGAATGTGAGAGAAATGGGGAATAGATTGAAAATTTGGCAGATTAGGAAGTAATTCTGTATATACTAACTCCTTAGGGAGCTTGTATGGCTGTTTGCAATCTACCGGGAACTTACGTTTTAGGACTTGGTTATTTGACTTTGCTTTGAGGTCCCCTTGGGAATGGAAGTGTGCTGTGGAAGCTTTCTTTTCTTCCCTGCTGCTCCAATTTTCCCATTCCAGATTCAAGTCCGTTTCACTGGTCACATTTTCTTGAAGGCGATGCCAAGAGTGCATTTCCAAAATATTTCCAGGCGTATGGTTTTTAAATTATTAAAAACTCTGTTTTTCAGTAGTCTTTTTCTTTGCTCTTTTGACCTATAAACTATATTACTGTGCAGCCCAAGTTGGCCTCCCACTTGTAACCCTCCTGCATCCTTAAGATTTTAGACATGAGCCATCCCTTGAAGTTAATCTTATTTTTATATTGTTTGTAACAGTACAGTTGAACAGTAGCTGCATGATTAATATAATCAGTTCTTTGTTGTATTTACACACACACACAAGCATATACATTGAGGCAGAGAAGCCTGTCATTGCAAGGTGAGCCAGAATGTGATTCTGAGAGAGATGAAAACCAACACTTACCAGAGGTTTGCAGTTTGAGGCAGACTAATAAAGGTTGATACCATATTTACATTGATATATTTAACTTCAAAATCAGCTTCACTTTATTAAATATCATAAGCTGTGTTATAGTATATGAGTAAAACAACCCCTTGTGTATCTGAAATGTCAAATATTAGCATTAACTCCTTTTAAACTAATTTAAGTACCTGAAAATATTAGTAAGAGAGCCCCCACTTTTCATTATTTGAGTAATTGCTTTTTACTAATATTGTGATTTTTTTTTTTAATTCTTGATTTTTCTAGGGATTATTTCACATTTCAGCTGCTTTTGTTTTCTTCTGCTATCATTGAGGGTTCAAGAAAAAGTAAATCCTCAGGTAAAGCGCCTGGTCTGTGATAGTGCTCAGCATCATACTGGCTGGAAAGATAAGCCTACTGTTTGGATGCTTGTCTGAAAGTGACTGTGGTGATTAGACTTGTGCATGGAGCCCTGGCTGCCTCTGACACTCGGCCTTTGTTGTTTTGGCTTTTGGAGACTTGGCTGTCTGCTTTTTTTCATGTTGTCTTGATCCACAATAACTCTATGGATATGTGCTTGGACCTGCTAATTTTTTTAATTTTGCATAGTTGGCTGCTTGAATTGTAAGTAATCTCTTTGGGCAATGCAAACTTAAAGAGCTTGAGAAGTGAAATATCAATTTACAGAAGTTTATAATTAGCTTATAAATATATGTTCATCAGCTATTACGTATTTTAAGGCTTGATATTTTACCACAACTAAAGTTGAAAATTCAAGAGCTGATTGCAGTTGGCTTGTGGCCACTGTAGATAGCACAGATGATGCTGTTTCTTTTCTGACAAGAACATGTTATTGGCCAGGATTGCTTAAAGCTGCTGTTTAAGCCGTAGGGTGTGAGCTGCTTTCTACCTTTATAGTATAATATTAACTCACAGCAGCTGAGTGTGGCCAGTCTCAAGACTTCCCCTGGAGCTGGAGAGAGATGGTTCAGTGGTGAAGAATAAATGACTCTTGCAGAAGACCCAAGTTCACTATCTAGCACCCATATCGGGCAGCTCACAACTGCCTGTGACACTGACTACAGGCAAGACAAGAAGACCCAACACCTCTGATTTGAGAGTATTAGCATACACAACATATGCTCTCTAAATATGTGGTCCTCTCCAGCTTGAGAATTTCACACACTTAAGGTTGTCTGAAACTATTGGTTTGCATCAATATTTATGCTACTTTAATGAGGTTTTAAAAAATGGAATGAAGTTATTTCTTAACAACAAAATTCAAGAAGTGGGCAAAATCCTACTTCTTAATTAGCCAACCTAAATCCAAGTTATGGCCCCAAAACACAACTAATTTAGTGTTTCTGATAAGTTACTTAACTTCCTCAAGCCTTTTTGCTCACATGTAAATGTAGATAACATTTGTTACTGTGTAAGATTAACATCAAATACAAGTATGTCCAAAAGAAAGCAATAAAGTGCTTATTTGTATTGCCTTATGTGAATGAAGCCACTGTGTATGCAGCGTTGGGCAAATCATCTGCATGTGATTGTTGTAGTCTGCCTATAGGAATGGTGTATAAGGTGAGAAGGATCTCAGACATTCCATGGCAACATAGATTTCCCTAAGCTACTGGAATATCAGGATGAGGTGTAAAAGAAATAGGATAATAATTGGCTTTGTTTTTTGAAGAAGTCTGTAAAGTATTTCCTATTAATAAAAAAGTACAGTAACTTACAAAAATTTTGTAACGTACAAAATATTTTACAGAATTCTTTAAAACCTTAAGTATATTTTTAGTACAAAGGTTGATTTAGATTACTAGCAAAATGGAAATCTGTATTAAGTTTTCAATTTTCGACTTTTAAAGTTTTTTGGGGGGGTTGTTTTGTTTTGTTTTTTCTTTTTGGTTTTTCAAGACAGGGTTTCTCTGTATAGCTCTGGCTGTCCTGGAACTCACTCTGTAGACCAGGCTGGCCTCGAACTCAGAAATCCACCTGCCTCTGCCTCTCAAATGCTGGGATTAAAGGCATACACCACTACCACCTGGCTTTTTTTTTTTTTTTTAAGACAGGATCTCATCATAGTCTAGGTTGTCCTTACAATGTAGACCAGGTTGGCCTCAAACTTACAGAGAAGCCTCTTGCCTCTGCCTCCCAGGTGCTGGGAGTTGTGGGTAGTCTCATCCCCAGCTCTATCTCTCATTGTTACCTTAGCTTCATTGAGTACCTTCCTCCTGTCTTAACCTCCTGGGCGTAGTTAGGACTGTGTTACCAAGCCCAGCTCAACTGCAAGTCTCATGCAGGTCCTACTCTTACCTGCTCTTTCTCCACAGCCCCTCTCCCCCTCGTACCAATCTCCTTCTCAGGCAAGTGTATATTGGAGGATGCCAAGAAACTCAGGTATCTGTTACTGTGTTGAGATGGAATGCACCCAGAAGTGATTCTGGAAACCAGCTCTTGTTAAACATCAACGTTTTAACTTTTCCTATATAGATACACATACATATACACATATATGTGTGTGTATATGTATATATGTATGAACATATATATGTATGTATGAACACACGCATATATATTTATATGTGTGTGTGTATATATATGTTAAAATTCATACATCAATAGTAAGGTACCAGAGAGGCAGAATGGTGTTCATGCCAACTAATCCAGATGTGTTAGATTGGTGATGAACACTGAAAAAAAATGCAGTTTAGTTTTCACATTGCATAGTGATTTTTTTTTAAACTGTAAAAATGTTTTCATGTGGATTTTATGAGAAGACTTTAAATTCTGAAAAGCTGAGCAGTTTTTGAGACAGTGATTATTGATTATGAGGTTTTATTGCATTGAGTAGCTGGAGTGTTAACACTGGCTTTTAATTGTTTGATCAGATAAGAGTTCTACAGGAAACCCTTTACAGCAGTTTGATCTTTAGCTTTAAGCTGCTGTTTGGGGTGTTTGTGTGTGGGTGTACTTGTCCTTTTTTTTTTTTTTTAAGGCATTTATTGTAGAAAGGCAGAGAGAGGGAGAGAGTAGGGAAGTAGAGGCCAGTCATGGCCACGTGGAGAGAGGGGGGAAGGAAAGGCGGAAGACAGGGAAGGAGCCAGAGGGAAGAGTAAAGAGAGTAAGAGCAAGAGCTGGTGTACTTGTCTTGATACTGAAAAATAGTTGTCATTGTACTGGAGCTAAAAGGAATTTAAAATCAGAATAACTGCCTTTAATACAGCATTCTAAATTAAGGTAGGACAATTTTTTTAAAACTAAGCTTCAAAGTAAAGAAGTAAAGTGTCTGAGGTTCATACTCACCCAGTCAAGTTTAAAACATTATATAGAATTCTTAAAATACAATTCTTATTCTTATATATATATATACATACTGGTTTTTCAAGACAGGGTTTCTCTGTATAGCCCTGGCTGTCCTGGAACACACTCTGTAGACCAGACTGGCCTCAAACTCAGAAATCCGCCTGCCTCTGCCTCCAAAGTACTGGGATTAAAGGTGTGCGCCACCACTGCCCAGCTATTCTTATATTCTTAAAATATAATTTTATAGATTGGATTTGCCTTTTGTACAAACTTTATGGGTAGGATAAAATTTAGAAATATATTTAATGAAAAATTTAATTAACTATTTTAGCTTTAATAAATATTAAAATGTCATAGCAAATTCTTTTTTAAGGAATTGTAATAAAGACATTAACTTGGTTATAGGTCAATATAGAAGTGTTAGAGAAGTCAGGTATTTTTTCTTTCAGCAATATATTTGGTTCTTTATATTCTATTTCGTGTTGAATCTCTTGTGTGGACTTATAGGAAATGGTTAATGACATTTGCTTCTTAGATGCTCATCTCACTCATCTTTCTCATCATGAGTGAGATTGAGAGCTAGTGTCTTCTGAACCCAGAATGCATTGTCAGTTAGCTTTAGGACACTGGTGTGTTTTAAGATGGGTGTGTGCTGCAGTTTTGCTTGCTTTTGTTTCTTTTGAGACAGGGTCCCTCTGTATAACTCATGGTAACTGTATGCTGGCATAATGTGTCATAATTTATGGAGGTGTTTTTTCTTATTGGGATATAAAACCAGTAATATATCTCACAGTCATTTATGGGCTGCATAGAAAGTAGTGCTTCAGTTTTGAAGTTTATTAGAAAACTTATTCACACCTTTATTGGGTTTAAATTGGTTTTATTTTTGCAGCTAAAATCTACATAGTAGGAATATACTATATTTTTTTAGGAATTAGAAATCTTTATTAAGTGCTTTTCTGTTTTTGCAGTGCTGGGGATGAAGACTATCATCTTTGCTCTTCCTGCTGTCTGTCTGTTAACTGGGTCCTTAACTTTAACTGTAAACTGGGTCCTTAAATTATCGATAGGCCAGACACTAAGACTTCAGTGGAGAAAAAGAGAGGGGGAGGTGGAGATAGAAGAGAACTCTAATGTAAGGAGCAAACAGGAAGAGAATGGCTGCTGATAGTGGCTACTTCTGGTTTCTAGAAAAAGCAGTGCAGTACAGGAACTTGAGGAGAATGCTCTGACACGTGTTCTTATCTCTATGTTAGCTGCCGACCATGATATATCTTAGCTTATGAGTGCAGATACCTTTTTATTCATGGAAGTTGTTCATTACCAGGCTTCTATTCTCCATCAGTCTGCTTCTTCAGAATGAATCATTTAGGGAAGCTACGTAATCTCTAAAGTTTTTATTCATACTCAACAGTGATGTCATGCTTTAGGTTTTCAGCCTTTTTAAAGGAACACAAAGAATATGTAACTAACATGCAAGTTCAACCAGGGTCCCTTTAAACATTAATATAGAATATTATGCTGGAGTAGTGGTGTATACTTTTATTCCCTATACTCAGGAGGCAGAGGCAGAGAAGGATCTCTGTACATTTGAAGCCAGCCTAGTGTACATAATGACTCTGGGCTAGCCATGGCTACATAGTATACATACATGCATGCATACATACATACATACATACATATATACATACATACAAACAAACAAACAATAGTAACAACAGTTTAAATTACAATTTCTGAATTTTTTTTAAAGGAACATCTGATTTGTAGTAAGGGGTTTAAAACCCTTGTGTTTTTAAACATCATGGAGTTTTTAACAGTATCTTCAGCACTGTCTGGAAACCACTTAGATCGCTGTCTGGGGTTGGCATGCCATTGTTGATGGGAAACGTTAAGAAGAGTTTCTTTTGTGTGTGTGTGTGTGCCTGATCTCTAAAACACTGGAGTTTCTAAACAAGAACATTTATATCCTTTTGCATTTTTTTTTTGAGATAAGTAGCTTTTTTTTTTTTTTTTTGAGCAGTTTCGTGTAGGGTATTGTTTCTTTTTGTTTTAATTAAAAACAAAAAACAAGAGTCTTAGAGTGGTTGTTTTATATTCATGTCTTATTAGCCATACTACACTAAATTTTTATGAACTATCTTAGACACTAAAGTAATATTGATACATAGTGGAAAGAATATGAATCTCAAATTACAAATAACTGACTTTGGATCAGAATCTTGTGCAAGTTGAGAACTACGGTAGTGTGTCCATGCTTACTCTTATGCCTCTCTAAAACGGGAGTGTAAGACGTCCAGAAGTAGATGTGATGAGCACTTCAGTCGTTGTTAATAGTACTTCAGGTATAGGTGCTGAGTTTTACATAGTTGTGCAGGTGTAGTATGTCATTCATTGGTGGGCTTAGATTTTGTCTTTTGGTTTTCATTTTGATGGCTAGTTTTGCTGTACTGAGTTCTTTCTCTCTTCACAGAGGATGTGCTGAGTAAAGATGCAGGGGAATGTGCAATATGCCTTGAAGAACTGCAGCAGGGGGACACCATAGCACGCCTGCCTTGCCTGTGTATATATCATAAAGGGTAAGTTTGGTAGGCCTTTAACTAAGTTGGTATTGCAGCAAAAATGATTATTTTCTTAGTTCAAGCATTGTAGTTAGGGCTGAAAGGTTTCTTCTTCAAACTCTTCTGCTCAACTTAGGATCTTGGGGTGTTTTGTTTTGTTTTGTTTTGTTTTGTTTTGTTTTTTTCCGAGACAGGGTTTCTCTGTGTAGCTCTGGGTGTCCTGGAGCTCACTTTATAGACCAGACTGACCTCGAACTCAGGGATTGGCCTGCCTTTGCCTCTCAAGTGCTGGGACTAAAGCTGCCACCACTGCCCAGCTTCAACTTAGGATCTTAATAACACCCCACCTCCCTTTTTCTCCCGTGCTCAGATCAAATTTGAGCATGCATCTGTTGTTCCTAAATGGCTGCCATTTTTAAAGCACTTAGTGTTGTGCAAGTGTTTCAGCTCGGTCAGCTGGTGTCTGTGCAGCAGCCACTTCAATTTACAACTGGGAAATAAGACAACAGGACTGTCTCTAGGTTTGCATTTCAACCAAATGGCCAGCCAAGATTCCAGCAGATTGGGACTTCTAGCACATTGACTCCAAAGCCTACTTGTTTTTCATACATTCTTCTTGCTTTCAGAATAATATAGGGCCAATATTAGCTTAAAAAAACAAAACCAGGTATGGTGGGGCTCTTGTTCCATCCCAGCGCTCAAGAGGATGAGGCAGGTGGGTCTCCGTGAGTTCTAAGCCAGCCTGGTCTGCATGCTGAGTTCCAGGCCTAGCAGTGAGACCCTGTTGCAAAAACAACCACTATTTAAGGTAACCACAAAAAGAATAGAAAATTAAGGCCTGGAGGGTTGGCTTAGGGATTGAGAGCACATCTTGGCCAGTTTAATTCCTAGCACCCATGTCAAGGAGCTCACAATCACCTGCCACTCCAGCCTTTGGAGAGGCTATAGGTGGAGGACCCAAAACCTCTGGCCCTAGAGGACACTGGCACTCACATGCACATACATACACATAATTAAAAGAAATGATAAAATATATTTAAATTTTTAAAAAAGGAATAGAATGTTGTAGCATTGGAACGAAGAAAAAGATTAAGGTGGAATTTTCCTTTAAAGTGGGGGCTATTGCAACTTGGAGAAAGCAGAATGAACAATCCAAAATGGGGACACAACCAGTCAGTGGTAGCACATGCCTTTAAGCCCAGCCCTTGGGAGGTTGGGAGGCAGAAGCAGGCGGATTTCTGAGTTCCAGGACAGCCAGGGCTACACAGAGAAACCCTGTCTCAAAAGAACAAAAAACAAAAACAAAACAAAACAAAAAAAATGGGCACACAAAAATAAATCCAAACCAAGCAGTCATTATATCTGTAAGAACAAACTACAGCAAGTAGTGCAATGTTAGAATGTGATATTGATAAGCAGCATGCTTTAAAGCTACAGATGACTACAGAATTAAAACGGTAGGGAACTATATCTAGGCAATTAATAACTAAACTAACAATGTGTACTAATATCACACAAAGTAAACCATCACAGGAAGCATTACTTAGACTAGAATTACTGTGTAATGTTAAATGCAGAAAATTCTTCTTGATTATCTATCTTGATATAAACTATCTTGATTATTTAAAATTTTTCCTGACTAAAACATAAATGAGTCAGGATACAAAAAAGTTGAGCAGTTGCGGCTTGCCAAGTTTTGACTTTATTTTTGCAGATAGTATCTAACTGTATAGCATAGGATAGCTTCAAAATGTCCTTGTAGCCTAGGCTTCCCTTACAGCTGTGCCCTCCCTCAGCCTCCTGAGCGAAGTGATTTTGGATGTGTGTCACTGTGCCTGACTTCCAACTTTCCAAGTCTACTTTTACTTGTCAGTACTGGAGATAGAACTCGGGGTCTTACAGGTGCTGAACTGTTCTTTACCACTAAGCTGCATCCCTAGCCCTGTGATTCAGACTGATGAATGTATATGTTTGTATATTTACCCAACAGTTACTGAAACATAAGGTACCTAAGATTAATATGCATTAATATACATATTATATATAGGAAACTATTATAAAAATAATATTTCTACCCAAATTAATCTGTATAGTTAATGCTGCCCCAATCTGATCTTAGTTTCTTATAACTGGACACCGTTTCTAAAAATATATATGGACTAAAAGTGAAGGGCCAAAAAGAGCAACGATCATACTCCTGAAGAATAATCCTGTTGTCCTAAGAGATGCAGAAATCAAACAAGGACAGAACTGAGTCCATATGCACATGAGCCTACGTGGGGGGACCACAGTATGAAACCAAGGGACATATAAGCTACAATTAGGACTGCCAGTCCTTCCACTGATTAGCTCACTATATGACCTTAGATGGGTTTGATTTCCTTGTCTCTGAATGTTTAAGGTAAGGATAATAGTACAAACTTATTTAGGTATGAGGATTTAAATGTGTTAAAATTTGGGAAATGTTAGCACTAATAAAAGTTAAGTAAATGAAAATATTTGACTAGAGGTACTGTTACAGTGTTATAGACAAAGAAAGCTTTTGGCAAATGGTGCTGTGATCAATTAGTTATGAACACAAAAAAGCAGTTGAATCCCCTTTTTTAAGTTTAAAATAAAAATTCTAGGTTGTCCCAGGCAGCATACACCAGCTGATAGGAGGCCCCCAGCCCCCAGCCCCCCAACACAAATACAAGCACAGGACTGCCTGGTCTGGCTTCAGTGAGGAGTAGATGCACCTAACCTTTGAGAGACTTGACGCCCCAGGGAGTGGGGAGGGTAACGGGGGTGGGGGGTGGGGGGTGGGGAATGGGATGAGGAACTGAGGACAGACCTGAGATAGGGAAGAGGATAATGACTGGACTGTAAAACAAAAAAGATTAAAGATAATTAAAAAAAAATGTGTCCTCTGTTTCCATAATTAAAGTTTAGTGAAGAGGAAATAGAAGAAAAAAATCTAGGTTATCTCTGCAATACATGTGAAATTCAAAGTCTAAGGAAGTAGGGAAAAAAATGAGGAATTTTTTTACCTTTTTATAAGAACTTTCTTTTTGCCTAAGATATCCTTCTTCCCTCCATCTCCTGAAAATAAGCTTAAGGGGTGCTTAGAGATGGCTCAGCAGCTAAGAACCTGGCTTCTGTTTCCAGCACTCACATGATGGCTCACAGCCTCCTTTAATCCCAGCTGTAGAGGCTCTAATACCTTCCCTCTTGTGACATCCAGGAGCTCATGTACACATATGGTACACCTACATCCACTCAGATTTAAAAGACAAACTTAGATGATTGATGAAATTGTTACAAATTGAAGCATATTTACATTTCAGGTAGAAATGGTGGAAATGGCTCTGAACATGACAGCAGTGTTTTATGTTTGAAATAGAACAGTCTTTCAGTCAGTTGCTGTGGCAGATAATGTGTGTAGTTGGTATATAGAAGCACGGTGGTAACATGCTAACATGGCAATACTCTGTCCATGTGATACTCTTTGTAGCATACGTGCTGCTGTGTAACAGCTGCAGATGAGAACAAGCATGCAGTAATGCAGTGTTGAAGAGCACCCATCCCCTGCCCTGCTCAGAATCCCATCAGGCTTTGTGTTTCAAACAAGCCCCAGTCACAGTCCTAAGGTTTATGTGCATTGGCTTTTGTCTTCATGGCCTATCAGTCTGGATTCTTCCTTAATTACATATGATATTAAACTCATTAATATTCCAGAAGTACAGTATTTATTAGAAATCAACGGGTTTTTTTGTTTGTTTGTTTTTGTTTTGTTTTTTGTTCTGGTAACAAAACATGTTGTATGGCTTTCCTTTAATCTGATACTAACCATCAAACCCTGTTACTTTTGGTTTATGATTTTTGTGGAAAGGTTTATTAAAAAGCATGCATAGTGGCATAATGCCAGGCATGGTGGTATCTGCCTGTAGTCCCAGTATTCAGGAGGCTGAAGCAGAAAGATCTCCAATTTGTGATCAGCATAGAATATAGCAATACTTACTTTTCTTCAGAATCCTTGAACCCCACACCAGGTAGGTGGGTGGGTAGGTGGGTGGGTGGGTAGGTGGGTGGGTAGGTGGGTGGGTAGGTAGGTAGGTGGGTAGGTGGGTGGGTAGGTAGGTACATACATACATAAATACATGCATACATAGATCCTGAGATGATAGTACTGAATATTAGTAGCTTCTTGGGAATCTGTAAGAAAAAGACCAAAAAGGGGGTAGGGGTAACAGCATTGAGATAGTTCAGTGGGCAAACGTAATTGCCCCCAAGCTTGAAGATCCTGAGGATCAAACTCAGGTTGTCAAGTGGATGGAGAGAACTTGTTCCTGTAGGCTGCGGTCACCACATGGTCACCAAAGCACACACAGGCATCCCCCTGCAGTAAATAAATTATAATAAAATATTTTTGAAAGTGAAAATTGTTAACAGTTAATTCAGTAAAGAGGATCGGTATAGTTGGTGGGAAGCTATAGTTAGTTGCCAAGTATATGTTACAAGTTGGTCATTCTACTCTCAAGTCTGTGCTGCAGAAAAAGTCTAGAGAGAGCTGTTACTGCTCAAAATAGGAGGGGAAAGAAATAAGGCATCTAAACCTGGATGTGAACCAGCACTGAGAAAGCCAATTCAAACTATAATTAGTGACAGAATTAATTTATATTTTTTGTATGACCTTTCAGAGACTGCCCATGGATAGTTGAGAATTTCTGTAGTAAAAGAATAGATAAATACATTGTGAAATATTCTTTGTCATTATTTATTTTGAAACAGTATCCCACCCAAGTTTTCTAGGCTGGCCTTCAAGCTATCATCCTCCTGCCTCAGCAGCCAAACACCTGGGATTATGTGACATCAAATCCATGTGCTATACTTATATAATGAAATGCAGGTTTTTTTGTTTGTTTGTTTTTGAGACAGGGTTTCTCTGTGTAGCCCTGGCTGTCCTGGAACTCACTCTCTAGACCAGACTGGCCTCGAACTCAGAAATCTGCCTGGATTAAAGCACGCCACCACCACCCAGCATGAAATACAAATTTTAAAGCATTTATGAAAAAGGCAAATGAGGCATAATATTTATAGTAGCACTACTTTAAGTTTTTAAATATGAGGTAACCGTATATGTGTTTTAGAATTACATGCCTTTAGAATTATCTAGTAAGAAAATGCCTAAGAATAAAAAGCACTAAATTCAGAATACTGACTTTCTGCTGGAGCAGCTAGGAGAAAGGATGTCACAGACTAAACAACCAGTGAGGTAGTTTACAATAGAAACTGTGTGGATTGATCAGTTTACATGAAATTGGTTCTGAAGTTACTTATGGCTTTCTCATCATGAGCCCAGATCACTTGGTTATAAGGTAAGAACCCATTGAAGACCTTATAAGTACTATTCAGTTGCATGAGTTGTAACCACATGTAGCATTTTCTTTTAAGGTGTAGGTGGGAGATTTTTTAGGGTCCAGTGGTACACACCAGACTGAAAATACATTGTAATCACATTGGGGTGTGATATTTATTACAGTGGTATCAGGAGTTGCTCTAAAGAATTTGGAAATATTGACATACTTTACCTTTCATTTCTATTATTGTTACCTGTAGAACCACCCCATTGGGTATGAGAATGGTACCTCTTCATTTACCACCTCATCATTAGCTAACCTGGCTTTATGAGCATACAGAAATTAACATGTACCCCCAGTGAGAATACTGAGCAATTTGAATCCTGCCTTAGTGACTTACAAGCTACTGGGCCAAGTTACTTGTTCTTTGAAGACATTGATTGTATATTTGCCACAGCTCTGTGACTTTGAACTTTGTACAATGAGGGGAATATTTTACATCTGTGCTGACCGTAAAGCAGTCACTGCACATACACTATTGTGAGCACTTGAAATGGGACTAAGAAACGGGATTCTGTTGTCTAATCTAATAAATTTACATAACTACTGCTTTGGGCAGTACAGATATATATTAGGAATAATTATGGGCTGTGAAGATAGCTCAGTAAAGCGCTTGTCTTGCAAGAATGGGGTCTTGGGTTCAATCCTCAGAACCCACAAAAAAGAGCTCATGTGGTGACCAGCACTTATAATCTCAGTGCTAGGGGGTGGAGGTGGGCGGGTCCCTGGGACCCACTGCTCTGCTAGCCTCACTACCTCACTTAGTGAGGCCCTGTTGAATAAGAAAAGGTAGGCAGCACTTGAGGAATGCCTTTCAAGGTTGTGCCTGGCTTCCATATGTATGCACACACACAAACACAAACACACACACACACACACACACACACACACACACACACACACGCAAATCCAAAGAGTATACTTACATTTATCCTGTATATAATTTCCAGTAAGATCATGAGTACTCTATAAATGATATCTTTGTCTGTGTATCTATGGATTTCAGAGCAGGATAGAATTAAAGGTTCAATAATTACACAGAAATGTGGCACAAGCCTTTAATCCCAGCACGTGGGAGGCAGAGGCAGGTGGATTTCTGAGGCCAATCTGGTCTACAGAGTGAGTTTAGGACAGCCAGGGCTATACAGAGAAACCCTGTCTTGAAAAAACAAAACAAAACAAAACAAAAAAAAACAAAAAGAAATGTGGACTTTTTAAATGTTATGTAATAATTCCAAGAACTAAGAATTTAAATCTATTTTTATTATACTGATAAGACAACCTGAGCAGGCCTGTATGTAACTATTTTGAAAAGGAAATATTTTTCTAACTCTGACTTGATTTTTAAATATTGATGAAATGATAGTTTTCTAAGGGAATAGTTTTTCTTTTTAAAATTGAAAGTACTTCATTGCATGGTTATAAGGATTTCCCCCTTAATAGTGTAGAATAACTGAAGTATAATTGACATATTTTTTTTTTACGTGTAATTAGTAAAAATACCGATTTTTTTTTCCCCTCCAAAGACAGTAAAGTCAAGTAGTAGGTATTTTTATTATAACTGTTAAGATATAATTATACATAGGATTTATACTTTTCTAATTTTGTTCTTTTCTAGCTGCATAGATGAATGGTTTGAAGTAAATAGATCTTGTCCAGAGCACCCTTCAGATTAAGCACACCAGATTCCTGTGTTATGGGTAATTGTCCCCTTTTTGTTTTAATTGATTTGTAAAATGTTATTTTGGGTTACTGTTTTCATCTTCATTTGTTTTCAACTTAATTGTGTGTGCGTGCATATGCGTGGGCTAGAGGGTGGAGGTGGGCGTGTGTTTTCTCGATATTTTGTAAGACTACTACATAAAAACTCATTTAAAGATAGACTATGGAGGTTTAAGAGTCTTGCTCAGTGTTAGAATGCACGCTTAACTATAACAGCCCTGGACTTTTAATTCCCAGCACCAAAAACTACTCCCAAACCAACAGCAAAAAAGAAAAAACAGCAATTTACTCTGGATTCTTGAATACACTTAGTTATTGAGTAACTAGAGTACTCTTGGTACTTTAAAACACATTTGTTTATTTAATTAAAGTTTAATGCTGGAAGGAAACAGACAGTGAGGTACGGATCATGACCACATTGTCTAGGAAAAATCCTTGGTCAGAGTAGTTAAGTCTCATTATTTTAAAAAGCAAGTTGACCATACTCATCCAATTATATGACATATGCACAACTTTTGTATGCCATTTACACCCGAGTCACGTGCTTAAGAAAAGAGGGCGAAGGTTATGCCATGCAAGATCCAAGTTCAGATCTCTCCCTGAACCCATGGAAAAAAGCACTGGGCAGTGGCACACTGAATTCCTAATGCTGAGGTAAGTGGCTCTCTGGAGCTTACTAACCAGCTAATCTAGCCTAGTTGGCTAGATTTAGTAAGTGACTATCAAAAATAAGGTGGGGAGTGATTGAGGAAGGCCCGAGTTGTCAACTTCTGGCTCCCACACATGAGCACATGTATAGATGCACACACACATAGACTCTCACACATAAAAGATAAAAGAAACAAGGCACTCTTCAAGTCCCAGCTTGCAAAGAGAATTTATTCTACATGCATGAACACTGTTACAGGTGTTTTCCTAGGAAATATAATTCTGGTCATTCAGAAGTAGTATGTGCTGGTATTGTGAGCATCATTTTCTGTCTGTTACTCGCTTGGTGTTAAAGTAACCTTGGAGTACTGTTACTCCTGTTACACAGATGAGGATGTTAGAGTGCTGGGGAAAGTTGCCTTCTTGAGGACATACAGTCTGTTGGTGTTAATTTGAACCCAGGTGTTCTGATGCTAATGACTAGGTTAGCAATTTTGAGATTAGGTAGCAGTTCCTTCCAAAAACTGCATCATGTGACTAGCCAGTCTCCTTCCCATCCTTAGTATGTTGTGAAATGTTTGTATCTCTAATAAGCCAAACATCATAGTTTTGTTCTGCTGACTTTGTTTATTAATGCTTAATGAATTAAAGACAAGCCCTTGACTATCTCTTATATCCCGTAAGGTTATTTAAAGAAGGTATTATCTAGGTTGTAGGGAAAAAATAAGGTTAAACTTAATGGCCATTTTAAGTCTGAAGCATTAACTAGTCTGAGTGCTTCAGAGGCTGGAGAAGGCACAGTGGAGAGACTGCTGCCAGCAGTAGAGGGCTGCACTGTGACTTGAGACTGGAGTGCGGCAGTGTTCTGTCCTGTAGCTGCCATCCACACACTTCCTCTCATTTTGATCATTTTTTGCTCTTTAGGCTAGCAAGGTCCTGGCTGGTTTTGTATCAATTTGACACAAGCTGAGGTCAATAGAAAGAAGGGAACTTTGAGAAAATGCCTTCAGAAAATCAGGCTGTATACAAGCCTGTAGGGCATTTTCTTAATTAGTGATTGATCTGAGATGAATGGGTGAGTTCATCCCTATGCTTATGGTCCTGTGTTCCATAAGAAAGTAGGCTGAGCAAGCCAGTAAGCTGCACCCCTCTATGGCCTCTACATCAGTTCCTGTCTCCAGGTTCCTGCCATCTTTAAGTTCCTGTCCAGACTTCTTTTGATGATGAACAGAGTGATGTGGAAATGTAACCAAACAAACTATTTCTTCCCCGAATTGCTTTTGGTCATATTGTTTCATCACAGTAGTGAAAACCCTAAGACAGTGAGTGGGTTTAGGTGACTGTCACCAAGCCTGAAAATCTGGACCCGAATAGTAGGAGTGAACCAATTCCCATATCTTGTTCTCTGGCCTCCACACATGTCCCCCCACCCCCGTACCCCAGACAATAAATAAATGATGTAACTAGTAGCTCTTGCTCTTTAGCCTTGAAGTCTAGGCGTAGAAGTGATGTATTCAAGAAATTTGCTTGGAGCATTGATGAGGATCATTTTAAAGTTAACAGATTCAGGAATGAGGACTGCAGCTGGGTCCATGTGAAAGCACCTGGGAACCTAGTAGGACCCTAAGTAAAAATGGAATAGTAAGATTTCTTCTGGTGCAGAGCAGTGGGATATGGCGAAGTTGTACTGGGGCACATGTACATCTGTGCATTTATTTCACTATTAGGTGGAAATTTTATTGTTTTGTTTGATGATATTGGAAGCCAAACATGGTCTTATACATGCCAGCAGTTACACCGAGGTACATCCTCAACCCAGAAAGGTTTTTGTGTTTATTTCGGAACTTGAACCTAAGTGTTACATGTGCTGGCCAGGTGGCTCCAAGCTACTGAACTGAATCCCCAGCCTGAAAAATATGTTTTCTGGATGAGGAGGATGCTTTGAAATGCTGTCAAGTGTTGCCCTGTGTCCAGGTCAACACAGTTATGGAAAATTACTGAGGCATTTTAAGAGATATACTGAAAATCAGTGCTAATAAAATGAGAGTTTTGCTGGGCAAGGTGGTAGAAGTTCCAGGTCAGCCTGAGCTATATTAAAAGAGAAGTATTTTTAACTTAGTGGTTAATATACCAAATATATCCCTAAACCTTTAACCTGCAGAAAAATATGCTTCTTTTAGTCTGTACTAGCACAGTGAAGGTGGCCTAATAAAGTACCTTAAATGGCTGATGGACAGAATCATAGTTCTGCCAGGAGAACGTCCTAGATCAAGGTGCCAGAAGACAGTGTCTTTGATGACTGCTCCTTGGGTATTCTTGGATGGCAGAAGAGTGGCCAGTGGCCCTGATGGGCCCTGATGCTGCTGTGTTGGAGATTAGTAGACACTGAGACCACAGCAAGCCTAGGGTTTTTGTTCATAGTCTCATCACTAAATTTCTTTGGTTGGTGTCACAGAAAGCTTATGGGATCTTTGGAACACTTCCCATCTCATAGTCACCAGCATCTTTCTGTTAACCTCAGACGACATCTCTGTGTTCTTAACATCGTAGTTCACTCATGTTAGGGGACCTGCACATGACACCTGAACTTTGAAGTGAACTTACACAGGATAGGTTGATCTTTCTACTCAACTGTGTACAGAAATCTAAACAACAGAGTCTCTTTCCAAAAGCTTGAAGGGATTTTTTTTAAGTAGTGAGACCCCATATTATATTTACAGCATAAGAATTTAATTACCAACTCAAAATAGAGACATGAAGGTGCATGATCTTGTTTAATTATGAAGTTGCTTACTATTTTTATTTGGGGAGATGATTTTAAGTTTGAGAGGGTGTGTATATATATGTACATATCTGTACTTAGTTCTCAACATTTATTGTGGAAAAGGAATGACTAAGTTTTTGCTGATTTTTGTTCTTTAGACTATGTTAAACTGATCGTTCTGTTTCTTGCTTTGTTCTCCAGAATAGTTGTATAGATTTCTGAAGAAGCCATAAATTAAGGGGAGGTATGAAAGGCTACTGTGATAAAAGCACTGTTCATGGGGAAGTAGATATTGTATTTCTATTTGCATTACTATTATAGACCATGACTTAGAGTAATTTATTTTTATACAGGATTTCTTGTCTTTTCAAGATGCTTGTGAACTCTAGAAGATTTGAAGATCTGTCTCTGGAAGAAAATGAGAACTACAGGCTTATTCAGCCAGGATCTGAGTTCTGGGACACTTGGGTAGTCCTGAGAAGGACAGGAACCACAGAACTCAGCATACCAAACTTGCATATAAGGGACACACAGGGATTTTGAAAATGCTGCACATCCTGTACCAGTCACTGCATAGATGACACTGATAAACATTTTGTATTCAGACACCAAAGTTAACTCATTTCAAAGTTGATTTACTTTTTATTAAGTTCTGTAGAGCTGCTGTTTTAGTGTATTTGGTTTTGGTTTGTTTTTTGTTGTTTTTGTTGTTGTTGTTGTTGTTTTAGTTTGGGGACTTTTTATTTTCCCGAACATGTTTTTGCATTCACCTTCTTAACTTGAAAACCACACAATTTCTTTCTTACAAACTCTTCAATGTGAACCAAGAAATGTAATCAAAGTAGTATAATATTCTGTGAATGGAGAGTATAATTGAAGTTCTCCCACCCCCATTTCCCCCCATGTATGAAAAGTAGGTTTCTGGGTTGGAGAGCTAAACTACGTTAGTAGTGTGAATTAAAGGTTAATATTATAAAAGTGCCATCCAAAGACTAAATCAAGGTACATAATTACATTTAGTTCATTACATATAGAGCTGTCTACTGAACTGCAGTTTCTGAAATACATTGTTTCTTCTAAAATGAAACTGTGCAATAGCTTGTTAGCAGTGACCATCTTGCAGCTATGCAACTTTGAAAAGTCCAGATTTGAAGTTCCCCACTTTAGGGCCACAGTGACTCTGTCCTACAGGTGTCTCTTGTTCCTCTCCTATAATTACTTCATTGTGCTGTGCATTTCCAGGCAGTGTCCCTATGTTTGGGTAAAGTGTTTAGCAAGCTGTAAACATAATACCTTATGAAAAGGGTGAAATAAACACTTCTGCAGTGGGACTTGGAGTAATCTGAGGGACATTTTATATACTTTTAAAAATCAGAATTTAATTGGGATGCCAGATTTCTAGCAACTTGCATCTTTAGTTTTCCAGATAATCTGGAAGTTAGCATTTGATAAATGATTTTTTAAGCAAATATAAAGATTTTGTTAATTTATAATTTATTAATGTGTTGTTACTGTAATTGAAAATGTTGTGGATACTTTTAAATTCAGTCTTTGTAGAAAGAACTGTATTAAGCAAAATTATGTGAATAAATATTCCCCCCCAAATACATCTAATGGTTAAGAATACTGGGAGAGAGCTGTCAGGGCTGCAACAGTGAATGTCTTTTTAAATCATTATCAAAATGTCAAGAAGTAGATTTCACATTTAGTCTCTGAGAGACATTGCCTCCCTGGTCCAGGGGAGGCTGCACAGCCCTGCTGTCCTGCTGAGCTGCCCTGGGTGTAGAAGGAGTGAGTCTAGTGCTTCTCTGCCTCTTACCACTTATTGGTCCCCAGCCCTGTTGCTTCTGCTTCTTCCTGTTGACAAGGGCATGTGCAGGAGCACCTGCTGCTGTGGTAGGGTTGGGGTGGGGATTGTCCTGATATGGGAAGAGCTTGCTTGCTTTCCTATGGCTATAGACTAGACAGTACCTCTGCAGTTCCTCTATGGTTACCTGTTAGGGCAGTAGTTTGATCCTGTGTGACAGCTGCCAGCACAGCGCTCTGCAGGTGTTCTTTCAGCCAGAGGTAGGAAGGGTTACTTTTCCTTCGAGGGAAA
>NW_022196903.1:49863906-49880632 GCF_008632895.1 Mastomys coucha
GTAAATAACCACTTTGCTCTTTACTACTGGTGTATTGTCTGGAGAAGAATTACTTCTGTTTTCTCTTCTTGGAGTACAGCTGTGCTAATTAATGTTAAGACTCCCTGGAAGATGACCTGCTTCATGCTAAGCTCAACTTCCTGGTGTGTCAGCCTGAGTTTACCCTTCATCACACTGTCCTCCAGCAGTCTTCATGGCTTTTGTGCTACGGCTGCCTCCAAGCTCCTGTGGTGTGAGAGAGCGAGCTCAGTGCTGCCTTGACAAGGCCGTGGACACTGACTGTGCTGATGCTTGTCTGGACAGTGGGTCCTGAAACCCACTCAGACAGCCTGCTTTGTTTTTGTTATTATTTGGTCAAATTTTATAAAGTTGATATTTTTATTTTAAATTTTGTCTGCAATGATTTCCTAAAAAGAATAATTTAGAAATAGAAGAAAAGAGACATTCCAGTTTCTGTTCACAGTTACTATTCTGGGAATGTTCTATAAGTGATACTTCATGTAATATTGCTTATAATATTTATCAGTCTGTATGCAGACACTGAGTAGCATCCATCATAAAGTTATAGAATATTCAGCTGAAACTACTGAATATGGAGACAAAATAAAAGTTGAAAGCCTCAGTTATCAGTTATCCAGCCGGTTATAGCCTTCTAGAATCTTTGTAAATACTCTTCAGATAAGGTCACAGGTGTGTAGAGAATGAGGTACATGCTTGGATTCCTCCAGTCCCCGCTGTCCATAGTGAATATATTGCCAGTGTTGATCCTACTTTAGCCTTTTCATTCCCTCTTTGCCAGTATATTTAAGAGAAGCACTGTTCTCTCTGTAAAATCATTTTCTTTCTTTGGCTCCTCTCTAGAGAATTAGACAGTGTTTTTCAAACCTAGTTACAAATTGGACTGTAAGGTTGTTTTAAGAATAATATTTATGATTAAGATATAAGCAGTGGTCTCTACTTGGTTTATCTCCATGACAGCAGAAGCCACGGCAGCGAAGCCCTGGTAACTGTTGGAGTACATAGGTTTGGGCTTCCAGTGCAAGTCTTCTGCATCCTTAAATTTTCCATGGTTATTCTGGTTTCCACCTAGATATCTAGACTGCAGCCCAGAATAACCATCCTTAGCATGTTTGCAGTATGCACAGAAAAGAGATTTCTACCTGACTGAGTTGCCAGAAATGGCAGAATCTTTTTCCAGAGCGTATTTCATACTGTGTTTCTAAGTATGCGTATGGTGAGGCTTCAGAGCACACATTTCCTGCTGGACATGGTGACTCGTGCCAACACTCAGGAAACTGAGGCAGGAGGATTGCCACAAGGTCCAGGCTGGCCTGGGCTATATAGTGAGGTCTAGGCTTGCCTGATTCAAAAAAAAAAAAGCAATCATCTTAGTATGTTACAGCAAGACCTATTCCTTTTAGTAAGAAGGGTTATGGGTTCAATGTAAATAGTGCCTGCTTTTTCTGTGTTAACTTAAGGGAATACGGGGAGCTCCCTGGCAAGAAGCTGAAGGGGATCCAAGTGTGAAACTCCATAAATTCAAGGCTTGGTTGAGTGTGCCATCTGACTGACAGCCACACTGTGTGCTGACCATAAGGTCCAGATAGCTTACTCTTCACAGAGGAGGTTCCATCTAAACCAAACCAAATCATTGGAGCGTACAGAGGAACTCAGAGCTCGGCAAAGGGTGCTGCTGTCACAAGCACCATGTGCTGCATGCAGGTCTCTGCTGCGCTCAGTCTACCCTGGGTAAGCCCCACACTCACTGACAGTGAGAGATGACACATGGAGTGTCCCTTGTTACTCAGTATACAGAGATTCTAACTGGACTTTAAAATAGTAGCATGTCAGTCCTTTGGAGTCCATTCTCCTAGCTTTTCTAGAGGATATAACCTCGGATATTTTCTTAGCTGTGTGATATAACTAGTTACCTTACTTGTTTTACCCTACTTTCTCTCCATCCCACAACTCCTGCTGAGTATGAATGGCTGTTGCTTGGGGTACTCCTGAAATCATTGATAAAATTGTTGGTGATAATGTACCCAACTAATAAATACTTTATACCATATTCTGTAAATGCACTTAAGCTAGGAAATAGACATAGAAAAAAAAATCAAAGAGTTCTGTTTCAAATGGGAATACCTGATATCCTAAGTCTGTTGACTTTCTATGAGAAATAAAAGTCCTTGAACACCAGAAATGTTAATATTTAGTTTCAGTTTAACATACATCATCACTGTCCTCACAGGGTTGTTATCAGATGTTCAAACTATGCTTAATTTTTGACTTGTATGTGTGTGTGTGTGTGTGTGTGTGTATGTGTGTGTTTTCATAGAGAAGAGCAGTTGTGGTATGAACTAACATCTCCACAAAAAAAAAAAAAATGAAAAATGTGATACTGTAGTATTTACTAACATGTGTGTTACTTAGTTCTGTCCCTGGGCCCTGAGAATCTCAAGATTGGACATCAGAAGTAGCAGTTCTCTTAGCACTGTCTGCCCATGCTTGCCATTTCTGATTTAGTATGTTGGCATTGACATATACCCATCATTTATCCGGGAGACTTAATAACTGCCTGCATTTTGTTAGCAGTAACTGTGGTACCAGAACTGTCTTACCAGCCAAGCTTGTGCACTTCTGGTATCCCAGCACCCGAGGTATTGGCAGAGGCAAAGGCAGAGGCTTGCAGAGGATCACGGGTTTGAAACCAGCTTGGGCTGGCTACACAGTGAGTTTGAGACAAGCCTGAACTACAGAGTGAGAGCTTGTCTCAGAGTTTGGGTGCAGTCATGTTAGAGTGTTGGATGTCTGCTGAATGGTAAGGAGACTGGTCTGGGAGGAAACAGCGTGAACAACGTGGACTTGCTGCTCTAAGTAACAGGTCATTGCATTGCCTTGCAGATGACTTGCTATATGGATTCTTTGCTTGAAAAATCACAATATTTACCTCTTGATATATTCATGGTTTCCACAACTCTTCTATAATACCTCTTAATTTCCTCTATTAGAAAGTATTTTGTTCTTGTTAAACAAGGCCCTAAAAGCATTGATCATAAGAAATAGAGAATATGTATTAGGAACAGCTTGTATTAATGTGTTCTGAACAGAAACAGAACAATTCATCATTGATATTTTAATAAATAAAGTTTCCAAATGATCTCATTAAGCATTCATGTTCTTTAGATGTAGACAATAAGAATGATCTTAAGGAAAGTTGTCCTTTCTTCTAGCTTATGTCTTTTAGTTGACAGTGCATTACAATAAAACAATTACTTAAATAATGAAAAGTTGCCGTGCTTTAATTGAGGTTATTGCCTCTTTAGTTTTTTTATACCCGTAATGACAAAGATAGTTCCAAAATTGTGGAAATTTCTTACTAGCTTATGGTAATGGAAAAAGGGGTTTTGTATTTCCTTGAGTGTAGGTAAAGATGTACTTTGAAATACCTCATGTAAACCTGCTAATTTTATCTTGTACGTGGGGCACTAAGTACTGGACACTGCAGGTACATAGTCACCCTTCAGAGACTCTTGTCTGTTTCATAACTTGCCTTTATTTTTAAAATCAGTTTTCAAAGATTTAAACATGATTAGGTCCTGTAGAGAAGTGATCAAGAAACTAAGCTTTGGCGAGCAGTGGTGGTGCACACCTCTAATCCCAGCACTTGGGAGGCAGTGGTGGTGCACACCTCTAATCCCAGCACTTGGGAGGCAGTGGTGGTGCACACCTCTAATCCCAGCACTTGGGAGGCAGTGGTGGTGCACACCTTTAATCCCAGCACTTGGGAGGCAGTGGTGGCGCACACCTTTAATCCCAGCACTTGGGAGGCAGAGGCAGGCAGATTTTTGAGGCCAGTTTGGTCTACAGAGTGAGTTCAGGACAGCCAGGACTACATAGAGAAACTCTGTCTCGAAAAACCAAGGGAAAAAAAAAAGATACTAAGCTTTAGGGCTGATGTCCTCATCTTTGACATCCATGGCCATGGGTTTTATTCTCCGTGCCTTGTCTTGGTCTTGTATGAAGTAAGAAGATGTATACATATGCAAAGCTAGTTATGTGGTACACATAAATTTGTGCCCATTTATATGATTTTTATCAATATGTTTACCATAAAAGTATGATGGCAATAACATCTGAGAACTGATGTACTAAAACAAGCCATGGAGTAACAGCCTCTGGGCTCTGATTCCCATCCTCACTATGTATTCAAAGTGCTGTTCAAGCAACTTTACATTGAGCAGCATTTGATTTCATGCTGTCTTGGAACCAGGAACACAGTAATGAAAGACAGCGGGCTTCTAGGAGCCTAATTTTGTTGGACAAAACTACTAAGTGACCATTGTACACTAGAGAGTAATATGCTGTAGAGAGATGAGAATAGATGATTCATAGCTGCAGAGAAAGTGGGTAAAGGGATGTATACAGTAGACAAAGCGAGAGAGTTGGCCTTCACTGTCTGGAGAGGCGAGCAAGCAACAGATTATGCAGTGTTTGTATGTCTGTAATGAGAGGATTTTAAAGGACAATCATGCTTACATTTCTGATTGGGGATGGTGAGACAAGGCAGGAAGGTCTGTGAAGAAATCTGTAGTAAAGAGAAATCTAAAGTAAAGAGAAGATGGTGGCAGGAGAACCGGCAAACTCAGGAAGGAAAGTCAGTCTATCTCATCAGCCATCTTTGTAGAAAAGGGTAGAGAGGGACCAGGACAACTCATTATACTTTTTATGTATTTTGAAAGGTTGACTCTACCCAGGAAAAATCCGATTATGCCAGGAGTGAGTATTCCTACGGAACTTTGCAGGTGAATTGATTTGGGGAGATGGGGCAGGCCAGAATAGTGTTGAGAACAAAGCCAGACAGGAATAAGGGGCAGTTGCTTCAGGGTCACAGTGCCTCAGGGCTGACTTGTTGGAGAGTGAGTTGGACCTCTCTCCAGGCCCCATTGCCTTAGTTTCTGTTGGTTTGACCTTTGCTTAGTAAGTGCCAACACACGCCCTGAAACTCTCTGGAGAGTTTTGTCTTGTGTTCACTTCCCATACCCTTTGTTGTGCCTGACCTCAGATCTTAACAACAAAACTAAAGGCACTGTTTGATCACATACGTGAGCACCTGTGATTCTGAGGATGACTGTTGTTAAGATAGGTTGTGTTCTTCCCTGTAGAAGGACCAGAAGGCTACAGGTTGCTGCTTTGTGATGGACAGAAAGAAAAGACTGGTAAAAGCTTTCTTGGAGGAGTAGCAACCTCAGGGTAGCATATGAGTCAAGAAGGTGGCCTACAGACAGTTGTCTTTCTGTGCATCCATGGCAAAACCACAGCAGGTTTTCTTCAGAGGGCAAGAAGCATCACATCACAGGCCTATGGAAACAGTAGAAACTTAACCCTGAGAGTATCCCTACATGACAAAAGGCCTACATAAAATGCCTAAAAATGTTTTTCTTCAGTACTTAATGCTAATATAAAACTTAAAAATTCTGTTGAATACTGCTTTAGCTGTACTAGTAATATTTTCTGTGAGCTGTTGAATTCACTATTTTATGGAATAAAAGAATTCAGACAAAAATGCCTTCTCAAAAAAGTGAATTTGAGTTTTTAGTATTGCTGATTTACTTGGTCCTCTAGGAGCTGAGTGACCAAAACATTAACTGAACAGTGGCTGCAAAGTGTTGGCCATAGTGTAAACCTACTTCAGGAAAATGCCAAAGAACTAAAGAACTGTGTATCATGAGCCTTTGGTAGCTCATTAATGCCTGGTATGTATAGTGTTAGGCCAGATGTAGTGGCAGACACCTTCAGACTCAACACTCTGGGGCCAGCAGAGGTTGATCTCTTGAATTTGAGATGAGCCTAGTCTACATAGCCAATTAATTCCAGACCCCATCCCATTCCACCTCCAACCCCAACCCCTAAAAACAAAAGTGTTAATGCTAAGGCTATTTACTACCCAGATCCTCTACATCAAGAATGGCAAATAGCATGTAATTCACCTGTTAGAACACGAAAGCCACAGACCACCCTAGACTGTCCACACAAATCCATCTTATGTCATTAATTTGACAGTCTTCCACTGATACATGATTAACTTGTTTTTGTCTTTGGAATTTGGCACTGGGTCTGTTTTCAGTGCTCAACAGTTAAATAACCATTGGTGGTTGTCCTGGAAAGCACGGGTTCAGGTAACTCTACCTCAGGAATCTTTAATATATGATCATTTTTGTGCCTGGATATTTTTGAAGCCTTGTGAAGACACTGACCACATTTGGAGTTGGTTTGGTTTTACATCTAATCTGTATTGGAATTAGAAATAGTGTCAACTTTTTCAGCAAAAGGAACTGGAGAAACCATAGGAGAATTCAGGCCCTCAGGTGCATTCACAGACAACTCTGGCCTTATTGTGGCTGCAGCTTTTGGAGGTGGTGGGCAGACTTTGGTTAGCTGGTCTGCACACAGGAGCTGAAGGGCTTATGAAGTCTGATCAACCAGAGTTGTTTGTGAGCCTATTTTAGATACATCACCTGTCTCAGGTTCTGCCTGAGCATTTTCCTGACCATTTATTTGTAGTTGACTTTCTACCATGTTGGTGCTTAGTGCTCTTAAGGCTTATCCATAAAACACTCATTTGCACTCATAGGCTAGCTTGAAGGGCAGTCTGGAGGTGGTGGGTCTAAGTATTCTTGAAGCCACTGCCCAGCTTGCCTAGGAGTCTTGTGCTCCAGTGTTATGAAGAATGGAGTTGTGTCAAGTTGAACCGTGTCCTAGGAAGAGGCATGTTAAACTATTATTTCTTTTTGATTCCTATGAGTCAGTCATTTCTCAAAACTTGTATTAGATCAATTCAAGAGGCACAAAGGCAGCTTTTTTAAACCTGTTAAGGCCTCAACTATCCCCATGGACTCCTGGATGATCATGGGTATCCATACTCGGGAATGAGCCCGAGAGACCTCATCCTGCACAGCCAGGCTCCTCACAGCTTTTCTGCTGTTCTTCTTTTTGGTCATATTTCTCATGCTGAATGATGAGAAAACTGCTCTTAGTGATGTTATAAATTCTTACCCTCTTTGGTTAACTGACTGGCTAGGGCTCTGACTTTGATTTTGCACAGCCAAGCTTAGTAGATTCCTCCAAGCTTTTTTTTTTTTTTTTGCCTCCAGAGCTTGGCACTCAGGACAAAATCAAGTCCTTTTGCTTTCAGGCTTTTGTCGTCTTCAAATTTAATAAACTCAGCTTTGACCTTCAGGACAGAACACTGACATCTGTCCCTTCATCCTGAAGCAGTGACTCCAGTGTATCAGTTGCCAAAAGCAACCAGAACACAAGCAGTTACCAGAAATGACAACCAGAGTAGTCAAAATTAGTATCCATAGCTGGCCTAGTAGCACACACCCATAGTCCCAGCACTTAAGGAATAAAGGTAGGAGGATCAGTAGTTTTAAGGTCATCCTTTCTACATAGCCAGAGGCCAGCTTGGGCTACACCAGACCCTGTCTCCCCAAAAATATTCCAGTGAGATGGAAAAGCTGCCTCAGTATGCCTAATTCATAGATGAATCCTCAGCTCTCATCCTACAGAGGAGAGTGTAAGGCTCTGTTGATAGGGGATAGATAAGGAGTTGATATTCACCGTAACAAGCATTAAGAAAAGTGGGGGGGGGGCATGGTTGCACAAGCCTATAATTCCAGCCCTCAGAAATCTAAGAATGGTTGCTGTGAGTTTGAGACTGACCTCAGCTCCATAGTGAATGCCAGGCCAGCTAAAGGCATGACAAGACTGTCTTAGCAACAGGGTTGAAACCGTCCTCAGGTTTTTTTTGAAGAAGTTGAGGAGCGGCTGTTGCATAGGACAGTGGTCTCATATGTTGAGCCAAACTGATGTACAAGTGAGAACCAGTGTGAGCCCTATAGGTGCAGGTGCAGGAGAGTGAGGCAGGTTTATTGGCCCTGTTTCTTCATCAAGCACAATGGTATGTCCTAATCAAGCTATTTCTTTCTTACATATAACAGAAATACCCATGGGAAACCACACTTAGGGAATTGGACAGAAATGGTACCTGTGTGGCTTATCTCCACAACCAAACCTGTTGAAACAGAATATTTCCATCACCCAGGTCACCCCAGGTCCCTTGAGTCAGTTCCCATCCATCCATCCTCAGCCCTAAGCCATGCCTGTCTGCTTCATCTTGCTGTGTAGTAGATAAAAGCAGTTAGTATGGCTTTAATTTGGGTGTGATTCCATACAGCATGCTTCTGTGAAAAGCATCCATGTTACTTGAGTCAGTTTTCTTCAGAGAGTAGTATTCTGTTACATGAATATATCCTATTGGTGTGGGCATCAGCTGTTTTTAGTTTGGGATAGTATAAATAAAATGCTTGTGAACATTTATATACAATGAGTGTGAACATATAACTTCATTTCTCTTCAATAAATACTGGTGTTTAAAAATTGTTGAGTTGTGTGGTACTTGATGTTTTAAGATTCTGCCAAATTGTGGCAAAGTGATTGTTCTGTTTCACTTCCCACCAGCACCATTCCTGTGATCCAGCCTTCAATACATACTAGGAGTTCAGAGCCAGCCTCAGCTACGTATCAGGTTTGAGGTCCTTTCCAAAAACAAACAAAACTTTTCTCCCATCTACTCTTTCCCAGCCTGAGGACCTCTCTGACCATCATGCTTTCTATAGATCTGCCAGTCAATTTAGCCCATGTCAGTCGACTCCAGTATGTACCTTAAATGTCACCCATGTTTAGTACAGATTAGCCATTCTTATTTTAGTGAATAGTTTAGTGTGTGTTGTTATGACACATTTTTATATGTCCGCTAGTTGGAAGAATGTTTATCATTTCTACTTCTGTGGATGGCTGTTTTGAAGAATACCGCTTTGAACATCTACTCTCTAGTCTTTCTGTGGATTGGTTTCTAGTAGGTATTGAAGAGTGGAATTGTTGGATCATGTGCTTGCAGTTCCCTCCCTCTGTTGGTTTCATTGTCTACACCTTTAGATTCCTAGCTATACTGTTCCCTCCAACCGGTCAGTTTCTTGTCCTTGGGCTGGTGAGCACATTGGCTTCCCCTGATTTTGTATCCTTAAATCAACAGTTTCCAACACTGACCGACACAATGTTTCAGATTATTCCCAGTCTGTTTGGTCCTCCCAGCTGGTTCCACCCTGGTACTTTGCCTCAGAACCTTCTCTGTTGTGTGCTTTTCATCAGTTTCCAAGACGTGACAATGCTTGGGGGTGGGATGTGTGGTCATTGGGCTGTTGAGTTTTAATTGGCTCTTCTGTCTTACTAAGTTGTACAGGGAGTAGAAATCTTTTTTTAGCTGATTTGTAAAATGCTAGCTAGTCTATGGTTTGTAGTGGGTTTGGTCTAATGCTGCTTGTATTATGTTAATTTGGGTCCCCAAAATTGCACAAGAATCCCCACATTCATTTGTAAGATTCTGAGGGACCTTGCCCCTAGTTGGTTTTGATTGGTAAATAAAGTTGCCAGCAGTCAGTGGCTGGGCAGGGCAGACAGAGGTAAGACTTTTAATATTCCCGGGCAAGGGATCAAGAAGGAGGAAGAAAGAGGGAGATCCACCATGCCAGGAGAAGGCAGAAAGGAGAAGATGCCATGCCACAGAAGCTGTGGGAGCCACAGAGCATAGCTGCCATGTAGGAGCCGGGGGAGAGTGGTCCCATGAGGGCTGCCCAACTGGGTCCAGGGCAGCAAAGATGGAATATAGATTTTAGTAAATAATAACTTGGGAATATCAGAGGAAGATGGATTAGCCACATGGAGGTTTGAGAAAGTGGCATATCAAAATATAAAGGCTGAGTGTGTGTGTCTTTCATTCAGGAACCCAGAATTGGGGTGGGTACAGCAACGCCAGGATCTATTTGAGTAGTAATTGGGCACTGCTCCTATGGCTAGTTTGTGGGGTACTCACTAGAGAAAACTGCCAGGATGAGGGTTTAAGCCAATAGAAAGTCTGTATTAGCCAGCTACATTGTATTCAGGATACCAGTGTAGCACTGAGCCTTTCTTGGGGTGAGCTTTTACACACAAAAACCATGAACTACATTGACATCAGTTAACAAGAACAGTTTTGCAGAAGGTAAAAAGCAAGGTTAGTACATTTTGAGACTTCCCCAGAACCATGTGGACTTTGATGGATTAGGTCTTTGTTTTAGTTTTGGCAGGTGGTGCAATCTACATGCTGAGTTTTACAGCCTGAATGGCACTTCCATCATGGAGTCAGTTGTGCTAAGGTCCAGGGATCCACAAAGGCATGAGGCTCTGTTATAGCCAGCCTCAGTGAAAATGTTATATTTTAATGCCATCAATTTATTAGTGTGTTCTTTTCCTAATGTCCTGCTTTTTATCCTAAGAAATTCTTACCTAATACAAAGCCACAGGGTTTTTTATTTAGTTTTGTTTTGTTTTGTTTGGGGGGGGGGACAGGGGGCATTGTTTTTTGTTTTTTTTTCTTCTGTAGCTTCTATATTTAGGTCTATGATGCAGTTGGAATCCATTGTATACTGTGTGACAGTAAGGGTGTAGGTTTGTGTTTCCCCATATGACACTCCAGCTTGTTCCAGATAATCTGTTAATGATGAATGTATTTTCTATGGAACTAATGGACATCTTCACTGAAGATCAGGTTTTTTTTCTTTTCGTCTTTCTCGTCCTCGTGGTCTGCTGTGCTCATGCTAATGTGTTCCAGGCTTGATTGCTGTTGAGTTAGGCTGACTAAAGCCATCACCTTCAGTTTTGAAGTCTTTGCTAGGCATAGAATTATGAATTGTGTTTTCTGTTTGCTCTGTTTTCTTCCAGTATTTTGAAGTTTCTAACAACTCCATTCTCTTTTGTCTTAGCAGTACCATAATAAGAGTGCATGTGCATATAAAATGCACCATCTGCAAATGTGCATGACATGTTTTGGTCTATAAAGTCATGCAACAACCGCTTTCATCATGTAACCCCATCACTCCAGGAAGGAACTGCATACGCTTATCTAGATATCTAGATATGTTGGTTTATTTGTTGGTTGGTTGGTTTTTTGGTTGGTTTGTTGGTTGGTTTTTTGGTTATTGTTTTTGTTTTTGTTTTTGTTTTTTTCTGGTTTTTTTGAGACAGAGTTTCTCTGTATAGCCCTGGCTATCATGGAACTCACTCTGTAGACGAGTCTGGCCTCGAACTCAGAAGTCTGTCTGCCTCTGCCTCCCAAGTGCTGGGATTAAAGGAGTGTACCACCACTGCCTGGCTGGTTGGTTGTTTTTTTGAGATAGGGTTTCTCTGTGTAGCCTTGGCTGTCTTGGAACTCGCTCTGTAGAGCAGGCTAGCCTTGAACTCAGAGATCTGCCTGCCTCTACTTCCCCAGTGCTAGGAATAAAGGGGTGAAAATCACCACTGCCCTGGTGAAAATCCATGTTCTTTAACAGTCACTCTTACCTGCTGCTGCTCCTTGTGCCCAGGAACTCCCAGTAATCAACCTGTTATCTGCCTGTTGTACACATTTCAGCAATGGAAGTGGACAGTGTGTGCAGACTTTGTGTCTTATTCCTTTCACTTAGCCATCAGGTTTTCAGGTCATCTATAGTACCATGAGTGATTTCTTTTGTGCAGATTAGCATTCTGTCCTATGGATAGTCTTTATCTTCTTGATGTCCTCTGGTGTTTCCACTCTGGAGATTATGAACAAGGTCGCCATTCACATTAGTGTGCCTTTGCGTGAATATGAGTTTTAATTCCTTCTGGTCTACAGTTCATCCAGCAGCTCTGAGGCTGGGGATTGCTTGCCTCTGTCTTGTCTGTCCATGGTTATTGCGTTGCCCTTTGTCTTTTCATGAGCTTATTGGCCACTTGTACTTCTAGAAGCAGATTGTTCAAAGCCTTTACTCCTTTTAAAATTAATTTTCTGTTACTGAGTTCTGCATACTAGCCTATAGTCAGATATGTGATTTGTAAATGGTCTACCATCCTGAGAGGTGCCTTTTCATTGCTTTTGACTCTTGCAGTCTTGATTTTGATTAAGTTCTTGCTTACTTGCATATCAAGTGTATCTAAGAAACCATTGCCTGGAACTGGGGAGATGGTCTAGTTGATAACATACTTGACACCCAAGAGGAAGCCCTGACTTGAGATCCCCAGCATCCACATAAAATGCCAGCCATTGCAACCTGTTGTCCAGGGCTTCCAGTACTGTGGAGATGGAGACCCTGGGAGCTCATAGCCATCCAGACAATTTGGAAGAATTGATGAGCTCCAAGTTCAGTGAGTAAGTCCATCTCTACAAGTAAGATGAGAGTGATTGAATCAACTTCTGGCCTCCATCCGTGCCTGAGGGAAGGAGCCTTGCTTAGTGCAGCCCACCTCAGACCTGACCGTTGTCCTTGTATCCCACGAGGGATTTGGTGGCTGGACACACTAAAAGAAAGTTAGAACAGACCTGTTGTAGGAATGAGAGTACCTGCCAGATGGCCTTAGGCCACTTGCTTCTCTACTCAGGGTCACTGGATAGGTTCTCTCTATCCCCTATTCTTATCCACACAAAGTGTTTTTTTCATCTTGGAGTGTTTGAGAATCCTAAAGTGAAGAGAAATGTATAAACTTAGAGTGAGCTGGGTTATACCAGAGCTAGGGAGGCAGAGACAAGTGAACCCCTGGAGCTCACTTGGCCAGCCTGCCAAGCCCAATAGGAAAGCCAGGCCAGTGAAAGACCGTGATTCTAAAAATGAGGTGGGTTGCTTTAAAGGAATGTTTCCTAAGGTTAACACCCATGTGTACCCATATAGATGTCCACCACATACATATGGTACACACACATACAGAGAGAGGCAGAATAAAGGGTTTAGTTCATTTCATACTTCCACATCCCAGCCTGTCATTGACAGCATTCAAGGGAAGAACTGATGCAGAGGTCACAGAGGGATGCTGCTTACTGGATTGCTCCTCATAGCTTGCACAGCCTGCTTTCTTATACAACTCAGAACCATCTGCTCAGAGGTACCAACTACAGTGAGCCGGCCCCCTCCCATATTCATCGTTAACCAAGAAAATGTTCCCACAGACTTGCCTACAGGACAATCTAATGGGGGCATTTTCTCAATTGAGGTACCTCTTCCTAGATGACTCTAACGTGTCAGGTTGATGAAAAACCAAAAAGAACAATAGCTTTAATAATCTGTCCTTTGTTTCCAAATAAATTTTTCTACCTGCAAAATGATGGATATTTGTTACAGGAAGTTTTGAAAACGTAGGGAAGGCACAAAGAAAAAAATATTGATTGTGATCCCCCTTCTCATCTGGACAGACATTAGTTTCCTGTTAATTTCTTAGTATTTTTCCAGACTCTCTTTTGTGCATATATATTCTTGGAATTATATATAGTATTTCATAATCATTTCATCCCATTTATCATTTTTGCATAGCATTTAATTTCATAATTGTGCCATAATATTAGATATTTTTAATATTTTATAATCCCATTTAACAGTGCCATGGTTGAGTAACTCTTCTAAGTTTTGTAAATGTCTTATATAAGACTAAAATGAACATTGTTATCTAAAGTTCATGGGTCAAGCCAACAATTTCAATGCTGTTCCTCCACTGAGCCCAATCCTGTGTCTCAAGGCCAAGGCTTAGGCCCTTAGCATGACCTATAGACTCCATAGCACACAGGTATGGACACGCCCCCGTACTTCCTTCTCTAGCCCTTCAGTCTCCCTCCCTCACTTGCCTTCCTGTTCCAGGCTCTTCTGCCTATGATACTTCCTCCCCAGAATCCTTGTTTGCTTTGGCATGATTGTCACCTAATAGAGACACTCTTTAACCATCCAATATAAACACCAAACGTTGCCAGGCACATAGTTGTCACTCTGTGAACTAAACAATAGTAATACCAACATTGGCATTGTGAAAGGAGAGACTGTGGTATAAGAGAAACCACTGTTTTGAATGCTCAAGCAACCTTTCATATAATTTTATTCAACTAATATTTGGTCCAGAATTTTTTGCACCACCCATATGGAATGTCATCTGATCTATGGTTTTTTCATTGTTGCATAATTTTTGTTTTTGTTTCTAGAAAATGGGGTGTGGGGGGCTCATTACGAGCCTTGGGAACTGTCCTTGGCTTATTTTAAAAGTTTATATAGAATACTAGAAATGGCTTTCTGTGTCCTGGTTAGCCTACATGTCACAGACTGTGCCTTGGCTGAAAAGAGGTCATGCCAATATATGAAGCAGACTATTCTGGAAGTGTGGGTAAGATATATTACAGCAGGTACTGGCCAATTTCCTCTCCTGGGGGGCAGGGAGAATTCCTGGGGTGGGGGAAACAGCTAGTGTCTGCAAATCGGGGTAGAGAGTCTCAGAAGCAAGTAGATGTTTTTCACAGTAAGGACAGCACAAGCATGTGTTCCCACACTAGCAAGTTGTGCTCGAGTGGTTTCAAAAGAAGGATTTTGTGAATTTGAGGTTAGGCTATGTTCTTGTTTCCTTTCTGTAGCTGTGTTAAGAAACCCAACAAAAGCATGTTAGGAAAGAAGTGGGTTTATTTCAACTTACAATTTCAGTTACAGCCAGTCACTGTGGGCAAGTCAAGGCAAGAACTTCAAACAGCTAGCTACATCACAGCTATGGTCAGAGCAGCTCCCCAGTGCAGGGGTTCCAGGAATGTGCGGCCCTGCCCTCGCTTCTGTGCACGCACAGGTGCTAGGGATCCAATCACCCTCTGACTGACCTTTATAGTTGATTAAACTTTATGAGTATTTGAAAAATATGTGGGATTTTTAATGTTTACTTAGCTACAGATAAGTAACATTCTTTAATTATTCACTATATATTATGTTTTGTAATCTATCTTCTTGTTCCATGTAATTATCATTCATCCCTTTGACTTTTTTTTTTAAATATTTATTTATTCTATATAGGGGAGTACACTGTTTCTGTCTTCAGACACACCAGAAGAGGGCATCAGATCCCCTTGTAGATGGTTGTGAGCCAACATGTGGTTGCTGGGAATTGAACTCAGGTCAGTGCTCTTAACCACAGAGTCATCCCTCCAGCCCTCTTTTGACTTTTAAAGACTGTTCCGCGGTGACACGTGCCAGTCATTCCAGCTCTGGAAGCTGAGGCAGGAGGTTTGAGAGTCTGAGGCCTACCTTGACTATATAGTGAGTTCCTGTCTCAAAAAAATTTTTTTAACCAAAAATGTACCTGCTTTATTCATTTATGGTCACTGCCTAGCTCTCTGGGTAGAGTCAATATCTTCACGAATGTAACAATGCCTTCCGGTCTTCTGATTGTCTCTGCTGTGTAGCAGAGCACCTCAGCCTTAGTGCTTTCAGTGACAGTGGCCTTTGTGTTATTTCCACACTGGGCTGCAGGCTGCTTGCTCATCTTTTCTCCTCTCACTTCAGTTGGAGCCTGTGGTGATGCACAGGCTCAGGTGGGAGTTTCCTGAGCTTTCACCCTTGGCTGCTGGTTGATGTTGGTGGTCAGTGTGAAGCTCACTCAGCTGGAGATCTTTGCTAGAACTGTGAAGATTTGTGGTATTAACCTGATAGACTCTAGAATCACTTCTGGGTGTGCCTCTGGGAAAGTACCTTGATTGTGTTCATTGATGAGGGAAGACCCACTCACTGTGGGCAGCACCATTCTCTGGCTGGGATCCTGGACTACATACATGAAGAAAGAGCTGAACAGCAGCAAGCACGTAGTTTCCTCTGTTCCTGGCTGTGAGGCTCTGTGCCCAGCTGTTTCAAGTCCTGCTACCTTGATTCCTCAGTCATGAGGGACTGTAACTCAGATCTGTCAGCTAAAATGAACCCTTCTGTCCTTAATCTCCTTTGTTAGAGCATTTTATCATAAAAAGAGAAAAGAAACTTAGATGCATCCCAGTAGTGTGTCTGAGTGACAGCTTCCTTACTGCAGAGACTGGGCTTTCAGTGAGGTTTTCCCAAGAGAACAAGGCAAAAATGCTTGGATTTTATGACCTCAGCTCACAAGTCACACACAATCACTTCCACTCTATCAGTTTAGTGGCAAGGACACAAAGGTCCTCCTAGGTTCACAGGAAGAAGACAGGCCCACCAAACAAGAAAGGGTGTACAAAGTTAACCTATTAACAAAGCATGTGAGGTTCCCACAACACCCAGAGGAAGCTTCACTCCCAGGCTCTCTAACATGCCCAGGATCAGAGGTGAGGAGGACCCAACATCTGTCCCAACACTGGGAGTAACTGGGACCAGTGGGACCAGGCACACAGGAACTCTGCCAGGCCAGTGGCTCAGGTTGCTTCCTGCCTGTCTGGGCCAGCCGGTGCCCTGAGCAGACCTTGGGTGCAAACTCTGCAGTGAGTCCCACAACACCCAGAGGAAGCTGCTGCACTCCCAGGTGCTCTAACAAGCCCAGGATCACAGGATCCCAGAATCACAGGATCACAGAGACAGCTTGACTCTGAGGAGTTCTGACACAACCAGGATCACAGGAAGGACAGGCTCCAGTCAGATTTAGCAAGGGCAAGTAGCACTAGAGATAACCAGATGGTGCGGGGCAAGCGTAAGAAAATAAGCAACACAAACCAGGGTCACTTGGCATCATCAGAACCCAATTCTCCCACCATTGCAAGTCCTGGACACACCATCACACCGGAAATGCAAGATTCAGAAATAAAAATCACTTCTCATGATGATGATACAGGACTTTAAGAAAGACATAAATAGCACCCTCAAAGAAA
>NW_022196903.1:49881360-49904605 GCF_008632895.1 Mastomys coucha
TAGAAGAAGCAAGAAAGTAATCTTTCAACCTAATTCCACCTCTTACAACAAAAACAACAGGAAGTAACTATTAATTTTTCTTTATCTTAATATGAAAATTAATATTACCAATATATCCTAATCGATTGAAATCCAAAAATATGAGGAATTAGAAATTTGTTGACTGTCATCCAATGGTCTCTCTAATTTGGTAATTGGGGAAATAGGTCCAATATTATACAATCCATATACACTTTCAGCTTGTTTGTTTGTGACAGTGTCTTGCTATATACAACATAATGGTCTTGAGATCTTGCTTCTCCTATCTCAGCTTCTCTATTAGTAATATTGTTTATTTCATGTTTCTACACTATACTATGGTTTTCAGAACAGCTTACATATTTTAAAAGTATTTATATACCCCAAAGAAATATAGACAATTAAATTGGGAGGGGGTTTGTAAGAGAACAAAGAGTAAGACTGAATGCTTTGCTTGACGTTTGTAACTCTTGTATCAAGTTACTACCATAAGAGCCAAGATTTTAAGCTCTACTAAATATAAAATAAACAAACAAACAAAAAACATTTTATATATTTATGTTCATTTAAGAAAATATTAGGAGCCGGACGGTGGTGGCGCACGCCTTTAGTCCCAGCACTTGGGAGGCAGAGGCAGGTGGATTTCTGAGTTCGAGGCCAGCCTGGTCTACACAGTGAGTTCCAGGACAGCCAGGGCTACTCAGAGAAACCGTCTTGAAAAACCAAAAAAAAAAAAAGACATTTTGGGCTGGTGAGATGGCTCAGCAGGTAAGAGCACCGACTGCTCTTCAGAAGGTCAAGAGTTCAAATCCCAGCAACCACATGGTGGCTCACAACCACCCGTAATGAAATCTGACGCCCCCTTCTGGTGCTTCTGAAGACAGCTACAGTGTACTCATTTATAATAATAAATAAATTTAAAAAAAGAAAATATTAGTAGTGATATATTATTTTAAAATACACAGTTAATATGTTTGGAGTTATTTAAAATTTATATTGAGAAAAACGTGTATTTTCAGTATTGCCATAAACAAGAATCTACACATAAGACAGTTAAATTGATTGCTGTTTTATATCAAACAACTTTTATAATACTCATTTTTATTGTTATAATATGTTATAAATTTTAAAGAATATGACAAAAAAGATATTGTAGGTATTGAAGGGGGGTCTCTAGGAGGAGTTGGGGTACAAAAGGAAAACAAGAATGTGATTTAATTCTATTTACTTAAAATATGTTTTTAAATGTTAACAAATTCAGATAAATTGAAATCATGTAACTTTTCTCATCATAATGCAATAAAACAAAACAAAACAAAAAAAAAACAAAGCATGTGAGGTGGGGTGGATCATTTCCTCTCTTTACACCTATAAGGTAGGTAGACAAGTTGTCTCTCTTTGGAAAAGACAATTGAACATACCTAAAAATTGAAAATGAGTTAGTTACAACAACATAATGTAAGTATTAAGGTTGATTGACAAGGATATGAAGAGGTCTACTTTAGATAATTAATTCTAAACACACACATACATAATACTATGTCATAGCCAAGAAATTCTTACTTCCCACATCCTGATCTTTCCTTTCTAACGTTCTCTCTGTCTTTCCCCTGGCCTTACTTCCTTTGATGCTGCCAATATATGCAGCATGTTCCCAATTCTGCACACCTGGAGTGTCATCGAGAGGAACTGACGCTCCGCTTCATTCTGTGCAGTGGGACAGGTGCTTGACGTTCTAGCCATCTGGTCAGGTACGTTCCGTCTGCAACGACCATTCTGAAGGCTTTTTGTCTCCATCCCAAACAGATGGGTCCATAGTTTTTGTAGCTCTTTCTGTGACCAGTTCTCCCTGGGCTCTGCCGGATCTGTGATACTTAAAGAAAATACTGCCATATACCTCTGCCTGTTTTGAATGGTAACCACAAGGAGAGATGTGTGTTCCAGCAATGAATACCCTGGGCACAGGTGTAGTAGGTTCTTCAGCCTTGTCAAGGACCTGATTTCTGCAGATTATTCCACCAGTATGAAGCCTCCTTGAGCTGCTGTATAAATCTGAGAAGCTTCTGCTATATTTAAGTTGTTCCATCCTCAGGGGTCTGTCTCTTTCAAGGGTTATTCATCCTTAATGTGTTTGGACTACTCCCTTTACCGGAGTAACAGAGTACTCTAAATTTTAGTGCCTTCAAACCACAACAGTCTTAATTAACTCCTGATTATGTAGGTCAGAAATCTGGGCTCTCACATATGCTTGTTCATGCAGTTACAGCAAGCAGGTAGGTCCCATGGAGTCTAGCTGCTCGGTAGCTCCTTGGCAGGTGCTGGCTGCTACTGGACCACATGCTTCCAGCTTGCTTGCCTGAGCTCGTTCATGTGATAGTGGAAGTGTTCCCAGGAACAAGAGAGGACAAGCCCCGCTCTGCAAATACTTTCGGAAATGCTCTGACTTAGTGCACATCACTGCTCCATAGCCCTGACACATCACACAGGCTAGAGGGATACAGGATTTATGGGGCCATTTCCTGCTATAATCTATTGTGTATGTGACAAGTATACAAAGTAGGCACTTGGTTCACATTTGCATAACAGCTTAATTGCATATTCGGTCATAAAGTCCAGCTGGGAGGTGTTTTCATAACCTTCTGAATCAATTGAAACTGTTTCAGAGGGAGAGTGGAAATGGCTATGTACCATGCCATAGCCACAGTCTTATACTTACACATACCATGTACAGGAGTCTCACTGTATAGCCCCAATCTGGTCTTGAGGTTTTAATCCTGCTTTAGCCTCTGAGTAGATGGGGTAGCAGATGTATACCTCAATGTCCTGCTTCCGAATCAACTAATCAGTATTGGGCATAATAAAAGTTCAATTATCTTTTAATTACTTTTCAGGTCTGGATACGAGACTAGGCTATTTACCAATTATTATGGGTGGGATGTGGCTTTTCTCCCAGGGGCACAATTGTGGAAGGTGGAGCTGTCAGGAAGTGTGGGCCCTTTAAGAGGTGAAGTCCACAAGGAGATCCGTAGGTCATTGGGACACACCCTTAGAAAGGACTGGGATAGGTCTCATTGGATTCCTGAGTTATTTCTCAAAAGAAGGTTATAAAATTGGGTGTGAAGGTGCATGCCTGAGATTCAAAAATGGAGGCAGGAAAGTCTAGAATTCAAGGTTATTCTCAACTACAGGAGCTTGAGGCCAACGTAGGATACTTGAAAGCCTATTTCAAACAAGTAAAACCTTACAATGAAAGAAGCCTGGCTATTGGGAAGGGATGGAAACTTAGCAGGAAGGATGTAGGTGAAAAAGCTGCGTCTTCCTACACCATGTACCCAACCCATTTCCCCTCTTCTGTCACCATAAGGTGAGCAGCTGCTTCATGTGCCTAGAAACAGGCCCCAGGACCACGATTGCAACTGTGAGACAAAATAAGCCTTCCCTCCTATCTTTGGCTCTTTGTCACAGCTGTGGAAAACTAACACAAGAGGACATGAGAATTATTTGACTTGAAGTCTCTGCCTCTACATGAAGAGGAAAGAATTTATCTGGCTTATACTTCCATATTGGTGGTTATCATCAAAGGAAGTCAGGACAGGAATTCAGTTAGGTGAGGAACCTGAAGGCAGAAGCTGATGCAGAGGCCATAGAGGAGTGCTGCTGTGGCTCGCTTACAGCCTGATCTTATGGAGGCATTTTCTCAGTTAAGGTTTCCTCCATTCAGATAACTCTAGTTTGTGTGTCAAGTTGACAAAAGAATAGCCAGAACAGGTATTGCGATGAAACTGTTGCATTTTTTTCTTTTATTGGAAATAGATATTTTTCATACAATATAGTCTAAGAAAAGTTTTCTCTCCCCTACTCCTCCTAGTTTCTCCCACTTGCCCTCTATCCAGAGCCACACCCTTTCTGTCTCTCATTAGAAAACAAACAGGAATCTAAGGAATACTACTAAAATAAAGATTTTTTAAAAAATTAGAATGGACAAAACAAGGAAACAAGAAAAAGAGGCAAGTTAAAGACCAAGAAACCCATATGGACACGGAGACACATTTGCATATATAGAAATCCCTAGAAAACCCCAACAGGAAACTAATATGCGAGGGACGTGTAAAATAGGGTAAGGGATAAATGCCCTGACTTAACATTATGAGATAAAGGACCTCCAAAGATCTCATTGAGTTTGTTTTCTATTGGCATCTACTGGAGGTTGTGGGGCCTACCCTTAAGAGGGGTCTGTTTCCCCAGCAAGAATCCCATGGAGAAAGTCAACTTTTCATTGCAAGTGGCTCTCAGTTGGAGATAGCCTCTGGGCCAGGGATGGGGACATGTGTCTGCTTCTTTCAGCTCCAGGACCCCATCTGGTGCAGACCCATGCAGGCCCTGTGCATGCTGCTTTCGTCTCTGGGAGTTCACAGTTGCTCCCACCCTGTTGTGCCTAGAAGGCCTTGATTCCTTGGTGTCCTCCAGCCCTCTGGCTCTGACACTCTGCTTCTTCTTGCACAGAGTTCATTGAGCTCTCAGGGGATGGATTTGATGGAGACATCCCATTGAGGGCAGAGTGCTCTGAGGTCTCTCTCATTCTCTGCACATTGTCCAGTTGTAGGTCTCCGTCTTTGTTTTCATCTGCTGAAGGAGGAAGCTTCTCTGATGATGGCTGAGCAAAGCACTGATCTACAATGTGAAAGAATGTCACTAGGAAGCCTTTTATTCCTATGTTCCTTTAGCAGGACAGTAGTATTTGGTTTTCCCCTAGGTCCCTGACCTATCTAGGCTCAGGTTCTTCTTCACCCAAGCAGCTTTGGGTATGGGCTCCACCTCATGGAGTAGGCCTTGACACAAATCACATATTGGTTACTTCCAGCAGCTTATTGCTACTACTGTACCTGTACTAGCACATCTTCCAGGCCAGTCACTCTTGTACATTGAAGGGTTCATAGCTAGGCTGGTGTTTAACTTTCTCCTTTAATAGCCTGCAGATTATCCCCCACCCCAAGCATTATGAATACTAGTCTACAGGGTTGAAGGCTCTGGAGAGGCACCAGCTCTACTTCTTCGCTGTGCCAATGAGTTCTGTAGGTGTTGTCTTCAGCGATAGTCTCACCATCAGTTTGTGGAGCCACCAATAGCCTTGGCAATAACATGAGTTGTTTGGGAGACCCTTCTGGTCAACAATTCTGTTAGATGTAACCTATTTCCAGTACTGGAAGCTTTATTGGGTGATTTCACTTAGATCCCTTTCATATATATGTCTATATCACAGGAAGCTTCTACTATATTCAACTTCCATAACGCCCCTCAAGTGGCCCTTAGTTTTAGCTGTTCCTCCCTGTATTCCCTCCCTCATCCCCCTCTTCACTCTCCATCCCTGCTTGATCCTCCCATTTCAATACCCCCTTCATTAATAACCACCTATTTTATTTCTCCTTCCTGGGGAGATCCATCTCTTTCCAGTCTCTTACTATGTAATCTCTGTGATTATATGGATTATAGCTTGCTTGTCAGTGACTTAACAGTGAACTTTGAACACATAAGTGAATTCATACCACATTTGTCTTTCTGGGTCTGAAACAACGGCTTCTTCTAGTTCCATTCATGTACCTACAAACTTCATGATATCATTCTTTTTCATGGGTGAGTCAAATTCCATTGTATAAATGTCCCACATTCACTTTATCCATTCATCTGATGACAAGTATCTAGATTGTTTCCAGTTTCTAGCTATTATGAATAGACCAGCAGGGAACATGGTTGAGCAAGTCTCTCTGCAGTTGGATGAAGCAATCTTTGGGCACCACGCCCAAGAGTGGTATACCTGGATCTTGAAGAAAATGGATTCCCATCTTTCTGAGGAACTGACATACTGATTTCTTTAGTAGCTGTACAAGTTTGCAGTCCCATGGGCAATAGATTAGTGTCCCCTCACCAGCATACACTAACATTTGTTTTATTGATCTTGGCCCTTCTGACAAGTGTAAGATGAAATTTCTAAGAAGTTTTGATTTACATTTCCCTGATGAATGAGGATGTTAACCATTTCTTTAAGTGTTTCTGAGCCATCTGAATTTCCTCTTTTGAGAATTTAGACCTGTACCTCATTTTTATTTGTTTCCTTGTCCAGTTTTTTAGTTCTTTATATGTTTTGGATATTAGCCTTCTATTGGATGTGTAAAAATCTTTCTCAATTCTATAGCCTGCTGCTTTGTCCTTTGCCGTATAGAAGCTTTTCAATTTCATGAGGTCCCATTTATTAATTGTTGTTCTTACTGCCTGTGCTGTTGGTGTTCTGTTCGGAAAGACTTTTCCTGTACCAGTTGAGGACTTCCCTACTTTCTCTTCCATCAGATTCAATATATATGGCCCTATGTTGAGGTTTAGATCCATTTGGAATAGAGTTCCATGCAGGGTGATAACTATGGATCAATTTGTATTCTTCTGCATGGTCAAACTGTATGGTCAAAGTTGATGAAGTAAAAAAATCAGTCCATAGATGTGCGGACTTATATTTTGGTCTTCTACTTTATTCCCGTGATCAGTGTGTCTGCTTTTATGTCAGTACCATGCTGTTTTTATTACTATAGCTCTGAAGTACAATTGAGATCAGAGATAAAATCAGGGATGGTGAGACTTTCAGCAGTTCTTTTAGCATTCAGGAGTGTGTTAGCTACCCTGGGTTTTGTGTTTTTCCATACACAGCTGGAAATTGTGCTTTCAAGTTTTTTGAAGAATTGTGCTGAAATTTTGATGGGGATTGCACTGAATCTGTAGATTGACCAACTATGTGGTCAACTTGGGGAAAAGTTCCGTGAGCTGTTGAGAAGAAGCAATGTTCTTTGTGTTTAGGTAAAATGTTCTGTAAATATCTGTTAGGTACATTTGGTTTATAACATCTGCATTTAGCTCCAGCACTTCTGTTTGGTTTTGCTTAGGTGAGTTTATTGGTAAGTGGTAGTCGAGTATTGAAGTCTCCCACTATCAGTGTATGAAAGTCATACATGATTTACAATGTAGTAGTGTTTCTGTTATGAATTAGGGTACCCTTATGGCTTGGTACATAGATGTCAAGAATTATAACACCTTCCTGGTAGAGATTTTTCCTTTGATGAATATGTAGTAACTGTCTCTTCTGATTAGTTGTGGTTTGAAGTCTATTTTGTCAACTATTTAAATGGTTAGAGCAGCTTACTTCTTAGTTCTGTTTGCTTGAAATATCTTCTTCCATCCTTTTACCCTGAGGTGCTGTCTATCTTTATTGTTAAGGTCTATTTCTTGGATTCAGCAGAAGGATGGATCCTGAATTTAAATCTATTCTGTTAGTTTGTATCTTTTTATTGGTGAATTGCAACCACTGAGGTTGAGAGTTATCAATGAGCAGTGTTTTGTTGATTCCTGTTAGTTTGTTGTAGGTTTTCCTTCCTTCTTTTGATTTGTTGCTCTGATATTATTTATTTCTTGTGTTTTCTTGGGTGTTGTTAACCTTCAAGTTTTCCTTCTAGTGCCCTCTATAGGGCTGGCTTTATAGATAGATATTGCTTACATTTTGTTTTATCTTGGGATTTTTTTTCCCCATCTATTGTGATTGAAAGTTTTGCTGGGTATATTAGTCTGGGCTGGCATCTCGGGTCTCTTAGAGTTTGTAGAACATCTATCCACGCCCTTCTGGCTTTTAAACTTTCCTTTGAAAAGCTAAGTGTTATTCTAATAGGTCTGCCTTTATATGTTATTTGGCCTTTTACCCTTGAAACTTTTAATATTCTTTCTTTGTTTTGTACATTTAGTGTTTTAATTATTATGTAACATGGGGAGTTTCTTTTCTGGTCCAGTCTATTTGCTGTTCTGAATGCCTCTTGTACCTTCCTTCTTTAGGCTGGGGAAATTTCTTCTATGATTTTGTTGTTGTTGATACCATTTTCTGATAATATTTCCTGTGCCTTTGACCTGAGTTTCTTCTACTTCCCTCCTTCCTCTATTCCTATTATTTATAGATATGGTCTTTTCGTGGTATCCCAGAATTCCTGGATGTTTAGAGCCTGAGCTGTTTTTTAATTTAACGTTTTCTTCGACCAAGTACCCATTTCTTCTAACTTGTCTTCGATGACTGAGATCCTCTTTTCTACCTCTTATATTCTGTTGTCTATAAGGTTCCTAAACCTTTCTTTTCCAGATTTCACTCAGTGTTGGCTTTCTCTCTATTGTATGTTTCCACTTGAACTGTTTTCTTCATTTCATTCGCTGTTTCTGTTTTCTGATTTCTTTCAAGGATCCACTCATTTACTCTTTGTGGATCTCTAACATACTCATAAAGGCTATTTTGGAGTCTTTGTCTTGTGCTTTAGCTCTCTTGCATTTCTCAGGGCCTGCTGTAGTGGGGTTGCTGGACTCTAGCAGAAACATATTATTCTGGATGGTAGTGACTGCATTTTGGGGCTGGAATCTAGGGGTCTAGGTTTGAGAGGATTGTAATTCTAGGTTCTGATATCTGGTCTTGTCTTTGTCGGGTGGGTGTTTTGTTCTATGTTTTCTGTTGCCCTCTTTTGTTCTTAGAATGTGGGTTGCCTGGTAGGGAATGCTTCTGGGATCCTTCCAGATGTGGCCTCTGGGTATTCTAGGTAAAAACAAAGTGTTTCTTGGTATCAGGAGCTGACACTAAATAATGGAGATTGCCTAGGATGGGGTGTGTGAAAGGGTCCATGAGGAGAGGCCACAGCCGGCAGCCTGGCAAGGAGCTGAGGATGACACTTGGGAGAAAGAGTGAAGATCTGAAGATCGCCTATCCCCTTCCCTGGCAGGCAAGTTTCCATGGAATGTCTGCATGGAGTTGGCAGCTGAGACAAGAGGATGGGGTGGTGAGGAAGTCTGTAGATCCTCTGTGGATGGGGGCAGAGAAGGAAGAGAGGCCAGAGCAGGTGGTTTGCTTCCCAGCTGGGGCTGAGACTGTGGAATTAGATCTGGAAAAAAGGAGGGAGAGTGACGCTCTGAAGCTCACCCACTTGCTTCTCTGGCCAGTATGGCCGGAGGGTGACAGTGGATGCCCAGGGAGCCTGTGTGAGTTGGCAGCTGAGACACAGGGGTCGAGTGGTGAAGGAGGCTGTAGGAGAAGGTCTGCCTGGCCTGCTGGAGATGGGGGGCAGAGTGTGCAATACTTGCGTTTTGCTCTGAACCTCCTGATCCTTGGCCAGCTTAGTGGTGCGGTGACATGATGCATGTGGGGATGCTAGTGTGGTAAGGAGGTCAACTTGGGTGCCCACAGAGGAGGCTCCTGGTCTCTTGGAGGACAGGATGGTAGGAATCCAAGAAGTAAGAGAAAGTACAACAGCAGCACATGTGGGCAAACCTGGCTTCTGGACTCTGCCCGTGGGCTGATTTCAGGAACCAGGGGCCATGGCAGAAGTCCTTAGGGCTGCTGCCTCGTGTGCTTTAGAAGGAAGCTGCTCCTAGGGTGGCCTCCCCCTTTCATTGGAGTGTCAAGAAATAACAAAGGAAAAGTCATTGCACAGTTTAAGATGGTCTCTGAGACAGGCAAATAAAAAGAATCCACTGTTAGACCTGTGACCATGAATTGCTGAACTGGAAACTGTACCATGGACAGAAAGATGGATGGTGAGACAGTCAGAGGGGTCCTGGATGTGGCAAGGAGAGAACTACCAGGTGTGAGGAGACAGAGCACCTTCAAATAGTGCAGCAGCACCAGAGAGACAAATATAGGTGAGGTGAGAGGCAGGGGTGGTAGGAAGCTTAGATCTTGACTGTGATCCTTTGGAACTGAAACAGAAATGCAGCAAAATGTGCTGAGGGGAGGAGATTAGTGAAGATGTGCCAGAAGTCAGTTCATGATGAAGATGTGGGAGTCACTAGACTGTTTGGAACAGGCACAAGTGTTTGTTGGCTACTAATGAGTCCTGCTGGGAAATTCATCACAGACAGGGATTCTCTTGGCTGGCTGTGTTGGCCTATGCCTGGGAGGCTAAGGCAGGAGGATCATAAAGTTGAGCCCAGCTTGTACTGTATAGTGAGACCTTAGACCCTTCCAAATAACCAAGCACATCTCAGTAGCAGGAATCAGAGTCTTACAAGTCACCTGATAAAACACCCAATTGGACATTTAAATGCCACAGAAGACATCTGGTCTGTCCTGCATGCTCAGTAGCTTGTGAACTTGCTTTTCCTGTACCTGGGCTACTGGGTAGTGACCTCACATGTGAGGCCAGCCGGACATCTGTGGAGTGGAAGGAAGTCAATTTCCAGGACTTAGCCCAGCCACTTCCTCTTGCTTGTTCTTGTCCCATCTCCTTCCTCTGGGTTCTCATATCTTTGTGTTATAAGCAGGAGCTTATAGTTATCGAGTGGGAGAGAGGAGTGCTAGAAAGAGAACCACTCAACTGATAAACAGAATTGAACTTCAGCCACAGATTCTGCTATGGAAAGCCTCTTGTCTGTCCAACCCATGCCCTGGATACAAGGCCCCTTTACAAAGTAAAGAAGACTGTTACAGATATGGATGCTGGTTCATCCCTCAGCATTTAGCATTGCACATGACCTCTTGTGTTTGGGCTGTGTGAAGGGGTGATGTTGTCTTGTCTACATACTTACGCTTGGGAAAGGTAGCCCAGCAGATCTCTGCTTCTGCCTACCCCAACTCACGTATCCACCGAGGCAGCAGCAGAGGAAATGGGGTGTCGCTGTTTCTGGGGCTCTAACTGTGCATGGATGCTGGGTAAGAGATTTATATTAATTTATTTAGCCTGCTTGTTCAAATAACCCTACAAGAGGAGCACTATTTAACCAGCTTTCTTACAGATGGAAAACTCAACAACAGAAAAGCCTAGTCATTTGTACAAGGTCACACAGCTGCAAGAAGCACTGGGATTTGAACCCAGATCCTCAGCACTAGTGAGTGACTGACCAAGTAATTTTGTTCGTTTGTTTGTTTGTTTGTTTTATTGAGACAGGGTTTCTCTGTGCAGCCTTGCCTGTCCTGGAACTCACTCTGTAGACCAGGCTGGCCTCGAACTCAGAACTCAGAAATCCACCTGCCTCTGCCTCTCAAGTGCTGGGATTAAAGGTATGTGCCATCACCGCCAGGCTTTTTTTTTCCCAAAGATTATTTATTTATTTTATGTATATTAATACACTGTAGCTGTACAGATGGTTGTGAGCTTTAATTTATTTACTATTATAAATAAGTATCACTGTAGCTGACTTCAGACACACCAGAAGAGGGAGTCAGATCTCATTACAGGTGGTTGTGAGCTACCATGTGGTTACTGGGATTTGAACTCATGACCTTCTGAAGAGCAGTCAGTGCTCTTACCCACTGAGCCATCTCACCAGCCCCCAAGTAATCTTTGAATGAGTCATTAGCTAGTTCTGGTGTGTATTACTGTCTTTGACCTGATGGATAAAAGAAACTATTTTATTTTATTTAGCACAGTTTCTTTGGTCTGAGTTTCATGGCTCAGCAGGTAAAAGTACTTACAAGTGATGACTGGAGTTTGATGCCTGGAACCCACATACAAAGCCAGATGCAGTTGTATACATCTGTAGTCCCAGTACCCTACTGTGAGATATAGGAGAACCAACTAAAGCCTGTCAGCTCTCTGGCCTGAAGAGGGCAGCACAGCAGCAGAAACAAAAGAAACCCTGTCTCAAGATGGATGGAGACCATGGAGCCTGACTCCATATGCAAGCCATGGCATGGGCATACCCACAATCACTCAGGGAAGTGCTGATGTGAGCATGGCATGGGCATACCCACAATCACTCAGGGAAGTACTGATGTGAGCATGGGCAGGCACACACCAAGTAAATAAATAATTTAACATTTTAATTTAAGAAATGAGAGAGTTAGATAGTGTGCCAGTCACCAGGGACCCTGTAGAGTTGGCTTTTTTGGGTCCCCCTGTAATGAAAGTCACCCCCCGCCCCATATGACTGCAGCTCTAGAATGCACTGGCTGACTTCTGTCTGTCCAGTCTCCTGGAAGGAGGATGGAGGGTCCTGTTGTTGGTTATCACACTACTCCATGGTACTCCTTCAATGATGCCCATCAACCTGACTCCAGAGTCCTGGAATGCAGGCCTCTTAATTGAAGAAGTATGAGGTTTCCTGAAGGAATACTGGATGCCAAACAGACTCACTGTGCTCTTGCAGAAGTCCCTTTCTTGGCCTGCCCACATTTGGTGGGTAGTTAGGTGCAAAGTAAACTGACAACTTTGAACTGTGTTCTCACTCCAGCTGTGTGTCATCCCCTTGTCACTCTTGCCACCTGATACCAGTTTACTCTCTGGTGGAGTAAGAGCTTGAAGTCCCAAACAGGACAAGTGTGGTCTTCCACATCTGCCCAGGTCCCATCCTGACAGTTGGCTTTGCTTCACTGTAGGCCTGTCCTCACTAACAAGACAGTGTGCACAACTGCATCCCTGATTCTCACTGTCCCTGTTCAGGAAGCATTTCCACTCCACGAGGCTGTGCAGGGAAGCAGTTCCCACAGGCCTGGCTTAGACTGGGTTTGTTCCGGTCGAGTGAACCCACCCAGAGATATGACACATTTCAGTCAAGGAAGTGCCCAACCCCTGCACACTTCCCACCGTCTCACGCAGGCCTCCTTACAATGGGAGCTGCTCCTCAGGGCTACCAGCTCCTCTTGTGACTGTTATTGCTACCACCAACGAACAATCTTCAGACATGCACATGAGGGCATGGGTAATATTTGGACAGTGTCTAGGCTGAGAGGAAGGGCACAGAGCTTTGCTGTTCCATGGAAACGCCCTTGGTATTACATTATGCTGTTCTCTGGTTTTCCGTCTTCCTAAATCATTCCTTACACCTCTAACATGGGTGACAAGGAAATGAAATCTCATAATAGCAAGAGTTCTGCCTTGACTGTCCCGCTCCAAAGAAATAACTGTTAAGGATTTTCAGTTCTACCAAAACATTGCTATAATCACCAGCACTGCAGCCAGTCTGGAAACGTGAGTGTCTAGTCACTAGAATGTAATTAAGTGAATTCTCAAATTTTGAGAACTTATGTGGAAGTTGTTAAGAGCATGGGAATATGAGAGAAATGTTTTATTAAAAAGAGAACTGCAGACATAGGGTGTGTTTACACACACCTTTTAGTCCCAGCATTTGGGAGGCAGAGGCAGGCAGATCTCCGTGAGGTCTATTCTACAGAGTGAGTTGCAGGCCAGTCAGAGTTACATAAAAATATCTGCCGACACGCACTGTGATTGCAATAGTGAAAAGGGTGTTTAAGGGTCAGTGAGGCTCCACGGGTGAAAACACCTTCCTACAAACCTGGTGATTCTTGGTGCCCACAAGGTGGAAGGAAGGCAAGAACCAACTCCTGCAGTTGCTTCTGACCTCCAGATACATCCTGTGGCATGCATGTACCCTCACACCCTCTACACTAATAAATAATTTTTAAATTAAAGATATTCCTGCAAACTGTGAACAATCATTGCAAAAATTAAAGTAGCTGTATTATTGTTGTTTTGACCTGGGTATGAAGTATACCCCCAAAGGCCTATGTGTTGGTAGAGCTACTCACTGAGAGCTGTTGGGATGATGAGGGTTGGAGTGGACTTGTAGCTCAATGGTCTGTTGGGAATGGTGGGCCCTGGGGACATGGGCCTATTGAAGGAAGTGGATCTCTGAAACCAGCCTAAAAAGGGAATGCTAATGCCTCATTCCCTAACTTCTGGGTCTTTCTGCTCCACGGCTATGAGGTAAACAGCCTTCTCTGCCACACATGTCTGCCACCAGGAGCCTAAAGGTTCCGATCCAGTCAGCCTTGGCCTGGAAGCACAGAACCATAAGTCCACAGCTCTCCCTTAAGCTGTACTTCTCAGATATTTGGTCAAAGCAACAGAAAAGGAACACGATTACATTCGGTATTTTTCAATTTTCAACATTATAAGGTTGGTTTTACAACAAAAACAAATGTGCATGGAGGAAGAGAGCAATCAAGGCAAAAAAATCTCAAGGCATTAGACGCTTACCAACTCAAAGTAGCCAAGTAATTAAGCAGGGAGGACAAACCACAAGCTTATTTAGCATCCTCATTTTCTCATTTACAGCCTCGTTCTGTGCTAAATTATCACAGGGAGTCTTTTTAGCACTTGATGCCTCTAGAAACCTTCAGCTGATTGTGGGTGAGGTTCCCTCCATCTCAGTTGATGAGGTCAGTGCTGGGATGCTCGCCGACACCCACACAGCTTTGTTATAGGACATGTTTTTACCTGTCTGTGTGAGCATGTCTTGGCCTCCTCTAGAGAGGTAGGGCTGCATAATGGCCAACGTTTTACCTCAGCACCACAGCAAGGTTGTATTTGCTTCTGTAAACTAAGTAGTTAGTTACCAGAAACAGATATGTGCCTGTCTGGAAGTGAACTAAAAAGAGTGAGGAGGCCACTGCCCCTTGTTTAGTAATGTTACCTCTCCATCACTGTGACAAAATACTGGAAAGCAGGTAACTTAAAGAAGAAAAGTTTAACTTGGTTAACTTGTTTTAACTCGTGGACCCTTCACTCTGTCTCTGGGCCTGGATGAGGAAGAACATCATGGCAGAAGGATGGGCTGGAAGACAGCTGCTCTCTTCAGGGTGGCCAGGAAGTAGCAAGAACAAGGAAGCCAGTGAGTGACCAGTTGGGGTTAGGGAACAAGGGCATGCCTCCATTGACCTAAATAATTGGCCTCAACTAAGCATCACCCTCTTCTTTTGGTTTTTTTGAGATAGGGTTTCTCTGTGTAGTCCTGGCTGTCCTGGAACTCACTCTGTAGACCAGGCTGACCTTGAACTCAGAAATCTGCCTGTCTCTGCCTCTCAAGTGCTGGGAACACACCCTCTTCTAATAACTCAATAGATTAACCCTTTGATGAGGCCAGAACATCAATATACAATCACTTTCCTAAAGTACCAGCTTGGGACTTCACTATATCAAAGAATATTTGTGTGCATGTGTCTATTAAGATGTCTAGATGTGTATTTCAAGATGAAGCCATAGCAGAAGCTGAGAGGAAATTGGACAGTTCATGGTGTAAGTCTGCACCGACCAAAGTTCATGGCCCCCCGGCTGTGCTCAGCAAGTCCACACTTCTACTGCAGTGCCCTTCAGGAACTCTGGTGAAGACTAAGTGCTGCTTCTCATTGACAGAGCTAGAGTATTTCAGGAAGCGAGATGCCTAGTATTGCTGTGGAGGCGATGAGAACATTCACAGTCCTTTTGACTTTGCTGGGAGATGCTCTCTGCCTGAGGGAGAAGAAACAAGTGGAGAATCCACTAAACTGGGCACGAGGATGTCAGGTTTGTGGTAACTGGAGCCTGCAAGGTGGGGACCCTGTGCCAACACTGCTCGGTACCCCACATGACACCTCACTTCTTCCTCACAACAACCTCCTGAGTAAGAACTCTTTGATTCTCATTTGTCAAAGAAAAAATCAAGATTCTAACAGCCAGAGCCACCAGGCAGGCTGTGGAAGAGTGGGAAGTGGGGAGTTAATTCTACTCAGGTACATGGTGATTTTACAGGCTTTTGGAAGTAAGTTCGGGGGCCGGGGTAGGGGGGAGAGACAGCTCAGTCAGTGAAGAACTTACCTTTAGGCATGAGGACCTAAGTTTGATCCCCAGAATTTTCATTTAAAAAAAAAATTTTTTTTAAAGGCAGGCATGGTAGCAGGCAGTTGTAATCCTAATGATGAGGAGGCAGAGGATCCCCAGAGATCGCTGGCCCCAAACTTCATATAAAACATTTTCATGGTCATTTACATTTGGAAGGGAAATGCTGGAGATGGAACCCAGGGCCTGCATACCTCTTAGGCAAGTCCTCTTCCATGTAGCCCAGGCTAGCCTTGAACTCTTGCCTTAGCCTCTTTAGTGCTAGGATTACCAATGTGGGCCACTGGAAGCCCCATTTTCTTTTCCTCGATTGTGGGGAACCTCTCTCCGCCTGCCAGCCCCAATCCCCTGCTATAAAGCAGGAAGTCCACCAGTTACCACCAGGAGGACTGAAATAGGATAGAATTGAAATCCAAACCTGTACTAATGCCCAGCCCCTCAAGGCCACAGTTCTGATAGCCAAAATGGCAATAATGAGTACACTTTCCCCTCCACGGTTTCACTCTGGCTGTAAACAAATCTAGGCTTTGCCCCAGAGAAGTTCTTGTATGAGGTGGCAAGGGTGCAGCCTGTCTGTCACAAGCATCACTGGCCTTCTGCATGACACTGTTTCCTGTGCTTCTGGTAGATTCCCAATCCAGCTAGAGAGAATGTTGCCACCCCCGAGGGTGATTATTAGATGAATACTGGGGCCTGTAGTGTGGAAGATGGGAGTCCCTAGAATAGTGCTTTTAAGGGAAGTACCTTTGTGGGGTTGTCAGCTCCCATAGGTTTGTTCCTAACACACTCAGCTTCTCCTGCCCCTTCCAGCGGCCACACAAGCCACACTTGAACTCTGGGACTAACAGATGCAGTTAGAAGATCCCCTGAACTGTCTCTTGCTATCCCTATTGGCTCAGTGCCTCTCATCATGGGCTTCCACCCAGTAGCAAAACTGGCCTGAAGAACCTATTGTGCATTAGTGACAGTGTGAAATGGGGCCTTCTCTACCCCAATATAGCCATGTCTCCTGACTCAGGAACAGCTCATTTAGACTCAGAGACCAGGTAGAGTGGCCTTAGATGCTACCTCTACCTTTATTGTCTCTTGGTGGGTCCTATGAAGGATCAAGTTGGTGACACCTCTAACTTCTGTTTATCTGCCCTCTTTATAGCATGATGCCTCAAAATCCCCATTGCAGTGAGCCAGGCTGAGCTTAAAACATGCTTTCCAGGCAGAGTCCCTTTAGAAAACCCCAGACTTGGCCGTTAGAAATAGTGAGCATTTTTAATATTTTATTAACAAATGAAGTGGCAAAAGAACATGTTATCTGCAACATCTCAACTGTCCCACCCCACTGGGCATCCCCAAATGCCCACCCTGGTATGGTGGTGGGTATCTGCCATGCTTTGCTGGTTCTCTGAGTCTTAGCTGTGTTCAGTCACTCTCCAACTTCTGAGAACATGAAGATACTTCCTGCTCACAGGCAAAGGAGAGAGTTTTGTTGTGATCTCAGGACCATCGAGGCAAAGCCATGTCTGCTGCTGTGGAAGTTGGGAACTGAGTCTCCTTTCTGGGGCAGGCATAGTAGAAACTGGTAAAAAAAATTCTGGGTGGGACCTCAGTCCTGTCACCGCCTAGAGATCCTCTGAGACTGACTTAGAGGGCATCCTCTGCCTCTTGGTGGCCACTGGTGAGAATCCAGAACCTAACCAAAGTCTGTGATGAGCCTCCGACAATCAGCTCACTGTGGGTCCTCAGATGAGCCCTCCCCACCGTGGACCTACTCTAGCAGCCATAGCTGTGGGGAAGAAACCGGTCTGTATAGTGGGAGGTGCTGAGCAGGGGAAGGAGGTCTTAGGATAATCATGTGGTCACCCGGTGCCTTCCTTCCCCCAAGAAGCTGCCATCGGCTCTGCTCAAGCTCCCAGCTCTTTCCTGAAGGTGACATCATTGGTCCCATGGAGCCTTCAGCCAGGCATCTGTGGGAACTGAGGTTGGCCTCCTCTGCTGTTTTCGATCCTTCAGCTTCAGGCTAATAGACATGCAAGGAAATCTTGCTGGGTTTGAGTGGGGACAATGAATGGTTCATAAGACACTCTGCTTCCGCAGAATCTCAGCCACAGCTCGGGTGATGCCAGTCCAAGCCTCTGCATGGGACGTTGGTCTGCACTGTGGAGGTGTGGGTTCCCAACAGGCACCTTGCTGCAGGCCCTGCACCGCATCCTGCTACCCTGCTGACTGCACAATGCGGTCTGTGACTGAGGAGCAACCTAGGACAAAGATCCAGCCCGGGAATGTCCGTCAGAAACAGATGATCCGCTTCTCATTTTCAAAGACTTTGGCCTCCTCGGGTTTAATTAAGTTTCCATTGAGACTAGTGAAAAGGAGAAAAAGCAAATTTTTCTAGAAAATGTTATGGAATATTATTATTCATCCTTTTCTAATAAGTGACCCCCCTACACCCTGTGCACACCATACAATCCTGAAATAAAGGAGCACACACTACCCAAATTATGCTTTGATATTAATGCCAGTCTTACCAGTTAATACAGGCTGCCCTTGCTCTACTTCTTGGGTCTCACTGGGCTCATTAGCAGCCTCTGTAAGCTCATGTTTAATGACATTTTCAGGGCTCATCTTTCTTTGGAGCCTCCGTACGCATTAGGCTGTTTTGACCTCTTCCTCCCTGCAGCGCCATGACTTCTCTCAGATGGACATCACAGGCTCTAGCTTTTCTCCTGTCTCTGGGCACTTGTTCTTAGCTTGCTTTCCCATGCCCTCATCCTCAGTACTGGCCTCTTCTAAGGCTGGAGTCTGACTGGGCCCTTTGCTTCTGGCCTCTCTTATCTTGCCACAGACACATCAGTGAGGCAAGCTTCCTATTGGGGTCTTTCTCTAGATGTCTCCATACACTTCAGGGAATAGTCCCTCCCTGTATCCAGCTGTGTCCAGCAGCATGCTGGAGTCCCTGAGGCCTGCTTGCATCTTGATAGTCTGTCTATCTATTGTAGAGTTTTGTTTTGTTTCCTAAGCAGCCCTGGATTGACACTGACCCTCTGCAGCACCAGTCCCACCATCCTTCCCTGGGTGTTACTCACTGCTCCTTTAGATGGACTCTAGCCTGACCACATTCCCTTTCTGCTTCACCCTTCATTACCCTTCCCCTGTGTTTAGTATATCAAAATACGTGGTCTGACCCTGAGCCCTGTCGTGCCTAGGCTCCGCCTCTCTCCTCGACCCCCTCTTCCACACCACCTGAGTCTATGGACATCAACTTACTGTGGACGTCTTTGAAACAAGGTGTATTACTTGTTGCTTTGACAAAGGCAACTCAGGAATGAAGGGTTTAACATGCAGCTTGGGGGTAGAGTGGCAGGAAAGGTGTGGTGACAGGGGCATGGGGCAGTTTGTCACATCTCATCTGCAGTCAGGAAGCACTGAGAGATGAATACTGGTGCTTGCTTTCTCCCCTCCCCCTTCCCCCACCCTTTTTTTCTCAGTCTGAGGCTCCAGCACATGGGATGCTACCACCTGTTTAGGGTGGGTCTTTACACATCAGCTAACTCAATCAAAACTTCCTTATAGACACACCCAGAGATTTCACCAGTTCAGGCTAGCCTCAGATTCCCAGAGAGCTGAGTGCTAGGATTAAATACGTATGCCACCATGCCTGACTGCTTGTCATTCTTGTTGGACATGCTCTCTGGAACTCTTGGGGCTTTGGATGTAAACCTTCTCCAACAGGTAGCCCTTGCAGACCACTCCAGCCTTCTAATTCCCAATCTTCCTTGGTGGCTTAGTCTAAAGTCTCTTCCTTAGGAGGCATGCTGGCTGCTTTTGTACTTCAACTTGACACAGCTGGAGTTCTCACAGAGAAAGGAGCCTCCCTTGAGGAAATGCCTCCATGAAATCCAGCTGTAAGGCATTTTCTTAATTAGTGATCAAGAGGGGAGGGCCCAGTCCATTATGAGTGGTGCCATCCCAGGGCTGGTAATCCTGGGTTCTATAAGAAAGCAAGCTGAGCATTCCAGGGGAAGCAAGCCAGTAAGCAGCACTCTTCCATGGCCTCTGCATCAGCTTCTGCCTCCAAGTTCCTGCCCTGTGTGAGTTCCAGTCCTGACTTACTTTGGTGATGAACAGCAATATGGAAGTGTAAACTGAATAAACCCTTTCCTCCCCAAATTGCTTCTTGGCCATGATGTTTTGTGCTGTAATAGAAACCCTGACTAAGACAGGAGGCTTGCCTTGAGCCTAACTTCCTCCTGGCCTTGCCTGACTCTGCAGCTTTCATGCTTAACACTTGACTATCTCTCCTAAAGTGTTCCTCTCTCTCTCAGGGTGAGGCCATGAGGGCAGTTCACATATGTTCACTACTGGATTCTCAGTAGCAACCCAAGGCTGGCACTCAAGCCCATGTTACTTAGTGACAGATAGCGACACAGCACCAGGAATACCTGGTACCAAGAGATAGGCCCAATCAGCTCACCATCAGGACCCTTCTCACAGAAAGCTTGGGCTTTAGGTACCAGTCAGTGGTCTCTTGTTGGAGTAGGGCTCTGTTCTCTATAATAGTCTTTTTCATAAAGGTTTCGCTGTGACCGTAAGAGTGACAGATCCTACCTAACAGTTAATTAGTTGTCAACCTGGAAGGATCTAGAATTACATTCTAGAACCAGCATCTAAACACTCGTCCACATGCCCACCTCAGGCAAGGTGGGCGAGATAGTTTGTCCTCTGCTGGGATTCTGTCCTTCCTGTTTCGTTTCAAAACAATGTTGGCTGCAGCACCTGGACTAGCGTGTGACCAGTGACATTTCCAAGGCAAAGCCACTAACACTTTTCAGGAGCCAAGACTGGGGAGGACTATATCTCAGTAGGTCTTGGGTGTCGTAATTCTTCTCCCCACTGACACAGGAGAGAATGGCTAATAGTACCCACCCCCCGAACCTGGGACTCTGGCTCCTGGCGAAGCTACTCCACAAGCTTCAAAGAGCCCACAGATGACTCTACCCCTTGCCAGCTTCCACACATCACAGTGGGAGGGACACCCCAGGCCTGGGTTCCAGGACACATTTCCAGAGCACTCCAGAGTACTCAGGGCCACTTGGCTCCTTCCTGTCCTGTAACTGCTGTCCCTCATCACAGTGTCTTCACAGGCAAGAAGGATGTGGAATGGGCTTCCATGATAGCGTAAGATGGTTAGAGGCACCTGGTCAGAAACTATGGAGCTGGTTGCTGTGACAAGAGAACGGCCTTACCAAATCTCTGTTATGGTGGTGTTCTTCTGCAGTGCCCTGGCCAGCTGGGCTGTCCCCTTAGCTGTGATATGATTCTGGATCAGCCTGAAAGAAAAGTGCACCTGTGTCAACACAGAAGGCTGGGTCCAACCTGGGATCCATGGGATCAGGGTCAAGTGGTAACAGTATCCCCATAATTATTCCTCACTTGACTGACAGTGGGTCAGACATATGAGAGAACAATGAGCAGCCCAGAAAACCCTCAGTGTTTTTACATAATGAGTGTGATAAATCCAGGCTCATGCATAGCATAATTATAAACAGATCTCTCTCTCTCTCTCTCTCTCTCTCTCTCTCTCTCCCTTTCTCTCTCTCTCTCTCTGTGTGTGTGTGTGTGTGTGTGTGTGTGTATGTGTGTATCCTTAATTGAAGGGATCTCTAGGCCAAAAGAATTAGAGACCATTAATCTAAACAACAAGAACAGTCTGTCTGCCACTCCTTATAAGTATTGAGGCAAAGGCAGGGCAGAATTTAAGGTTTTTGATTTTTTTTTTAAGATTTATTTATTTATTTATTATATATAAGTACACTATAGCTGTCTTCAGACACTCCAGAAGAGGGCATCAAATCTCATTACGGAAGGTTGTGAGCCACCATGTGGTTGCTGGGATTTGAACTCAGGACCTTCGGAAGAGCAGTCCGTGCTGTTAACCACTGAGCCATCTCTCCAACTCGAATTTAAGGTTTTTTTGAATTTGAATTCAGAACTTAATGTAGCTACCAAGTAGTCTTGTTAAGATGGTGCCAGGTCCACCTAGACATCCAGTAGGGCAGGCAGGGAAAGGGTTCTGCTGCTGTCACTCATGGCACCAGTGGTGCAGTACTGGTACACAGGGCTTACCTAGAAGGTGTGTACTGCAGACAAGACAGGAAGCAAGCCAAGCAACACGTACAGGTGAGGCTAACAAGGCAGACGCAGCCTGGGGCCCTAGCCTGTAACCTGATGCCCTAACCTGAATCCTGGGACCCTAGCTTGCAGCCTGGAGTCTGTTCTGCAGCCTGGGACCTAGACTTGTACCGGTGCTTTTGCCAACCACAACATAATTCAGACAGAGGCAATGAAAGGCAATGCAAGTCTGCATTGCATCATGGACTCTCTTCTTCATCAGGCTGTGGGTACCTGAGGCTACTGCCATCTCCAGTGATACAGCCACTGATACCCAACTCAAATAAGAAACCCTCTGATCATGCTCTGGTCAGTGACTATGATTAATTGTAATGGGACATACATGTTCACGTGTACGCACACATACACACACACACACAGAGAGAGAGAGAACATGGAAATAGAAAAACTTGGGAACTGGGACTTTGCTCAAAGAGCATTTTATATGCTTATGAAGTTAAAAATAAATTACATTTAAGAAAAGAAAACAAACAAATGGGTAAATGATTTATTTCAAAAAAGGGAAACCAAGTTTTGGTGGGAATGGGGAGGACTGGCCCTCACGATGCTGGCTTCCACTTTGGAAAGCTGTGTGAAGTTTCCTCAGGAAGTTCAACAGGCTTTCTGTGTTACCAGCAACTCTGTGCCTAAGTGTATACACAAAGAAGAGGAAAATCTGCTCATGCAAAACCATGTGCATGAATGCTCATGGAAGCACGAGTCAGAATGCATAGGAAGAGAAAATGGCCCAATAGCTATCAACTGACAAAGAACAAAATGTCATCTCTCTATGTCCTGAAGTCCACAAGGCTTTAAAAGGCAAGGTAGGAGCAATGCACTCCTGCCATGCATGGGTTAACCTTGGGAGCCGTGCTAATGAACACAGATAGAAGGCCAGGTTGAATGGCCCCATTTATACAAAATGCCCACCACAGAGGCAAAAATCAGAGATGGCAGGACAGGGCTTGGGGGAAGAAAATAAACAAGGTCTAGACCTAGACAGTCACAGCTGGACAGCTTTGTGACCCTAATATCCTTTAACCTTTCAGTGGTTGAATGCTGTGATATGTAGATTTGTATCACAAAGACTATGTACAGAAAACAGAGTGTGGGACTTGGGCCCATGAATTACCATAAATGCTCCAGCGTCCGGTTCACCTTCAGCATCTCAGCGAAGCACTCTGCGGCCTCATCATTAAGTTCATTTTTGGTCAGCCTGGAAGAAAGGAAATGTTGAGTCAGGAGTGCTGATGGACAGATGTTTGTGAGGTCACAGCGGCCATTTTGAGCCTTCCCTCCAGCCTGGCATCACATGCTGAGGACCAGACTCCCAGTCCTCACTGAAACCCTGCATCACTGCGGACAAGCACAGACAAGGGCTCTAACCTCCAGGCAATCCCAGAGATCTTGTTTCCTGCCCTCCTGTCTGCAGTGGAGTTCCCCACCAA
>NW_022196903.1:49904615-49905301 GCF_008632895.1 Mastomys coucha
TAAGGGGCCAGTGCCTGCTGATCAGCCTCCAGGTCAGCTTCCAGCCCTAAATCTCTGAATGCCATCAGCAACATCAGCAACACACTACTTTTCTGAGATGGAGACCTAGAAAAGCCCCGCATGGTGAGCCATGCTCAGCTGTGCTCTGAGGTCACTGTGAAGGACAAGAACTTTGTGACAAAGCTCAGAGAGCCTCTCGATGCTCTAAACACAGCAGCTGATGGGACAAGTGGCACAGAAACTCCCCAATATGAACAGAAGGAGATCCTCTTGTTCCAATGGGTGAAAGAATAAGGAGATTACAGGAATTAGCACTGTTTAAAAGATCATTCTCTGCAGGGCAGTTTGGTCACATTTATCCCAATTTTTTTTTTTATTTTGAAAGTTTATTGATTTTTTTGGATGTACATATTCACAAATGTAGTACATATTGATAGGGTTTTTTTTGTCATATTCTTTAAAATTTATAAAATATTATGACAATAAAAATGAGTATTATAAAAGTTGTTTGATATAAAACAACAATCAATTTAACAGTCTTATGTAGATGCTCGTCTATAGCAATATGGAAAATAAATTTTTCTCAATATAAATTTTAAATAACTCCAAACATATTAACGGTATACTTCAAAACAATACATCACTACTAGTATTTTCTTAAATGAACATAAATATATAAAGTCTTT
>NW_022196903.1:49906864-49910343 GCF_008632895.1 Mastomys coucha
GGCTAGGAGCTTTTTGCTTTTTGCATTTTCTTTGACTGTTGTGTCAATGTTTTCTAAGGTGTCTTCTGTCACTGAGATTCTTTCTTCTATCTCTTGCATTCTGTTGGTGATGCTTGCATCTATGGCTGCTGATTTCTTTCCTAGGTTTTGTATCTCCAGGGTTGTCTCTCTTTCTGATTTCCTTATTGTTTCTATTTCTATTTTTAGATTCTGGATGGTTTTGCTCATTTCCTTCACCTGTTTGATTGTGTTTTCCTGTAGTTCTTTAAGGGATTTTTGTGTTTCCTCTTTAAAAGCTTCTAGCTCTTTACATGTGTTCTCCTGTATTTCTTTGAGGCTATTTATGTCTTTCTTAAGGTTCTGTATCATCACCAAGAGAAGTGATTTTAGATGTGAATCTTGCATTTCCGGTGTGATGGTGTGTCCAGGACTTGCCTACTATGGTGGGAGAATTGGGTTCTGATGATGACAAGTGACCTTGGTTTGTGTTGTTTATTTTCTTACGCTTGCCCCCCCCACCCCGCCATCTGGTTAACTCTAGTGCTACCAGCCCTTGCTAAATCTGACTGGAGCCTGTCCTTCCTGTGATCCTGGTTGTGTCAGAACTCCTCAGAGTCAAGCAGTCTCTGTGATCCTGTGATTCTGTGATCCTGGGATCCTGGGCTTGTTAGATCACCTGGAAGTGTGGCTTTCTCTGTGTGTTGTGGGACTGGCTGCAGAGCTTGTGTCCAAGGTCTGCTCAGAACACTAACCCAGACAGACCCGAAGGAACCAGAGTCACTGGGCTGGCGGAGTTCCTGTGTGCCTGGTCCCGCTGGACTCAATTACTCCCAGTGTTGGGACAGATGTTGGTTCCTGCTCACCTCTAATCCAGGGTGTGTCAGAGCATCTGGGAGTGGAGCTTCCTCTGGGTGTTGTGGGACTGGCTGTGGAGCCTGCACCCAAGGTCTGCTCTGGACCCCAGCACAGACAGACCGTAGGACTCTATCCCAATCTTAAATGTACTTTACTCTGAGATAAAAATCATCAGACTAGAAATTCACCCTGATGTGTATAAGATGTTCATCAAAGCTAAGAAAAGTGGTACCTGTAAACCCAGCTACTCAGAGGTGCAGGTGGGAGGATGTGAGTTTGAGGCCAGCCTCGGTATATTTCAAGTTTTAAAAAAGAATGTAAGAACTGGGACTAGAGAACAGTGTCAGAGCTGTTACCCAGTGTGCCCAAAGCCCTGAGCTTGAACCTCAGTACTGGAAGGAAAAAGATGTATAACAAAGGTTTAGACTTTGCAACACACACTGGGGTTTTGTGCTCAGGATGCAAAATGTGAACAATTTTAGGTACCCGTCAACCCACAAGAATGATAAAATAGCAGGCATCCATTCAAAAGTGTATTGTGCCTTAGAGATTGTGGGGAGCCGCAGCTGCCACCATATATATATATATATATATATATATATATATATATATGTAGAACACCTGGTTTCCGGCCAGAGCAGAGAGCATTGATAAACAAGCTCTTAGTTGGAAAAGCTGAGTGCCTCTAGTTTGTGATGCAAGCTGGCATGATTTCCCAAAGCCTATTGTGCTTTGCTACATAGTCGATGATGATTGGGACCAGGGAAAGTATTTAACCCACAAGGGCTGGGGGCTGGAGAGAGATATAGAAGTAAGATGTAGGAATAGAAGTAAGATGTAAAGGTAGAAGTAAGATGTAAGGATAGTAAGTAAGATATGATAATTAGGAGTAAGTATGTAGGAATAGAAGTAAGAAGTAAGATAGAAGTAGTAAAGGTGCAAGTAGTAAGATAGAAGTAGTAAGATGTAAGTAGTAAGATAGAAGTAGTAAGATGTAAGTAGTAAGATGTAAAGATGTAAGTAGTAAAATAGAAGAAGTAAGATAGAAATAAGTAAGATGTAAGAAAAAAGTTTACAAGGTTCCTAATTAAACTGCATGGAGAAGAGCTCGTTGTTGCCTCCTTATTTCCGCTGGACGGAAAGGCAGAGAACAAGAGATGGTAAAATAGACTAAGAAGGAGGCAGTTTTAGAGTGTTCTGGACACCAGCTTGCTGGCCTTACATCACTGACTAGCAGAGGCAACTCAGACAAGTGGATTACTGTGTCTGGTCTCAGCATTCTCATGGGCAAGTGTGAAGAGCAACAATATACTACATACAGAATGGGTGGTGTCTTAGGGTTTTATTGCTCTGAACAGACACCATGACCAAAGCAACTCTTATAAGGACAACATTTAATTGGGGGCTGGCTTATAGGTTCAGAGGTCCAGTCCATTATCATCAAGGTGGGAACATGGCAGCTTCTAGGCAGGCATGATGCAGGCAGAGCTGAGAATTCTACATCTTCATCTGAGGGCTGCTAGTGGAAGACTGACTTCCAGGCAGCTCGAATGAGGGCCTTAAAGCCACACCCACAGTGACACACCTCCTCTAACAAGACCACACCTACTCCAGCAGGGCCACAGCTTCTAATAGTGCCACTCCCTGGGCCTAGGATATGCAAACCATCACAGGTCTACATGTGTGAAAGTGCAGAGCGATCCATGGCCTACAGTGGTGGTGCACACCTTTAATCCCAGAATTTGGGAGGCAGAGGCAAGCAGATTTTTGAATTCAAGGCTAGCCTGGTCTACAGAGTGAGCTCCAGGACAGCCAGGGATACACAGAGAAAGCCTGTCTCAAACAAATATAACAAAATAAAAACAATAAAAAGAAAGAAATTTGTAATCTTGTTCATGCAGAGCAGCTGCCCCCAACCAGTATGGATTTGGATACTTAACATTGTCTGGAGGGAGAACTTTTTGACCATCACAATTTGAAGTGCTCCTGGCACCTAACAGGTAGAAGCCACAGAGGCTTCTATACACCTTCCAGTACTGGCCAGACCCAAGCAACAGCCAAAACATCAGCAGTGTGGAGGCAAAATATCCTGATACAAATGGACCCATCAGCCGGACAGTGGTGGTGCATACCTTTAATCCCAGCACTTGGGAGGCAGAGGCAGTCGGATTTCTGAGTTCGAGGCCAGGCTAGTCTACAGAGTAAGTTCCAGAACAGCCAAGGCTATACAGGGAAACCCTGTCTCGAAAAACTAAAAAAAAAAAAAAAAAAAAAAAAAAAAAAAAAAGAAGAAAAAGCTCAAGCTGATCTCAAAGAATGCAAAGCCCTCTTCCCTCGGCCTGCCAAATGCAGATTTTCCGGCCTGGCTTCTTTGTAACTACTAATTCCTTCTTCAGGATTTCACCTATAAGAGCGCATCACTGGTTTCTAGCTAATCTCAGGGTCAGGAGAAAGAGCCTGTAGGCCTCTCTGCTCAAACTCGGCCAGGCCGGAAGTGACCTAAGTACCCTGTACCCTATAAAGCTCACCAGCTGCCGGTGGACAGGCTCAGAAGGATGGCCGGCAGCGAGCATGGCAGGTAAGGCGGAAGACCCTACCTTTGAGGAGGAAAATGAAGAAATTGG
>NW_022196903.1:49910354-49958354 GCF_008632895.1 Mastomys coucha
GAATGTAACTCTGAAACTTACTGGTGCTTCTTAACATCTCTAAATCCATACATGGGGAAAAACTACCTATTTAATCTACTGATACAAGGAATAAAGAATGAGGAATTACACACACACACACAATAAAAGAATGGACGCATCAAATATGCAATGCACAGAGAACAGCTATGTTAGCACATAGCAACAAGTGTGCTTCTATTTTGTATGCATTCATATACACAAAAAGACTAGAGGAGAAAAATACTCTCTGGGAAGCGTGAGAAAGTCTACTTCTGCTTCTTAGACGTCATCTGCACATTTTCCCCTACAAAGCTTATTTTATTTAAAATACTAACTTTTTGGAAGGTAAATAATTTTTAAAAAGTGTGCGGACTGACCAGCAGATCCAATGTTAAAGCTGTCAAACAAAACAAACAAAACAACGACAACAAAACCGAAACCTATTTGATGTCGCTATTGTTTGAGTAAGGCTTTTACTATGAAGTGCAGGATGGTGTTTAACATGTAATCTCCCAGCCTCAGCCCTCCGAATGCTGGGGCTACAGGTGTTCTCCATTCCACTGGGTAGAATGTGGGATGTTCAGTAACTATGTGTAATGGTTTATACTGATGGACAACTTGCCAGGATCTAGACTCCCCTGGGAGACCAACCTCTGGGCATGATATGGGGAGTTTCCAGATTGGGCTAACTGAGGTAGTAAGCCCCATGCTAGATGCGGATGGCACCCTTCCACGGGCTGGAGCACCATGCTAAGTCAAACGGAGAAAGCAAGCTGAGCATCAGTGCTCGCTTATCTCTCTGCTCCCTGACAGTGTGAACAGCTGTCTCACCCTCCTGCTACTGTGCCTTCCATATCAGCATAGACAGTAGTTTCAAACTGTGAGCCAAGATAAATTACTTTTCTCCTTAAGCTACTTTTCTCAGGTATTTTGTCTCAGCAACAAGATAAGTAACTAACACTATGTTAGCAAGCATTATCAAGTACTGGCAGACAAGAGGATGACACAGCAGGGTAATGCAACCTGCTCACAAATAAAAATAATGGAAAATGAAGGGTTAAATGGCCCACCAGAGAGATGGGGGTGCCCAAAATCCCCATCAGTAATGTCCACTTATTAAGTGTGAGGATTCCAGGTTTCTAGAGACAAGCCATCTGGGGCATGGACGCCAAATCCTGGTGTGTACACATGATAAGAGGCAGCTGAAGAATGGCAATGCAAGGGGAGAGGGGGGAGGGGAGGTGCCTTTGGGCCAGGTTCATGAAAGCTGGCCCTGAATGAGCCTGTTTTGAGGGGACTTCTGGTACCTTCAACTAAGCTGAGGGTGAGTGACAAACCTGCTTCATCCATGTGGTAGTCCGGGGATTGTGGAAATAGCTGGGGGAAATTTAATTCACCTTTTAAATAAAGAAGCACTTTTCAGTTTAGAACTCATAACCTGTGTAACCTTGGGAATAATGACCAGACCCAACCCTCAGAAATGAGTCAAAATGTTACCAGATTATGGTCAGCCTGGTGTTCTGCTTCAGGGCCTGTGCAAGGCTCTTCCCTCCCTCTGGGGTGATGCCATTGAACGCCAGACTAGAGAGGAAGACACAGGGGATGGATTATTACAGGCATGTCCACAGTCGGCCTGGCCATCAACACTCAGTCACCTGGGAAGTTTCTGTCCAGACACAGCACCAGGCAGAAAGCAGGGTGCTTGGCGCATCAGCAGGTGCCTGAGAGTGAGAGGTCTGAAAAGACCAGGTAGAGACAAAGGCAGAACTCCAGGGTTTGCATTTGAGCTGAAGGCCAAGGGATCCTGGGGCCCTAAAAGTGGACTGTGCCAGCTTTGTATGTGTGAGGGCACTCACAGGGCCACTCAGACCATCAGAGAGTTTCAGAAACCAATGGAGTCTTGGGCCCCTTTCTGTGGTAGAGCCTACAAGACTCTAAGACTCCAAGGCTCTGGGGTTAGGCCAGGATGCTAATGGATGGCTGTTCACAGGAAGGGAGGGTCCCCTCTGTCCTAGAGGCATTTGAGAAAGAGGAAGGAACAGAAACCTGCTGGCCAGTGTCCCTTCTGTTTTATCTGGGCTTGAATGTTGCTCCCAGCCTCTGTCCCTGCAAAGGGTGCACATGGAGAAACTGGGGGGCTGCAGGTGTCCCATATCATCCTGTTGTTCACTGGGCACATGAGAATAACACATGTGACCGAAAGCCTCACACCCAATGAGGAAAACTTTAGCAAGAGAAGCTAAGTGCCACTTAATCTTGCCCCAGTAGAAAAGCCAGGCACCCCTACCCAACATCTCCTCCTGGGCCCCTGGAGCCCACATCTCAGAAGGCACGTTACCTGAGAGTGGTCAGGCTAGGATGGTCCCTCAGTGCCTCGGCGAAGGCCTTTGCCCCTTCGTCTCCAATCTGATTGCCCCACATCCTGAAGCAGAAGTAAGAAAAGGACTGTTACACGGCCATGCCTCCTTTTGATAACCGCTGACCTCTTGGTTCATTCTCAACAGGCAAACTCCCAGAGCTATTACCTCAGCCTCAGCCTGCAGCTGCATGAGAAGCCTGCCCTGGGCTACCTGTTACAGAGAGCCATGAAAACAGCAACAACCTTAAGTCCAGAGAGGCAGATCATGTGCAGCTCGAGACCAGCCTCTCTGAAGTTCAAGAAGGCTCCAGTCAGAGACACTCAGCCGGCAACCGCCCTAGAAAGAAAATCCCAGGGCGCTCTGAAGAGCTGTGCACAGGAGTTAGATTCCTACCCTGGATCAACTGAGGTAGCAAAGGGATGGCTGCTGTAGATAATTTTGGCCTCCCAGGAAGCCAAGGCCTGGAGCTGTGGCTGAAACCGTACCAGCAACCTTCCTTTGTATGTGACAAGGATGTTGCCGACCAGAGCCTGCGTGCCACTTCAGTCTCAGTGAAGAGTTAGAACACTGAAGCTGGTTTCCCTCCCCAGTCAGGCCTCTCAGAGGGCAAAATAAACAATCTGCTTAGTGAAAGTCTCACATCAAGCTCTGCCTCTGGGAGGGGGCATCTCAGAGGAACCAGCCTCCATCAGACGGACCTATGGGAAACTGTAGGGAGTTTTCTTGATTGATGATTGATGTGGAAAGGCCTAGTCAGTGTGGGCAGACCATCCCTGAGCAGAGCATACCTTGTTCCTGAGATGTGTAAGAAGGCAGGCTGGAGTGAGCCCCAGGGAGCAAGCCAGTCAGCATCAGTCCTCTGTGGTCTCTGCTTCAGTTCCTGCCTCCAGGTTCCTGCCTGAGTTCCTGCCCTGACTTTCCTCAAGGATAAACCTTGATGGGGAAAGTGTTAAGCCAAACAAACCCTTCCCTCCTCCAGCAGATTCTGCCCATGCTATTTAGCACAGCATTAAAGAAGTACACTAAAACAGACACCTAGACTGTCTGTGCAACTTTAGGTAAACATTTAAATATCTTCAGTCCCAGTTTCTGAAATCCTCTATCAAATGGGGTAATGAGGGAAGCCGCCTTTGCAGAGGGGTGAGAAAGGTTTTGTGATTCCATAGATTAGCCCTTAGAATAGCACCTGGCCCGCAAGGGCTGGCTGTTTCCAGCAGGAAGAGACTTCTGTCTCCAGGGAACAGGACAATCTGCCCACTCTGCCCACTCGCAACGGGTCCTGCCCTTCACAGCATGTACCAGCTTTCAGGTACGGGCAACTAGGTCCCGGTTTTTAGTACTTTACTGAGAAGAAAAAAAAAAGGTGTGCACAATACAATTGAGTGGCATCGGTTTTTTAATAAAGTGTCAGAGTATTTATGATGTGAAACAAAGTGAAAAATGAAGATGAAATCTATCCATGTGGTTGGTTTCTGCTATGTAAAAGAGTAATAGGAAGGGAAGAGGGAGATGGAAGAGTTTACATGGTCTCAGAGGCTGGTACTAAATTGTAACCCTCTTGCCTTCACCCCCCTGAGTCTGAGATTCTGGGCATGTACAACCACACCCAGCTTAAAAGCGATCCTAGGAAGACAAGTTTATTATTGTTCATCTACCCTGTAGTTTCTTGAGAAAACCACCTATGTCCTTTTTACAATCTAGGAAAAACTGGAGCTTTTTAACCACAAGAAGATGCCATTCCTGCCAGGAAGATGGCTGCAGTTAACAAGATAGAAAACACAAGTGCTGGCAAAGAGATGGAGGAAATGGACCCCATGTACATTGCTAGTAGGAGTGTAAACTGAGGCACTACCATGACGAATATATGTGGAGCCTCCAAGAAACCAGACATAGGGGACAGAACTGGCTCCAAGGATAAGAGGACCTGGGTTTGATTCCCAGCACCCATATGACAGCTTACAATCATCTATAACTGAAGTTCCATGGTCTCAGGTGTCCTTTTTTGCTTCAGTGGCATGTATGTATACAAACATACATGCAGGCAGAAGATCCATATCCATAAAATAAAATTTTAAATTAGAAAATATAATGGAAAAAAATCAAAAATAGAATTAGCATTCTACTGTAACCCCAGGTGTGTGGGGGGGTGCTGGTTAACCACAGAAAGTGCAAGCAGAATCTAGTAGCGATGCCTGTGCTCCTAAACCTGTCAACAGTGTTCACAACCCATGTGTCTAATGACAAGCAGACCAATGAGCAACTATGAAGAGGACGGTCAACCTGAAAGGAAAGGAACTCCCATGTACAATAACAGGAATGACCCTGGAGGCAGAATCACAAAGAATCACAAGCCATCACAAAATAAACAAACAAATGAACTAACTAACTAACTAACTAACTAATTGTGATATACTCACTTCAGATTTAGATGCCTAGAAATAGCAAGCCAGCTCCAGAGTCACAGACGCACCTTAGAGAGGAGATAGTCTTATGACTATCTTACATGTATGAGTTAATACCACTGAACTGCACAATTAAGTGTGGTGAAGGTGGTTGACTTTATATTTGTGCATTTTACCATAATTTTAATATGATAAAAGCTGTCCAGAGGATAATAAATTTTTAAAACTAAGACCAACCACTGGCAGCAGTGAATGTACAGAGCTAGGATGGCTCCTTCCAGCCCCAGTCACAAAGACACTGACTTCCAAATGAGTAATTAAAAATTTGTGTACCGGGCTAGAGAGATGGCTCAGCACTTAAGTACACTGAGAGGTCCTAAGTTCAATTCCCAGCAACCACATAGTGACTCACAACCTTTTGTAACGGGGTCTGATGCACTCTTCTGGTGTGTGTGTCTGAAGACAGCTACAGTGTACTTGTATAAATAAAAATAAATAAATCTTAAAAAAAAAAGTTTGTATAGCTCCGAGTGTCACTGCCTCTGTGACTTCCCACTCATTTTTTATGCACAAGCCACCAAGGTGCCTGTGCTGCTGGCCCTGGGTCTTTCTGGCTCACTGATGTCCAGAGGAGCAGCTGGTGCCCGCACAGCTGGCAGGCTATGTGGAAGGTCCCTTCTACTCACCCAACATCAATGATGGAGGTGCTGTTCTTCACAGCCAGAGCCACACACTTCCCGCCCTCACTTGTTATTCTGTTTTTCCCCAGTCTGCAGAGAGAGGCACGCACGGTTAGTCTCTGTATAGGAACTCCACCGAGGCCCTTCTTCCCAGCACCGAGCCCATTAGGCCTTCATGCTAGTGTGATCTTGCTCCTCGTACACATATAGCTATGTCTGAGGTCTCCTCTCAGGGAGGGACCCATGGCCTGGGAACAGCCACCTGAGGAGAGATTGCTCATGATCTCTGCTGGTGGTCAACCACTGGAGCCTTTCCTGGGGTTCTCTAAGTGACCCCAAGACCATCACTCACTTCAGTAGGCTGGAGAATGCTCATACTTATTGACAATGGCCAAGGTGTGTGTTTCCATTACCAGGAGGACTGGATGGTCATCGGCCTGATAGGGCTTATCTATGACAGTATCAAGCAAGGATCAAGCTCCTTGGGAGAGGAAGATCTTTCTCTGGCATTCCAGAAAGGACAATAGATACAACCCTTCTTTCTAACCAATGGTTAGGGAGATTAAGGTGCTAACTCCTCACCATCAGGTTCACAATCCAGGCCCCACATTGGGTCATAATTCCTCCACAGGATGAGCATGCCTGGACAGTCGGACTAGTATGGCCCTGGGGCCAGCAGAGGCTTTAGGGGCGAAAACTCTTTATGATAACATTGGTTCATGTTGTAATGGAAAAGGCGATCCAGATATTTGTAGAGAAAAGCAATTTCTAAGGAGTCCCCGCCCTTTCCCCACTTACTTACTTAAGGTGCGTGAGGCCTCTGCATTCATCCAGGATTTGGGCCACATACCTGGCTCCAATGTCAGTGATCTGGTTGTTGTATAAACTTGGAGAGAAAGCACAGCCAGGGGCCTCTGTAAGTCTCACTGTCACTTGAACATCCGCTCCTACAGTGAGTACATGCCACCTACTGATTTCCACTGTCTAGGTTTTAAAGGGGAACCCTCAGAGCCCAGAGTTTGGGCTCTGCATCAGCCTGGCTCCAAAGTCAGACTTCCCTTCTGTGCTAAATCCTTACACCGCTCCACCCCACGGTCACAGGGAGAATATGCCACCATGCACAGCCCTGGCACGCAATGCAGTAAATGCAGGTGATGGGGATTTAGGTTTTCTGAAGAGTAAAGTCCTGTGTCTTTTTTTTTTTAAAACTATTTTCCCTATCCATTCTGATTAAAATGTAAGACTAGTAAAGCAGCAAGACTTATATTTACAACGCCTCTTATTGTACATAACAGAGAGGAACATGGGACCTTTTAGCTTTGTCTCCTCATGCTCCAGGGCCCACAACTGAGGGCCAGGGGTGTGCAGTGACAGAAGTGGCAGCAGCCATGGGGTCACCTGCCCTCACCTCAACTCAAAAACTCAAAGCTCTTTGTAACTGATTTAGCAACTAGCTTGGAGCTATGTGTGGTCTTGACTTAACCCTACTTGGTTTTGAGTATTCACTCCTTTTTCTGGAGTGTTTGGAGAAGGTGCTAGCTAGCACCCCTCTGGCTGTATTACTACTTTTCAACATATATGCTCCCTTGCTTTTGACCTAGGAATTGACCTGAAGTAGTCAAGCCTAATGTATAAACAGGTATTTTAACCTCTACAAAACCTGTCCCAATATGCTTTCTCTTCATATCCTCCAAAACAGCATGCCCAGATTGGGTCTCAGTTGTTCAAATAAGGAAGCTGGGGTTCCACGTGAGTTTGGGATTAGCTCAGATCCTACCTAGATGCTGGTTGAGCCTAGAACAGAACCCAGAGCACGTCTGGTGGTCCATGCCTGTAAGCCCAGCATGTGGAAGCTGAGGCTGGAGGGTACCGGCACTACCCATGGTTTCTGTATCCAGTGGACCACATGGCTGTTAATTTTCTGCTGCTTAGAACTATGACCAGGTAGCAGGCCCAGGGTCCTCAAAGGGAGACTCACCCCAGGAACTTCACAATCTTGTACTTGGTCAGTTCCTCACATAGCACCTTCACCCCGGTGTCGGTGATCTGGTTGACGCTGAGTCTAAAACACAACAGTGAAGACAGCTGCCGGTCACAGCAGTGGAGCTTCCAAGGCCCGACTCAGTCCAAGAAAGTCTATATAGGCAGGACCAGCCACAAGGCTGTAGCCCAACCCTGAAACGGGTCACAGAGGCCAAGAAGAGCATGTACAGCCAGCAGCCTCCAGCATCCTGCATTTTGGGTGTGGCTTCTCCCTCCTCTCTGCACAGTGGGGATCATGAAGTCTGGACTGTGAGGGGCCACCTTTAGGGATCACTGCCACTGAGGGTACCCTTGCATTTTACAAGTGGGGTCAGGACATGAGATAACTTGCAAAATACAGGACAGGACTGTCCCCACTAGAACTGACCCAGCTCTCGCTGCCCAGGGAAATTGCTCATTTGAAGCAACTCTGGGTGGGAAATCTCAAGAGAAACCAGAAGCTTTCCGGGAAAGGGCGGGTCTTGGCAGCAACCCTCTCCAGCTAACTCCTAAAGCAAACGTTGCCTGTGCTGGCCAGACTGGGCACTGGCCACAGGACAAACAGGAAAACGGCCCCAGGGGTTGCTTGCTTCCCTATAGGTCAAGGGCCAGCCTCAGGCTACAATTTCTCTGAAAAAAAAAAAAAATCTCTGAACCAGCAGAATAGTTTCTCATGACCAATGTACATGAGTGTATGTATTTATTGGTAGTCCAGGGGTAGAACCCAGGGCTTGCAGCATGTTAGGCAAGTATGCCCCTGAGCTACCAAGAGCCATCCTTTTCATCCCCTTTCCCGTTTCTCTTTCTCTCTCCACCCCCACCCACCCACCAAGCAATCTCTGTAACAAGCAAGCTACCCTGATCTTGAAGAAGGAAAGCAGCTGAGAGACAAGGTGAGAGCAGGATCCCCACCCCCACCCCTTAGGAGGGGACAGGATGCGGGCAGCAAACTTTCTACACTAAAACTGACTGGCAAGTGCTGAAGGCTTTGCTGGCTTAACCAGAACTGCTCAACCCTACCAGGTGAACCAACAAGAGAAGCAAACAAAGGGTGTGGCTACGCTCCAATAAAACTTTACTAACTAACACAAACCCTGGCTGAGTTGGACCCTAAACTGACATCTACGACAAATAAAAAGTGAACGGAAAAAGATTTATTATCAAGCCACATCAAAAAGACAAGGGCAGCCCCTCAGAACCTGTCCCCAACAGTATGGTCTCAGGGCAAGCACAAGGTGCTCACAGCACAGCCATCCCCTTTAGGTCTCAAACCTGGGGACAGAAGGCTGAGATGCCTACTAACATAACAAAGCAGACCCTGGCCATCAGGTTCTCCCAGGATCCCTAAGTCCATACCTGTTCCTTGCCAGCCCAACCTGCCCTCTACCATGAACTGTCGGGCCCAAGGCTTGGGCTGCCCTTCCCCCAGCTGCTCTTCCCTATATAATCCAGACATGGCCATGCTGGCTCTTTTTTACTCTTTCTGCCCTTTGAGACTCTTGGTCTCCTGTCTCCTGCCTCTCCCCTCCCCCATCTCCCCATATGGCCCAACTCAGTCTGGTCCTGTTAGCCCCAGACACTCCCAGATGTCTCTGCCTCTGGCTCTGCTCTCCCTCATATTTACAATAAACCTTCTCCTCTGCCATACCTGTAATAAATGGTATCAGCTCAGGACCCCCAAGACCAAGTTCTAAGCACAAAGGAGATTTATTCGCTCCAGAGGGACAGAGGGCAGGGAATAAGAGACAAAGACAGGAGACAGTGGATGAGGGAGAAGGGGGAGGGAGCAAAGGAGTGGGGGAAGGGTACTTGCCCCCATAGGGACAAAGGACCGCCTCTGGATAAAGAGAAGACAGATGCAGTACAAAGGAAAATGGCAGTTTATAAAGGTAGAAGGGGAAACCCTGTGTTAGGATGAGCTGTTTAATGTTAATTGGGCATGTTAATTGGGTGAGTCAAACGGGGGACTTTTGATTGCAGGACTTCAATATTCTGATAGCTGGACTTTGGTGGTCAGCCTCAGGGAGAGGAAGTGTCCAAAAAAGGGAACAGACCCTGAGGTTAGCTTTAGCAATGCCTTTTAATTGTTTTTTTTTTTTTTTTTTTTTTTTTTTTTGTTAGCAAAGCAGAGGAAATGGGGAAGAGCGAAGCCTGCCAGGTCCATGCTAGAGCTGGCTAGTCAGGTTCTCCCACTACTGCTAGTCTGGCAATAGCTTTAAAAACTGTTAGAAGTGTGGCTCAGTGGTTAAGTGCTTGTGTGGTATGTATGGTGCCTCCAGTTCAAACCCCAATATTGAAGAAAAAAATTAAACATAAGACATGCCTTTTTTGTGATTCCTTCTGGCTACAATACTAAGTAGTTGGCTGGAGCTACCATCTTTCGCAGCCATATTGGATCAGGATATAGAAGCCAGGTAGTAAGGCAAAAAAGAGCTGGGTTCTGGTTAGAGAGACAACATATAGGCCTTTAATCACATATTCCTAGACTTTGCTCCAGAGAGAAATAAGGTGTATGTAAGCCACCAAGATTTGATGTTTGCTCAAACTCTTTACTACAATTAATCCTACTTGATGTCCTCAAGGGACTCAAAGTGCTTCTGTAAGGTCAACCATAATATAAGCCCTGCTTTCCTATAAGCTGCTCTTTCTTTCGTGGGTGTGGAAAATGGCCAGACAGGGCAGGATCCCACACACAGCTCAGCTGCTCCTGAGCTCCTTTCTTACAGACTACATACTAGGTGGCTAAGTGCTGAGTGGAGACTGCCCAAGAGAATGACTGACACACAGTATGGAGACAGGCGTTGGCTTTGGTTCCAGGCTGCCTTCTATCTTCAGCTTCATATACACTGAGTCCCACACAGTTTTCACCTAGTTCCCAGGCCTAAGCATGAGCTCCAAAGCTCTACTGTTCTGCAGAACTCCATGAGTCACGCTGTAGTAGACTGAAGTCCCTGCAGAGACTGACCAGGTTTCCTACAGGAAATGCTAACAGAAGCATTCCCTCTCCTTTCTACTATCAAGCAAGAAAACCACCAGAAGGCAGAAGGTATGCGGCTGCCTTTCTCATGAGAAGCAAGGTTCATAATCTGCCTTCCCTGGAGCCACACCAGACACCAGGAGCCAAAGGTGAGAGTTTGCTATTTCTGAGCCTCAAGCTAATCTTCAAGGGCAGCTCATCCCCTTCTGGCCCCACCACATCTCAGCCGTGGGGCCTGGAGCAATTCTTTAACTTCTCTATGTCTCTGCTTCCTATTTACCTAAAAGGGCACTCTTGTCCCAAGGCACTAGCAGCCCCTGCCTCAACAGGGGATGTTGCTGGTCTTTGCCACTTTGTGGGTTTTTCTTTTTCCCATCCTTTATCCTCACCCTGGTTCACCTCTTGTCACTAGAGAGGAGAGAAGGGATGAAGAGAGAGAGAGAGAGAGAGAGAGAGAGAGAGAGAGAGAGAGAGAGAGAGATCTGAATCTAATTTCCTCTTTTTTTTCTTTGAGCATGACTAACAGACCCCAACCAACCCCACCTGAAGGACCAGAAACCACTAAAACCACTAACCCTTTCGGGGCTTTAGCATTTATATACCCTTTGAAAAGTTCCCAGAGTTCCAAATGTCCTACAGTTGCAGAAACTATCTGCAGCTGGCAAAACCATGACTCTGCTAGAGCACAAGAAAAATAATAGTCAGCTGCTACAGTCAGTCCAGCACAGCCCCACATCCCCACACCTGGGATTAAAACAATCCAGCACAGCCCCACATCCCCACACCTGGGATTAAAACAAAAGCACAATCTTATAATATTTTTGTTTTGTTTTGTTTTGTTTAAAAAAGAAACCAAATTCCACAACAATCTGAACTAACCAGTACCCTCAGAGCTCCCAGGGACTAAACCACCAACCAAAGAGTACACATGGTGGGACTCATGGCTCCAGCAGCATATTATTGCAGAGGATGGCCTAGTCAGTCATCAATGGAAGAAGAGGCCCTGGGTCCTGTGAAGGTTCTATGCCCCAGTGTAGGGGAATGCCAGGGCCAGGAATCAGGAGAGGGTGGGTTGGTGAGCAGAGGGAGGAGGGAGGGAACAGGCTTTTTGGGTTTTTTGTCTTTTTGTTTTTTGTTTTTTTTTCCGGAGGGGAAATCGGGAAAGGGAGATATCATTTGAAATGTAAATAAAGAAAATAAGAAAATATCTAAAGAAAAAAGAAAGAAAAGAAAAGAAACCAAATTCCAAAACAGCATTAACCTGGTCACTGCCCTGGCAACTCTCCCTTGAGGCTTCCTGAGATTGCAGTTAGTAACAGGATGCCCAGCTGCATCCGAACTGGTCACCTGACTCGCTTACCTTCTTGCCTCCCCAACCCATTCCCAGACAGAAGGGTTGAGCCCCTGTGTAATGGACAGACCAAGAATCCTAAGCCAGGTTACCAGTCATGTGGCCTCACCTGATAACCGTGAGATGGCTAAAGCAAGGCTGCAGCTCCTGCACTCCGTAGTCATTGAGGTTGTTATTGTCCAGGTCTAAGGCCAGCTGCTTGTGAAAGTGATGCAGGACGAAGGACAGGGCGCTGCAGTCCGCAGAGCAAGCGTTGCAGAAGGCCAGCTTCAGGTAGTCCGCACTGATGCCTCTGGCGGCTAGGCGCCCCACCTTCTGGCTCTGTGTTTCATAGATGCAGCGCAGCATCCACAAGAATGTGGGCATGGCATGCACCTGGTTAAAGCCTCCAGACTGGACCCGGGGTAGGCTCTTCAAGTAGGAGCGCAGGCTGGCAAACAGATGAGCCCAAAGGGCCTTCCGCTTCTTCCTTAGGATAGCCTTGGGCACCAGCTGCCGAAGGAGTTTCTGTCGGGCTTTGGCCAGTAGCCCGCACAGGAAGAGGTTGGTGAACTGGAAGTGATCTTTGTTCCTGAAAGGATCAGGGCCCAACCGGCTACTGCCACCCAGGCACTGGAAGGAGAAGAAGGAAGGATAACAGAACGAGCTTGTTGCCTCCCCGGGAGACGTCCATTCTCGAAAGAACCTCAACAACTCCCGGGTGCTCACTTTGTCATCTGCTACCAGGAAGAAGGCGGTGAAGAAGGCCTGGAGCGTAAGGTGGAAAAATTCGTAAGACTGCTGTCCCTGCTCAGGGCCCACATCGGGCAAAGCCCGCAGGAAGCCCAGCTGCAGATCTCCTTCCTGCAGCTTCGACGCCTGCACCTCCTCCTGGCCAAACACAAAGAGGCTCCTGTCGGTGCCTCGGTGAGCCACCTCGCCCAGCGCGTGCAGCGTGCGCCAGCCTGCACGTAGGGTTTCCGCTGGGCTGCGTGTGTTGCGCTGCACCAGGCTGCTGGGCTGCGTCCTGTTCAGATGCACCTCAGTGACTAGCAGAAAGACATCGGTCAGGGTTACAGCGCAGTCTGGCAGCTGCGAGGAGCCCTCGAAGGCCGTGTGGAAGTGTTGGAAACAACGGAAGATGATCCAACAGAAGAGCGGCACCCCACACAGGCTGCAGAGGTTGGGGTTGGCATCCAATTGCTGCAGCAGATGCTCCTGCGCCGTGCGCTCGGGAAACATCCGGCGGGCATAGGCGCGCAGGTGGCCCGGGGAGAAGCCCCGGAGCATCACCTTTTTACGCAGGAGCTGGCGGGGGATCTCCACGCCTGTGCGAGCCGTGAGCAATTTGCCCGCACCCTTGAGCAGCCTCCCGCTTAGGAGGTTAGCTAGCAGGACCAGAGGGTGGGCCGGCTCCCAGGGGCAGCAGCTGTCTGGCACGCTGCTCAGGTCGAAGTCTGAGTGCAGCTCATCCAGGCCGTCGAAAGTGAAGAGCGCTGTGTGGGGAAAGCGCAGCAAGAAGGAGAACACCTCCTCCGGGTCCTGCTCCGGGTAGCAGAAATGCTTAAAGAGTAAGTCCTGCAGACTCAGCGAGTCGCTCTCCTTGAAGCAGCTGAACATGCGGCAGCGGAAGTGGAAGAAGAATTTGGCTGTCGAGGTCAACCTGCCAGACGCCCAGAGGCTCTGCAACCTCTGCAGCAGCATGGACTTGCCCACTCCCGCGTCCCCGAACACGAAGACAGTCTCGCCGTGCTCGTTGAGGACGCCCGTGCTGTGGTCCAGCAGGCAATCCAGGCCTCCTAGGCTGCCCAGGTTTTCATTGTTGAAGCCTACCAGCTCCATGAGTGTGTCCATGTAGGTCTCCTCCAGCAGCAGGTCCTCCTTCTGGGCGTAGCACAGCATGAACTTGGAGTCGCGGCCCAGTTGGTGTCGCAGCTGCTGGGTATATCTGCTTACTGGAGCGGGGAGGAATGTTTCCCAGCAACCAGGTGAGGGAACAGGGAGTAGATGCATTACACAGAGCAGCTTGGGACAGAGAGGCAAGCACACAAGCAAACAGATCAGACTCTGAGCCAATTCATGTACTCCTTTCACAGGAGCCTCCAGGGCCTCAAAGAGCCAGTGTCCCAGAACTTAAGGGTCAGGACTTGCATCCCTCTGCTTGACTTTAGGTTTAGCCAGCTGGAGGGCTGCAGGCCCCTCCAGGTCAAGTATCTGAGACAGGCCTTCCTTGTTCCTCTGCACAATGTTGTCATTGAACTCTAGAGACAGAAGCCACTCACACTTGAGGACCAGGCTCTGCTGCCCCATCCCAATCCACAGTCCTGTTTGTATAGTGAGTCTGCACTGAGAGCCCTGTATGGGAGGAAATTACCCCAGCCATTCTTTGCTTTAATACTGTTTTTGAATAAGGGTCTGACAAAACTGTACATCAAAATGTTTGGTTATAAAAATACAAGGCTGGGCATTAATCTGACTTACAAAGGAGCTATGCCTAGCCTCAAACATCACATCAAATATGCAGAGCTAACACAGTGCAACCGCTGGCTCCCAGGGTGAGCACCTTGGGGCACAGATGCTCAGTGTAAGCCCCAAGGATGAACCCCAACCTGCCATAAGAGGCAGAGACACCACAATGTGCTCCATGATTTCTATGCTTCCTGCAAACCTGAATGACAAAAAATGGGGTTTATGCCAAACAAAAGGGTGTTCTGCATGCTCCTTTAACATAGTTCTTGACTTTAAATGATCTGATTAGCAAAAATCAGATACCCATATGCACACTCCTGGATTCATTCCATAAACTTAGTCCAACTGATTGTTCAAAATTTGTAAAGAGGGATGGCTATGCTGGCACACCTTTGGCATCTCTGTACTTGGGAGGCTGAGGCAGGAAGATCAAGTGTTCAAGACCATCCTGGGCTTATATTGGTAGATCCTGCTCCTAAAACACAAATCCTCATTTTTTTTTTTAAAAAAAAAAGAAGTTTAGCCGGGCAGTGGTGTCGCTCGCCTTTAATCCCAGCACTTGGGAGGCAGAGGCAGGCGGATTTCTGAGTTCGAGGCCAGCCTGGTCTACAGAGTGAGTTCCAGGACAGCCAGGACTGTACAAAGAAACCCTGTCTCAAAAAACCAAAATAAATAAATAAATAAATAAAATTAAAATTAAAAAAGAAGTTTAAAGCTAATTGTACGTTATTTATAGCTTACTTGGGTCTAACTCATAATAATTTATATTGCTGAAATTTTACTAATCACATTATACTAGTCATTTAAGTTTTAGTAAATTTATAGAGTTCAATAAGTACTATAGTTGTTCTAGAAATGTCTATCATCCTCCTAAAGTTTTTGGAGCTGATTTGTAGCCAGCCTCTGTTCTATCCCAACTCCAGACACTGACAACTGATGGTGAGTTTCTTCTCTTTCTAAATTTGCTTCTTCTGGACGTTCATAGATGTGAGATCTTGCAATATGATTCTACCATGTAGAATAAATTACTCTCTACATGCTAGTCATGGCTGAAGGAACCGAAAGAGAAGTCCTTGAGAGAACCACTTAGCATGGGATAAATGTCCACACACACACACAGACACACACACACACACACACACACACACACACACACACACACACAGGAAATGAGGCAGGCAGGAAGGAAATGAACAGTATGAGCAAGAGGCTGCCTAAGGACAGCTGGCACCTTGGGCTACAGGAGCAAAGTCAGCCTTGGCATTCTGCTTGACCTTATTCTCTGTAAACACTCACTCACTGGGAAGGTTATTTTTGTTTCCAAGTGTAACGTCTTGAATCTGATATGTCCCATGAAGGCCAGCAACAGGGCCAGTCATCAGGCCTTGGGTAGGTGATGGATCTTTAAGGCTGTCACCTTATCAAGATGAATCTACTGACAGTTTCATAATCTGATGGAATTGTAGGGAAGCGGCAGAAACTAGGTGGTGGGGTTAGTGGGAAGAGGTGAGTCACTATCTCATCCCTGGCTCCTTGCTGTCTGTCACTGTTGGTAGGAAGCAGCAGTTCTCTGCCATGTTCTTCCACCATAAAGCTTCAGCCCCACTTAGGCCCTGACAAAGGAGCCAAGCAACCATGGACTGAGACACTAAAACAAAGCTTTTCTTCTTTAAGTTGCTTTTCTAGACATTTTGTCACAGAGTTGTAAAGTGACTAGAACCTCAGGTCAAACTGGAGTCTAAAATTGGAGTGGGGGCAAGGGGGCTTATTCCTAGTAGCTGTAAATAGCTGTCACAAAGCAGGGTTAGAACAGGTCACACTCTCCCAGAGCAGACTGTGCCCTGATCAGCTGCACCTTCCACTGCTGCCCTGCTCACCTTGCCATAGACTCTGCACTCCTGGAAGACAGCACGTTCTATGCCTGGGCATTACTGCATCCTCAGTTTCCAACACAGTGCTTCAGTATGTGTTGGGTGTGTTATAAAAACTATGGAGCTGGGCTGGAGAGATGGTTCAATGGTTAAGAGCACTGACTGCTCTTCTGGAGGTCCTGAGTTCAAATCCTAGCAACTACATGGTGGCTCACAACCATATGTAATGGGATCTGATGCCCTCTTCTGGTGTGTCTGAAGACCAGCTACAATGTACTTACATATAATAAATAAATAAATCTTTAAAAAACAAAACAAAACTATGGAGCTAAGTGGTCAATGAATGAAATCTGTAGCACTTTGAAAACATGGGCTGGCTCCTGAGTGACCCAAGAATTTTACTTAGAATCAAACCTGGCACTTTTGTTTCTGGAAAGGTATTTTTCTTTATTATTATTTGTGTATTGGAGGTTGAGCTCAGAGCTATGCATGCTAGGCAAATACATTACCACTGAGTGGCATCTTAGTCCTCCTAGAAAAAACTTAAAAAACAAACAAACAAAACCCGCAGTGTCAAAACTGCTCTGTCCGTGTCAGAGAAGACAGTGAGCAAGCACTCAGAACAAAGGCCATTTCCATAATTTGTGGGAGCCCAAAATAAGTTACAAGAGCAGGCTGGGGATGTTAACTGGTGGTAAGACACTGGCCTAGCGTACCTAAGGCCCAGGGTTCCATCCCTAAAACCAAAGCAAGAAAAAGGAATCAGACAGTGCCGCTCCACATGTTTGGTTCAGTTGCAACCACCTAGTCTGCACTCTGGTGTCAGGGATGGCCTCTTCTTTCCAAAATGGAAGGGACACTGAGGCTTGCTGGGTGAGGTAGAGCCTAAAGCCACCAGGGTGCCTGCCCTTGCTGGCTGGCTACACATTTATGCCCATATGGCCCACAGTCTTACAGCATTTCCAGACCCCAGTGCCTTGCCCCATACTCCAGCTTGTAATCCCATTGTGCTGACTCCTACCTGGGTCTGTATTGACTATAGTTTTGGTCCGAATGAGCTGGGAAGGGGAGAAGCCAATCTCTGATAGCCACAGCCTGAGGTCCACATAAGCATCCTCCAGCTGCTGTAGCACGTAGAGGAAGAACTCAGACACCTCCTCACCTTTGCTCTGTACCAGGTCAAGAATCTTTCGGACCTACAGACAATACACATTAAGAGCATGAGCTGGTTGGTATGAAGGACATCTTCCTCATAAAAGGATCCCGGTACACCCATCTGCTAGTACAGTAGCAGTAGCCTGGCCACCTCCATACGTAGTGTAATAGTCAACATGGAATCTGCAAAATGGGCCTCTTTAGCAAGACCTCATCCCCATGGCAATAAGAAACCAGGAGGAATCTGTGAGCCTAAAAACAGATCAGACACAGGTAGAGCCCCCTCCAGCTGTGGTCTTCTTTTCTCTGCCTTTCCCTGCTAACCTTGTGTCACTGACATCCTGGAACAAGCATGCTAAGGAGGTAGCTGGGCTACCCTGCAGGAGGGTAACACGACTCCCATCAAATCACATGCTCAAAATGGCCTTTTAATTTAAAGTCCAGGCAAAACAATCAGGACCTGTATATAGAGGCACACGCCTATAATCCTAGCACTTGGAAGAATGAGATAAGAGGATCTCAAACAGACCTAGTCTATAGAGAGGACTCTGTCTCAAAAGGCAAAAAAAGGAAGGGGGTTCAAAAGGGAAGCCCACAGCATACTGGCAGTTCCTTCCCATCTCTTCCTCTCAAGCAAGCTCTTCATTTCTCTACCCAGGGACTTCCAGGCCTCTGTTAAAGTTTTCAGAAGATACCCTGGAGCTTAGGGAACTAAGAATTGCTCTACTTCCTACTTCACAGCGTGGGAAAGTCTTCAATGGGGGGCCCCCACCTTGGGAGGCAGTCACTTCTAAATAGGGCTTTGTGGGTGACTACCCTGAGTCTTTGCCTCTGTGCCCTGGGGTGTCTAGGTACTGAGTGTGTCGCTCTGTATCACCTACTCATTTAAGACCCATTTATAAAGTCACCTAGGGATCAATACCCACAGCAGGGGGAGCTGAAACAGAAGGGCTTGCTCCAGCCTCCAACAGAAGTAAACTGTTTGACTGGGCAGGAGGTTAAACACGTGGGCATTTATGATTCTACCAAGACCCCCTGTGTGAACGGACATACGTCATCAGTCTCTTCTGTAGTGCATAAGCTGAGACTCAAGGACCACAGTGTGAGTCCACATACATCATCAGTACTCTTGTGCTACAGAAGCTGCATGGGACTAAAAACAACAATTAAAGACCCCAGTGTAAAATTTGACCCAATATATCAACTTTCCTCAACGCATTTGCAGGAGTCAGCTAGGGGGACCGCTGCTAGAAACCCAGATCAGTGACTGCACCTTGTCAGGCTTGGTGGGACAGGCACACACAATCTCTGCATCTTCTGCTGAGAAGTAGCCATTCTCCAGCAAGTTGTCCACCAGACACTGAGTGTTCCGAATGTTGGTGACCAGATGTTCCCTGTTGATCTTCAGCAGTTTAATGTAGGAGTGACAACCTGATGATGGGATGCCTTCCATCTCATGATGGCTGTGCTCCTCCATTGTTGAAGTAGCCAGCAGCTACTTTTCTCAAATTCATCTTTGACCACACGTGTCTTGCAGGCAGACAGGCAATCAGGATTCAGGGCCTCCACCCGGGATCCCGCTTTTCATTGCTGACCCTGAAGAGGTAAAGGACATTGTCGGCAAAGCAAACTTCACTGGTGGATTCTCCCTCTCCCATCTCCCATCTTTTCTTGCCTTTTTCTACCTCTGACAGGAGGTAGTCATGCCTAAGCATTTTATCAGGGAGGATGAACAACAACAATCATAACTCTGTAGTAATGTATATTTAGTCTTAGTCCGGGGTTTCTACCCCATCTTTGATCATTCAGTTCCCAGATAAAACACACAAAATTTTTATATCTATAATAAACTTAAATCAGCATTATGGCTGGGTAGGTATCTACCCTCTATGCCATTATGGCTACTTCTCTGCCAACAATCCCAAGATATGACTTGCCATATTCCTTCTAGGCCACTCTTACTCAGATTGGCCAACACTCAGGGCCAGTTCCCACTATCTTTAACCCATGATGTCTTCTCTCCCCTCCACCTTCTCTCTTCCTCTTGGTCCTCCTCTGACCCCAAGCCTAGGATCTGAAACCTCACCTATCTTTCTTCTGCCCAACCATAGGCTGTAGGCATCTTTATTCAACCAATACATTTAAATTAAGGATCAAGCTTACTCTTGGTGTACTCGAAGATTTTCTCCTCTCTAAGGCAACCAAACCTTGGGGGCCAGTGTTTAGCATTACAACACAGCAACAGACCAAACCTCAACACAGTTCATTGCTGTCGGTGGCTTTCTGCACCACTAAATGTCTTCATCTTTGTAACTGTCACTGTAACAGGAGACCAATGTAAGAGAAGAAAGATTTACTCTGCCTCCTTGTTTCAGTTCTTACGATAGGGAAGTCATGGCAGAGCACAGCAGCTCTGTCTCCGCATGGAGACCAGGGAGGAAAGAGGGGGAGAAAGGGAAAAAGATGGTCATTAGGACCCACTTCAGGACCCATGGCTTCTTCAGTAAGTGACACCCAAAAGACAGCAAGCTGATAACACTGAATTCAAATGGCTGGTCACACTGAGTCTCTAGCATCGCACTTTGAAGGAAGATTGAAATACTCTAACATGGTCTTCTTCACTTAGACCTTCTCTATCTTTCTGGCATCTGCAAAGCTAACAAGGATGTAGAGGGCTAAAAATATTTGTGTACACAGGCACAGGAGAAGCCAGAAAAGTTAAACTCACAGGCATCCTTCAAAGGAAAGAGATGTTTAACCTGTCCTCCTGGGGTGCAGGGAGAGGTTGTAGCTTGCAACCTGGTGATCCTCTGCCATCTGATGAGCCAGGCTCTGCCCATATTGCCCAGAATTTCTGATTTACTTATCCCAGGCCCTTTCCCTCTAAAGCTTTGAACATTACTTTAGGCCATAAAACTCATCCTTGTGGGAGATGCTATTGCTACTTCACAACAGCCTAAGTGACGTCTATGCCTTAGGGTCAGTCATTCCCCCTAGACCATTATCTTGAGCATTGTTTCTAAGTCAACAAGAACTGATCTTACAAACTAAGCCATGTGTCCTCTGCAAAGAGCTTCAGTGTAAACATGCCTGGGTTTTGCTATACTCACAGGGCTGAGTTAATTCTTATCATAAAACTTTTCCCCAAAATTGTCTTGTGCTTAAATATGGCTACCGTAAATGATCTGGTGTCAGACTCTAGGAGCCCTGGCCCAGTACCTGTACCAAAACCTGACTGGACCAAGTTTAATTCTTGTTTTTCGAGGGGTCATTTCACTGCCAGCTATAAAACCTTCAGGGAACCTTCCACACAAGGAGGGTCTCTTTTTAAATTTAAATGTTATTATAAAAAATTGCAAAAAAGATATCACACACTGGAATTAACCAGATTCAAACACTATACATCTTAATGAACTTCTAAACAGTTAAAATAGCCATTTGGAAAGGAAGCAATGGAGCTTCACACTGGGTTTTGTTCTTCTATAATCAAATATTTATCTATTACCCCAAGCAAAAATTCTAAGACAGAATTAAAATTAGAAAAACAGGGGGCTAGAGAGATGGCTCAGAGGTTAAGAGCACTGACTGCTCTTCCAAAGGTCCTGAGTTCAATTCCCAGCAACCCACATGGTGGCTCACAATCATCTGTAATGGGATCTGACGCTCCCTTCTGGTGTGTCTGAAGACAGCTACAGTGTACTCCTGTACATAGAATAAATAAAATAAATATTTTTAAAAATGAGAAAAACAATTAGCTTTATACCACTTTCATAACTCATGTTCATTGCTTGCATTTAGTTCTTGCTGTTTGTTTGTGAGGCAGGTCTCACTACATATTTCTGATTGCCAAGATTAAAGGTATGCTCAGCCTTGTTTGGGTTTTTGGATGGTATTTGGGGGTGCTACAAAGATAGCTCAGATGGTAAAGTGCTTGCTGTGCAAGCATGAGGATTCTCTCAGCACCCAGTGCCAGAGACAGAGGATGGAGGCATGTGCCTGGAACGAAGGAGGCGACCCATAATTTTACCCAGCTATAGCTATAGTGCCTATGACCTACATCAATGCCCAGCATGGCACAATAACCCTGAGAGTACAGTAGGTGGCACACACACCTTGGTGGTAACCAACAGCTCTCTAGTTGGACTTAAGACTTGCTCCAAATTGGCCTGGTACTGGGAATCTAGATAATTACTTGGTGCTAGTGACATCATGGCTATTGGGAGAGAATCTGCAACTACTAATTTATTAAACCACTATAATTTCAACCAACAATTTATAAACATTTGTCCTTATACCCACAGATCAGAGTGATCTTCACTCTTCACTAGAGAAACTTTGCAACAGATGGAGACCACTGCAAAAAATCACAACTAATCAAAACGCCAACCTGTGGAGCCCCGTCCCAATGGATACATCTACAAAACGGTCCCATATCTAAGGCTCAGGAAGCATGCTGGAATAAGGGGCAGAAATACTGTAAGAGCCAGAAGACTGGGAAGTTGTCTATGAGGTTGTATCTCCTAGTGACATCAGAAGCTACATCCATAGTCTCACCAACATGATGGCCCAAATAAGGATGACACCAATGAACATGCCATACTGGACAGAGAAAAGCCCAGGAGGCCTCAACCCTACACAAGGAATTATATATAGGCAACTGGTGAAAGCTGGGATCAGGAATGGTCAGCCCTGAAAGCATACATCTAAGTAACAACATATGGCCTGAAAGGGTTATATGTAGGAATATGTATTGCGTACACAATACACACACATACACACATATACACATGTACATAAAATAATGTGTATATACATATAGCCATATATATATATGTGTGTACATATATGTGTATATATATAGCCATATTCTGTCTAGGCTGCTGTTACTCAGACTGGCCAGCCCTCAGGGCCAATTCTCACTACCTTTAAGCCATGGTATCAAGGGATTAGTGAAGGAAAAAGCCATGAGTTTGAAGGAGAGTGGGGAAGGAGTATATGGAAAAGTTTGGAAGGGAAAAAAGGAACAGAGAAATACTGTAATTAAATTATAATCTCAAAATCATTTTAAAGTGCTTTAAAAATGTATATTGTGACATCGAAAACTAAAAAATTTATAACCATAATTGATTAGCTCAATAAATAAATTATAGTCCAAAAAACGGAGGACAAGAACTGGAGCAGCAGCTTGTGGTTACACGGGATGAGGCGGGTCTCTGGGAGCCTGTGAGAAAAGTGGAAGCTGAAGCCCAGAGTGGAACCTTTCTCTTGAAAATTATCACAAGTCTGAGAGAACAGGGAAAGGCTGCCGAGGTTCTCCCTGGATGAGTCAGCATGCTTTAGGAGGCTGGGGGGACAAAGGTTGAGCAACTTCCTTCATTCCTCCTGTTAACTTGGCTTCTCTTTCCTGTGCCTGCAATTCTCACAAACATTGTCCCTCGGCTTCCCAGGCTTTTCCTGTAATATCCACCACAGGCACTTCACAGCTGACCAGCAAAAGGGGAAGCTTTCTCCTGATCTGTGACCACCTGAACAAAGCCATGGATCACATGACCCCTAGCTGGCAAAGAGGCTGCTTTTTTGTAATTTTCAGAGGGCAGATAGCTCTCTTTGGCAGGAAGTTAAGGAGGGATGGACATCCAAAAGGAAACAAAGAAACACATTGCCTAATAAACCCAGCCAGAGACAGAGCAAACTGCCATGAGACACTTCAGAGGGAGGGACCAGTCATGAGCAGGTACCACTAGAAACAGAGAGCTAATTTACAACGGTCTCCCAATTCACAACGACCCTTGATATCTTACCTGCCAAAGGGTAGGCCCTGTGGTGCAAGTGGAAGGCAAGGGGGCTGGGGGGAGATAGTAGTATGGATAGCAGAGGAGTAAGGAAGGGGAGGGCTGGCGAAGGGGAGGGAGAGAGGAAGAAGAGGTGGAGAAGAGGAAGGAGGAATGGCAAAGGTTGAGTTTACAGAGCTAGGCCACTCAGTAGGGGGAGGTTTCCCCAGCTCTAGATAAGGAGCCTTGAGGATGGGTGTTGAGGGAGATCCTGGTCCAGACTGTTAAAGGAAAACAGCCAAAGAAATAATTCAAAACTGTGGTTGTGGCCTGAAAACGAGTTCTCAGGCTGCAGAACGCAAGGTGGAGCACCAAGTAGAAAAACTAGGATAGATATGCAGATGGGTAAGCAGAGGCAGGGAGAGTATATTGGTGGGAAGAAACCCGAGTACATGAGTGAGTGTGTATGGGTGTGTGTTTGTGTGTGTGTGTGTGTCTATGTTTCTGACATATTTGTTTTTTTAAGATGGGGATCTTGTTGTGTTACTTTGGTTGTCCTGGGACTCCTATGTACCCTAGGCTGACCTAAACGGACAATCCTCCTGTCTCAGCCTCCTGAGTCCTGAAACTTACAGGCCTGTGACATCATACATGGCTCTTTCTGTCTGTCTCCAGTCCTGGTGGAAACTGATCTCTACATTCCCTCTTGCAACTTGGGCTTCTGAACCAGATTCGAAGTGGATGTGGAGGAAGGAGGTAACAGAGGAAAAAAGATTAGAGAACAGGGTCATTTTTTAAAAAGTTCCCTATGGGCTGTTGAGATGGCTCAGCAGGTAAGAGTGCCGATTGCTCTTCCAAAGGTCATAAGTTCAAATCCCAGCAACCACATGGTGGCTCACAACCACCCGTAATGAGATCTGACGCCCTCTTCTGGTGCATCTGAAGACAGCGACAGTGTACTTGTAATAAATAAGTAATAAATAAATCTTTAAAAAAAATAGTATTTATAAAAAAAAAAAAAGTTCCCTATGTTTCTTAGGCTAGTCTTGAACCTATGAGATCAAGTGATTCACTCAGAGTCCTGAGTACCCACAAATAAGACAGTGCTTGAAGAGAATAATCCTAAAAGATGATAGAGCAAAGTTATTCTGGGCGGTGGTGGCGCACGCCTTTAATCCCAGCACTTGGGAGGCAGAGGCAGGCGGATTTCTGAGTTCGAGGCCAGCCTGGTCTACAGAGTGAGTTCCAGGACAGCCAGGGCTACACAGAGAAACCCTGTCTCAAAAAAAAATAATAATAAAATAAAATAAAATATAAACTTCATGGTAGTTGTATTTTATTGCTTTTTAAAAGATAATTTAATTTTCTATGCGTTGGTGTGAGAGCTTCAGATCCCCTAGAACTGGAGTTACAGACAATTGTGAGCTGTCATGTGGGTGCTGGGAATTGAACCTGGATCTTAGGAAGAAAGCCAGTACTCTTTAACCACTGAGCCATCTCTCCAGCCCCTATTTTACTATGTTTTATAGGTTTTTTTCTACATTTATTTATTCAGTATGTGGCATCCACTCACATGTTTACAAACACCAAGGTGCATGTGTGCTGGGCAGAAGTCAGCGTTCCAGAATCAGTTGCCATTTGGGTCTGGGTACTAGAATCAAGCCGCCATCAGGCTTGCAGGCAAGCACCTTAATCCCTTAAGCCATCTCACCAACCCTGGTAATTTCATTTTTTTTTTTAGTAGTCACATTAGTGAAAATAAAAATAAGCAGGTAACTTAATGAGATATTTCAACTAATTAAATATATGCAAAGCATTGCTCTAATATGTCCTCAGTAAAACATGCTGTTTTCTCTGAGATTAAAACCTTCCATGTTAGAGGGAAGCTTTTTAAGACACGGGATGTTAGAATGGGATAAAGAAGTCTAAGGGGAGGTGAAATGGTCCATCATGCAAGGAAGCTCATTAAGCTCAATAGGTAAACAATTCTAGCTTCAGGAAGTCCCTGAAACCAACAAGATACACTAGACCCCTCTCTCCCCAGGCATATATAATCTGTAGGGACTGCTGAGTAATACTATCAGACAAGCTGAGCTGCCCAGAAGAGGCTGGAATCAATCAGGCCCCTGCAAGAAGCAGAGACCAGCCAAGATGCTTGGAATAGATACTCTCCAACCTGTTGAGCTGCCTGCAGGCGATGCAGTGAGCTCCAGGTTTCCAGATTTGGCAATCTGTCACCCACACTGGAGTGGGCTTTGGTGATAAGGGTCTCTGAGTCATTTCTGCTCCTATAAATAATCCTTCACCCATATTCCTCTAAGTAGCCCCAATAAAACTACTCATTTGTTCACCAAGTTGGACTTGGATGGTATCTATACTTCAGTCCCCCACTGGTTTCTTATCAGGAGTAAGTAAACATTTGTTCATGGCTCCCCCAGAATAGTGTGACACAGCACACATTTATGAAGGAATGTCTGTGTACTTACTTTCATACTGAGGCTTTGAAGTCTGGTGCATCTCACAGGTAGAGATCATCTAGATTCTGGCCAGCAACACTGGAAGTGTTCAATGGCCACCTGGTAGATGCAATTTTGCAACTCTGTACTCTTGAAATAGAAACCTACTGCCCTTTGTCAGTACATAGCCTGATTGCAACTTTGTTCCCTGTCAGCTCCTTCTGCTTGTGAGCTACAGTTTTAATAAAGTAGCCTTTCTAGTCTTGTATATAAAGTCATGTATATAACACTTGGCTTGGTCCATTGTCTACAATGCTAGTGACATAACATCCCACCATTGGGTATCACCACCAATACAGTGGCTGTCCCCATCACATTCCTAAATTCTTGCCAGAGATGCATGAGAGGCCCTGTTAAGGTGTGCTGTAAAGACTGTTCCCCTTTTTCTAGACTCTGCACTCCAAGTTAAGAGTCAATGGTCCTATGTATCCTATGGTGCAAAGTAATTAGACAATGTTACTGTCAGAATTCACACATGAGAGGTGTTACCCATAGTTAGGGGGAAGCTAGTAATGGTTTCCTGCTGTGTGACCTCCACTGTTGATAGGTTTGAGGTCAACTGAAAGCAGGTGCTATGGTTTCCCTCTCACAAACTGAGGGAGCTTTCCAAGGACATTTTATAGGACCAGGTTTTATCTCAGTAACAGCTAACTTTGAGAGGTTTGGGCTCTATCAGAGGACTTTTGTATAGCCATATTGAACTGCACTAGTTTTAGCTGATGGAGTAGAAAGATGTTCTCAGGCACCCTGGACTTGTGGCCTGATCTGATGTCTTAACAAAGCTGTTGAGAGTCCACAGACAAAAAATGGGCCAAGGGCCCAGGGTTTGTTTGCTTTTTTCCTCCCCTTCCTTGTGGTGAGCTGAAACTGTCTCAACACTTAGCATCAACAGCCTTGAGAAGTGTCTTTAGCAACTTCCCTTTCTAAGAAATCTGCCCTGTGAGGAGAATCAGAAGTTCTGACAGGGTTTTGGTTTTGTTTCATTCCAACAAGGCCCCTGCTGTTGACTGTGAGAAAGGAGTTGGCAGTTCCCAGAGGAATTGAGTAACTAAGTCAGCATAGTGTCTACAGCCACATAAACGCAGCACCAGGCACATGTGAGTGCAATAAAATATATCACGGGTGTCAGATACAAGGCTGAGGGAAGCCAGGCTCAATAAAAGAGAATATACTGCATGGCTCTATGCAGAAGCTGGGAGATGGTAGCTGTGAGACACGGATTGCAAGACAAGACCTGTGCAAACTCTTGGGGACATAGAAACACTCTGTATCCTGAATGAGTGCTCTGTGTGTGTGTGTGTGTGTGTGTGTGTGTGTGTGTGTGTGTGTGTGTGTGTGTGTATGTATACATTTGTGAATTCTACATTCTTAGATTCAACCAACCATGGATCAAGAATATTCAGAAAAATATCACACCTCACTCACTAAACATGGAAGAATTTGTAGATGTTTTCGTTGTTGTTGCTTTTTGAATTAAATACTATAATCACTTTTATAGCACTTACAATGCATTAGGCATTATAATAACCTGAAGATGATTGGATGGTGTGTGTAGGTATATGAAGATAATCACTCTGTCTTGTATCAGGGATTTGAGCACTGGTGGATTTTGTTTTCCTTGGAGTATTCTGACACTGACTGAGCCCTGAAGACACTGAGGGAAGAGAGTATACACACACACACACACACACACACACACACACACACACACACACACTCACATTTGCCAAGTGTCATCAACCTATATTTTTTAAAACTGAAATGTTATATGAGCATTATGTTTGTTTTAGCTTCATTTTGAGAGAGAGTCTTTCTGTGTACTCCAGCATGGCCAGCTCTCAAGATCCTTCTGCCTCAGTTTCCCATATGCCAGGCTTAAAAGCATGCATCACCATGACTAGCTGAAAGCACTGCTTTATATTATACAACAATAATTTATAGATTTCCATTTAAAAGTAGCAAAAGAACACAAGATAATTGAAAGAGGAAACAGATGGCAAACATGTTTATTTAAAAAAACAAAAAGACAGAGAACCAGTAAAATATACAAGAGGTGAGGCATGGGGCTGTAGAGACAGCTGACCTTCACAGGCACTACACTCAGGTATACATACCCCTCCCCCAACACACACACACACAGATAACCAAAAATAAGAATAGAGACAGCTGACCTTCACAGGCACTACACTCATGTATACATACCCCCCCAACACACACATAGATAACCAAAAATAAGAATAAATCTTTAAGCCGGGTTGTGGTGGAACATGCTTTTGATACCACTACTTGGAAGGCAGAGGCAGGCAGATCTCTGAGTTCCAGGCAGCCAGGACTACACCGAGAAACCCTGTCTCAAAAACCAATAATGTGGTAAAGAAACAAAATTAATTAATATATATCCCAAAATACTACTATTAAATCAAGTATGAGTAATCTAAATACACTGATTATAAGACACAATCTGGCAGATTCAATAGAAAAAACTACATGCTACTTAAAGAGGTATATCTTAAATAAAATGGCAGAGTTTAGTCAGTCAAGGAGAAAGTATGCACTGTGGCTGACACAGCATATTAGGATTAAATTAGAGTTTAAGAGTTTTGTAACAGTATGATGAACAGTACTTCAAGATGACATCTAGGAATATATTTTGAAAATACATTAAGGGGAAAATTTACAAAAGGCAACACATCCAAAAGCACAATCACAGGCAGGGACTATGAAATGTTTCATATAATAGCTGAAAGAACAGACAGACCATTAAGCCGGTAAGACTCTTGGAAGAGATGAATAATTAATAAGTTTATCTTATTGTGTGTATATCATACTGTACCAAACAACAGGACAGGACCTGGCATTAAAGTGCATGAGGAGTGTTTGAAGGTTGGCCACATTCTGGACCTCATTGTAAACTCCTAACGTAAGGCAAAGGACTGGAATCATTCATTCTACATTTTGTGACTACAGTGGAATTGAGTTGGAAGTCAACAATAAAAAAAGAAATCTCCAAATTCCCAGGACAAAAGAAAAAATTGAAATTAGAAAGATTTTGAATTATGTGATTATAAAATTATAGAATATCAAATTTGTAGAAAGCAAGAGGATACACAGTCTCACATTCATGTGTTAGATAAAAAAAAAACAAGAATAAAACCATTCTGTCTCGAACAGTTCCAATTTGTTATGTCGTAAATATTTACGCTTGTTGTTGGTTGACTGGCTGGTTTTCTGAGACAGGGTTGCATGTGGCCCAAGCTGGCCTCTATATGTTGACCTTGAACTCCTGATTTTCCTTCCTCTACCTGGGATTACAGGTGTGTGCCTCCACGACTAGCTTAAAAAGCCTTTTAAGGATGTGACATTTCCTCATGTGAATGCCATGCATGTGTGTGAACATTGTTATAAGAATACAGTAAGAAAAGAGATGAAAAGGAAGTCCTCTCACGCCATGATTACTTTTGAGTGAGGGGTTATGAATGATTTCTATTTCAAATTATTTAAAAGAAATTTTTTGTAAAGGAGGTGGGCCCTGGGATGGAGAGAGGTCTGGGCTAGGCAAGAAGTTCTTGGAGTTTCATGGAGCTCTGTTGATAACCCCTATGGGGTGGGGGTGGTGACATTTCTGATATCTTGTATATCAGCTACTTATAAATTCACAACAGTATCAACATTACAGCTATAAAGTAGCAATGAAATAATTTTATGGTTGGCAGTTACCGTAACACGGGGAACTGTATTAAAGGGTCACAGAATCAGGAAGGTTGAGAACCACTGTCCTAGATAGTCAGAGAGACATGATACTAACATGGAAAGCAAGCCATGGGAGAGGACTGATGTCACGCTTTCTCCTGAGGACAGCTTGCAGAAGGTGTTTCTCTCCTGTCATGTGGGTCCTAGAGACTGAACTCAGATGGTCAGGCTTGGCAGCAAGTCCCTTGCTCACTTGACGGTCTCATGAGCCCATCCTTTCTATGGGTCTATAACTTGTCCACTAAGCATAAACACAATATCTGGTCACTCTGTGTGTGCGTGTGTGTGTGTGTGTGTGTGTGTGTGTGTCTGTGTGTGTAAACCTTGTGAAAGAAAATGAACAACAAAAAGCCTAGAGGAAAAAAGCAAAAACAAAAAACAAAAAACAAAAAAAAAAAAAGCCATCTATCGGCTCCCAAGACCTCGCCCTAGCCTCAGCCCTCAACATCCATGTGAACACTGCTCTTTTGCCCAGTTGGTACCACATTGTCCCCTTTGCCCTCATGGTTACCTCATATTTCTTTGTGACTGCCAGGGCACGTATTTCTTTTGAGCTCTAGAAACCAAGTTTTAAGCAGTCTGGCTTTCCAGCCGCAGAGTGCTTTGCCTGGCCTGGCCTTCCCTTTATGGAGAGCAAAAGACCCGGAGGGCCAGGACTGCAGCTCCAGAGCTTTGTACCCGGGCAATCCCCACACCCAAGGCTACGCCAAGTGGAGTGTCTTTCTCCGTCTGACCCTGTTACTGAAGCAGCTGCAACAAGTGTAGATGCCAGTGTCATCACTGACAGGGCTCCGACCTCACCGAGAGCAGCAATGGCTGCCAGGAGTGGCCAGCGGTGGAGGGAAGCAGGAGAGTCCTACTGATGTTACTGCCTTGCTCACTGCCTGCCTCCTTAGATATGCTGTATGGGGGCCCAGCTGCGCACTGATGATAATGGCTCACACAGTCAGCTCTTCACTGGGACCCCAGTTTCACCAGCTACTTTACAAATGCTGTGAGGGACAAGACAACCTGGGGTCAAATGCAGGACTTTTGGAGCCCCGACCCCAGCCTCAGCCCATGCACCCATGTTCACACCTTTGTAAACAGAGATCAGTTATGTGAACCTCCGCTAAATGGGCTGCTGGCCAGAGCTTTTCAGGCTGAAGGGGAAAAGGCACAAAGAGGTGACAGCTGTTCCTGGGGCTTTGTAGAAGGATCCCTTACTATAAGGACTACTACTTTTATATTCCCTGTCTTAGGGTGTTGCTGGAAATTTTAAACTAATGTGTTTGTGTAGAAAGAGCCTACACAAGGATGTCACAAAGCAAGTCCCCTCCAGGATGACACGGAGCAGGTCTCCTCCAGGATGACATGGAGCAGGTTCCACCCAGGATGACATGGAACAGGTCCCCAGCAATTACGTATTCAGCTCACCTTTCTTATTACCCCCACCTTTATGCCAACTTCAGGTGACAGTGACTGTTAGGAACACTTTACTGGGGCACAGTGAAGCCAAGCAGATTTCCACTCTCAGTGTTTGTAACCTGGCAGATCAGACAGATTCAAAATGAGGTATTACAAATGCAGTGAGTGTGAATGAGAAATGTCTGGAGAATAAAGAAAAATAAAATTGTAACATTTGCCAAGAAAATGCATAGAAATGCATTACTATATGCATTTGGAAGTTACTGTATTAAATGAAATAAGCCAGATTCAGAGACAAATACTCTATTTTCTCTCGTACACAGAGCCTAGATTTAAATGTCTCTCTCCCTCTCCCTCTCTCCCCCTCTCCCCCTCTCCCCCCCCACCTCTGTGTGTGTGTGTGTGTGTGTGTGTGTGTGTGAGTATGTGTGTGTGTGTGTCTCCTTCCCTCCCTCCCTCTCTCCTTCCCTCTGCATTGAGAGGAAGGAGATTTACTAGGTAGGGAGCAGAGAGGGGAAAGGGGAGACAGGGAGGTTTAATGGCACACACTTATGAAACACTTTGATGTCACCCATTACTTTTTTAAGAGCAGGAGAGGGGGGAAGTTCCAATAAGTCTACCACTCTCCTAAGGGTGTCCTTGGGCTTGTCACTGTGTTGGTTTAACTATGCTTGACCCAGGAAGTGGCACTATTAGGAGGTGTGGCCTTATTGGAGTAGGTGTGGCCTTGTTGGAGGAAGTGTGTCACTGCAGGGGTGGGCTTTGAGACTCTCCTATGCTCAGACCAACTCTTTCTAGCTGTCTGTAGAGAGAGTCCTCTCCTGTCTGAACTCAGATCAAGATGTAGAACTCCTAACTCCTCCAGCACTATGTCTGCCTGCATGCTGCCATGCCTCCTGCCGTGATGATAATGGACTTGATCTCTGAAACTGATAGCCAGCCCCAATTCAATGTTTGCCTTTGTAAGAGTTGCCTTGGTCATGGCTCTCTTCACAGCAATAAAACCGAAATTAAGTGAGTCACAATGATGCAGGACCCATGAGTGCCTCTGTAGTGGGAGGTTACAGGGATATGAATGTAAGCAGAGCCGCTTTCTCTTAGGGGATCTGAACTTGAGATATCCAGAGGAACATGGAGCACTTAAGGAACCACCACTCGCTCCACTCTGACCAGTCACCATTGTCCTTAAGTGTCCATGACCAGAAACCATCTACTCAGTTCCCTACAGCGGGAAGACACTAGCAAAGGCCGCCCAGGCAGGAGAAGCTTTGCTCTGTACAAAACCATCTGGTGGTACCATCCTGCAGAGTCTACCCTACCTAGAATGTGGCCATAAGAGTAGATTCCTTGGAATGACAGCTAAAATTCAGATCCCATCCCAGTGATGGGGTTGAATCAAGAAGAGAACGCTCAAAGAAATCATTTCCCATCAGCCACACTGGCCTTATTTATGATCCTGCCATTTCCTTACACACCCTGTTGTTTGGAACCTTCATTCATTCTTTTGAAACTATGTGTATTTCCAAATAAATAGCCCAGCTTTCTCCAAGCTGTTGTTGCAATACCAGCCGAGAAGATTCAAGATTGATACCAGCCTTTCCCAGAAAACTATTCTGTAACAGCACAGCAGATGCTAATTAGAGTTACGCCCCAAGTTGTTGTCTAAGTGGCCAGGCCATCTTACAAGCATTTCTGTATAGAGCTTGGCCATCAGCACTAGTGTAAGCGAAAGCAAGCAAGGCCAGTATTAGAATCTGGCTGGCCACCCTCTCTACTTCTTCCCCAGTCCCGATTCCTTCTCCTCAAGCTCCTTTCCTGGAATGAGAGCTCATAAGTAGCCTGTGGCTCAGGGACTGTGGCTGTCACAGAAAGAGGACACAGAAAGACCTGGTTTGTGAAGCAATGACTTTACTGTCTATGTGGCAGTTTATACAGCCTTGTTCCCTTCTTCCTTGAGGACCGACACAGGCAGAAGCCTGCTGCCTGTTCAGCAGCTGTGCTGTCCCCACTAGGGCCTGGTTCACTCTCCCAGCCCCACCTGTGACTTAGGAACTGAGAGTAGAGGTGAGTTTTGTGGGCTTACAATGAGTTTTGTGGGTGAGTACGTGGCTGTCACTATTTTAGTATTTTGTTTCTGGAACAATGACCAGCCTCTCTGCAAACAGGTGACAGTTCTCTCAGGCATTGGCTCCCCGATCCTAGGCTCACAAATCCCTACAGTGACTGGAATGTAATATATTATACATGCATATATATACATATATAAATGTTCTACTCACTGTATGTATATATGTATGTATATGTGCATATATATGTATATATATATATATATGTATATATATATATATACATGGTGTGTGTGTGCGTGTGCATGCGTGCGTGCAAGCATGTGTGTGTAGTGTTTTTGCTGAGACAGAGTTTCTCTATATAGCTCTGGCTGTCATGGAAGTTGCTCTGTACACCAGGCTGGCCTTGAAAGCACAGAGATCCACCTGCCTCTGCCTCTCTTGTGCTGGAATTAAAGGCATGCACCACCACTGCCTTACTTTTAAAAAATTAATTTATATTTTATGTGTGTACATGCACCATGCATATGCCTAATGCCAGAGGAGACCAGGAGAGCACCAGATCCTCTGACACTGGTGGTTGTGAGCTTCCCTGTGTGGGTGCTGGAAGGCAGCAAATGCTCTGAACTGCTGAGCCATCTCTCCAGCCTGAGTGGAGCATCTTGCCAACTCGCAAAAGACCTTGGCATGCAATCAAGAATGAGATATACCTGTTTGATTTGATCTGTTTGATTTCTTAATTATCCATTAATGTGGCAAACTGGTCCCAATCATTTGACAGATACAATAATTTTAGACAAGAATGGGCAGTGGGCCCGTGAGGAAGCTGAATTCAGACTGGTTGCCAAAGCAGCATTGAGGTATCTAAATATATCTGCTCAGAAAGCTCGCACCTCTCCCCGCACAAGACTGCAGTTTCTACAGGAGAGAAGCCAATTAAAGAATGTTCCACTCAGCCACTGTTATGGCTATCCCTGGTTGTCAACTTGACTCTATCTGGAATGAACTACAATCCAGAATTGGAGGGCTCGCCTGTGATCCAGATCTTGAGGCTGGAAGACACAAGTTTCTGACCTGGATCTTGGCATGGAGATCTTGAGGCACAGTGGCCATGAAAAGTTTAGGCCCAGGCAAGGAGGTACACACCTTTAATCCCAGGAGACTAAGGCAAAGAAATCTCTGAGTTCTATGTCATCCTAGGACAAAACAAATCCCAGATCCAGGCATGGTGGTACACACCTTTAACCTGAGCCATACCTTCTGCTGGAGACCTACATAAGGACATTGGAAGAAGGAAGATTTGTTTTTCTTTGACACTTGTATTTACTTGCAAGCACATCTGTTGGAACCTACTACTACAGAAGGCCAGCTAAAACAACTAGCCTTGTGGGACTCAGCAACTACTAGATTCTTGGACTTCCCATTCACAGATGACCATTGTTGGGGAGTTGGACTACAGACTGTAAGTCATCATAATAAATTCCCACAATATAGAAAGACATTCCATATGTTCTGTGACTCTACTAATAATAAGCCTGACTAATACAGTCACCCATCTTTAGGAGCTTTGACTTCACCTTAGCCATTCCATCTCCTAGAAAGAGCCACCTAAGAGTGTCTTCCTAAGGAAACTATCTATCCAAGAAAACACTGCCCATCAACGCCTCAGACTTAGGTGGCTTGAAGACCGCCTGTGCACCTGGGAATAGTGAGAACTCTTTTTGGTTTGGGGATGTATCTCAGTAAACAGGACAGTTAGGTTTCTGGGTAGAACAGATTTACTTTATCTTCAGTTGAGCAGGGGCCATCAACTGGCAGCCTAGCTGGAACCTAAAAAGGGGGAAGGAACTCCCCATAGAAATAGCTTTCTTGGCAAAAGCTCTTATTTCTCTCATGTGTGTGGGGCTGGGGGTTGGGGTGTGCTTATATGGATGAGCATGCACCCCAGGGATCAAACTCTTGTGTTGTGCACCTTGGGTTTCTTTCCTTTCCTGAGAGCATTTCTCATTAGGCTGGGTGAACTGATAGCTGATCAGGCTAAGCTGGCTGGCCAATGAGTTGTCTCTTCTCCCCAGTATGGGGATTACCAGCATGCCTAGCTTTTTTACAGCATGGGTTCTGGCCTTTGCAGTTTCACAGCAAGCACTTTACAGAATGATCTACCTCCCCAGATCCCCTGCCCCACCCTCATCTTCCCCTTCTTTTCAAGTATGTTGTAGAACGCTGTCCAGTACTGTCTTCATCTGGACAACTGTGGTGACCTGAAAGTAAGCTTTAGTATGGGCTTGTTGTAAATGACCTTTAAGCATGGGTTTATTGACCTCACAGAAGAAACTAGGGGACCCATCATTATCCCTTCCCCCAAGAGTCCAGTCATGCTTATCTCCCTGCCAGCTGGGGAAACCACGGTGCAGAGCAGGACAAGACTCAGAGATATGGCTGCTCTGAGTCGCCCATGCTCTTATAAGTAAACTCTTACCCACATTCTGTAAGCCCAATAAACTCCAAGTCAGACTATGGTGGAGCTCTTACTTTGGCTTGCCATTGGTGCCCTATCTGTGTTTCTTGTTTTTGTTTTGTTTTCAACGCTGGGATTAAACCAAGACCCTTGCGCACGCAAATCATCGTGAGACATGCCCCTAGCCCCTAAAACCTATCCCAGAAATGCTTTATTTGATTTCTCTGAAGCAGATGGCAGATGCTGAGGCCTCTCTCTTATTACCACCCATTAACTGTTCCCATTCTAATAGTTACCAATGAAACCTTTCAGATTCTTGCTCCCTTTTTGATAAAGACACATCTTAGAGCCAGGTCCCTGAAATCCTAGCACTTGGGAGGCTGAGGCAGGAGGATCATGAATTTTAAGGTAGCCTTGGTTATATAGTAAGATACACACACACACACACACACAAACACACACACACAAGTGGAAACAGAAAATAATATCCACAGAAAAGGTCAGAATATGCTGTGCACAATATGGGCTTGCAAAAATAGTGTCCATACAGTCTTGGGCACTAGAAACATGAGTGGAATTTATTTATTATTTATTTATTTAAGTAATCTCAGACTTGAAATTATCAGGGTGGAAAAATGTCATTCAGAGCATATCAGTCTCAGACAGCAGTGTGACTCAAACCCCAAAGATAACTCGTATGAGACATCCATGAAGGCTGAGAGTCAAATCTGCGCTCTCATTTATGGAATGGCTTTGTCTTATGCAAGAGTCATTCTGGGAACTTTAATCCACAGCCTCCTTGCTGAGGAGTTTCCGGTGATGAAGACTGTTACACTGAATTCACACATGAGCAACTTGGATGGAGTTTCAGAACTAAAGTGTTGAGAAGTCGAGACTCGTGGCTCTCCACTCCTCCTGCTGCCAGGCAGTGGCTGGGTGGGCTGACTCACCCTAGGATCCATAACCTAACCCTAACCCTAACCCTAACCCTAACCCTAACCCTAACCCTAACCCTAACCTTAACCCTAACCCTAACCCTAACCCTAATAGATACCAATGCCAAGCCTGTTCTTGTGGCTTGCTAATACAACATAGAGCACACATGCTCAGCCACTCAAGTGGGTCCCAACATCTCTGCCACATGGTCTACCGAAATCCATGTTCTTCTCTCCATTTCCTGTTTTGTGGTCAATCTCTTTCTGAACTTATCCTGGAAAAACAGCCCACTTTGATTTTGTTTCTGCCACATCAGGAAATGATTGACAGGCCATATATCTGGAGCGCTCTTGGTAGGTGGATGAAGCGGCTGTAGTTACTGAATGCTTTCAAGCTACATTAGCTCTCGTTCACTTTTAAGCATCTAAAAGTGTTTAATCCCTCAGCCTTTCAAAGCAGAGAGAGAAATTAGCCCCCACTCAAAGCTTCTTGCTCTTTTTCCTTCTCTTTCTCTCTCTTTCTTCACATAACTTGAATCTCAGGCACACAGCCACTGCCATCCTGCCCACGAATAAAGGAATGCAGACACATCTGAGATAAGCATTCCTTAGAATTCAGTGCTGACGCACATCCTTCCACAACTGCTTGGCTTCTGGAAAGCCCCCACATCTTTAGAGCTAAGTCCCTAAAGCCCCACAGAGAGTGCCCAAGAGCCAACCACTCTGCTGGGATCATGGGCTTCTAGAGTAGAGAATACCATCCCACACACCCATTTAATCATGGGAAGTGAGACCTTAGCTGGGTAAAACTTTTTATACACCCACAAAAACTGGAAGCCAGGACTCCTGCCATGAAGCAAATGTTGACTCTGCTTTTGGCTAGAGTAGCTCCCTTAGCAAATGGCTTTCCCTGCCCTTCAGTAGAGACTGAATGGGAGAAGGTCCAGATCCTTTCTCAATCTGTTTTCCCCTAAGTCCATCTCTTCCCACTGGGAATCCCCATGGTACTTTATCCTTACCACTTTCGTGGGAGGTAGTACTTTCTATTGTAATTTACTTACCCTCTTGCCGACCAAGAGATACTGACAAGTGCATTTGCATAGACCAGAGAATCACTTCAGAAGAAGCGCCCACTAAGTTTATCAGGACAGTGAAGGTTTGCATCTGGGCACTTCCTATTGCTCTAAAATCCCTCATATATTTTCCACCTTTAAAAAGATAACTAGAAAGCCAGGGATAGTAGCACAGACCCGTAAACCTAGCACTTTTGAGGCATGAAGATTGCCAGCCTGAGCTATGCAATGAGAAGGTAAGAAGGAAGGGAGAAAACATAACTAGAGCCCAAATCTCACTTTCCAAAGCATTATAAGTGCAATGGCTAGGAACTGAATCACTTGCAGCTTAGTGACTATGGTGGTTTAAATATGCTTCGCCAGGGAGTGGCACTATTAGGAAGTGTGGTCTTGTTGGAAGAAGTGTGTCACTGTGAGGGTAGGCTTCAAGAAATTCCTCCTAGCTGCCTGAGGATGCCAGTCTCCTCCTAGCTGCCTTTAGAATAAGATGTAGGACTCTTAGCTCCTCCTGCATCTGGCTGGATGCTGCCATGCTTCCTGCCTTGTTGATAATGGACTGAACCTCTGAGCCTGTAAGCCAGCTCCAATTAAATGCTGTCCTTTATAAGAGTTGCCTTGGTCATGGTGTCTCTTCACAGCAATGAAAGCCTAAGACAGTGATCATGTCCTGCCCCTTATTAAGACTGATGCTCAACTGACAAGATACTGTTTCTGTTTAAATCCAAGCTTTGAAAAATGCTTGAACTCATGACTGGAGCTCATCGCTTAGAGGCCCATGAATAAAACATCCTAATAAGAAGAGCCAATAGAGGAAAGCAGACCTTTGGCTTTACCCAATTCCTGGAATTCCTCAAAGGAAATAAAGAAGTATTTCCCATGTTGCCCATGACTTGTTGAGTAAAGAAGCTTGCTTCAAACTGATGGCTTGAGTTCAGTGCCTGGGTCATATGTAGTAGAAGGAGAGAATCAAGTCCCACAAATTATCCTCTTGAGAGGTCCAAAAACCTTGGGAATAAAAATTTCAATTCTCCGGAAACATACTGGGCTCCTCAGAAGGATCCACTGACAATGGCCCTTTAGTCACTGGCGGCCCTGACTAGGGAGGGTAAGTCTGGAGCTGAGTGAGCAACTGCACACTTAGCTGGAGGAGATAACAAGGCCAGAGCTGAGCTGGTTTCCAAAATTCTTCAAGGTCTCACCAAATACAATAGAACCAACATGGCAGCCAATCAAAGTTGTACTAATGTCACTGCTTTGCACTTGCCAATTGTATTAGAGGTTACCTAACCCTTCTGGAAAATTCCCCTAGACCTGCATATAAGGGACCTGTGAGCCCCTCAGGTCACCGTCATTTTGAAGAATGGCTGACCCCTGCATGCTGGTAATTTCTGTAGAATAAATGTTCTTTGCCTTTGCATACTATTTGAGTCTGGAATCTTCCCCCAGAGATTCTTGGACCCTAACATTCTGACCTCCACAAATCTCCCCTCTCAAATAAATAAATACTTGCAATTTTATCATTTTTATTTGGGGAGAGAGAGAGAGAGAGAGAGAGAGAGAGACAGAGAGAGAGAGAGAGAGAGAGAGAGAGAGAGAGAGAGGTGCTATGCACAGGGCAGATCTGCAACCCAGAAGATAACTGAAGGGTGACATATTTAGGATCTACCCAGAAAGTGTCTGAGGCTTCTCGGATGAAAGGCATTTCTTAAGAACAGCCTGTGTTACTCACCACAAGAAGCCTAAGGTGGAACTTGGCTGTGAACACATAAACACATTGCTGACTGCTGGCCAAGGGCTCTGTGAAATCTGTCTTGCCCCACCGAACATATGTGCACAGCCAGCAGAACCAGGGCCACAAATCTGTCACAGCTTTCAGATGGAGAGGACTAAAGTACATGGATCCTGGGGGTCAAAGAGACATTGAGATGACAGAGCCATCATCCCAAATGGTCCTCTTCAGAGCCTGCACGGCCTGCAGGCCTTGATGAGTGAGCTCCTCTTGCAGGGAGACCTGTTTAACCAGCCATGTACAAGCAGCGAAGAGGGATAGGGTGGTGAAGCCACCTAGCTGCCGGACAGCAGGTCAAGGTGGGGCTCTCCCCTTCAGTGGAGCATATCTTTGTGACCTAAAAGTGCCAAGCCAAAAAAAAAATTTTTTTTTTCTTTGCAAACTCTGGCTTCTGGGTGTGTGGCCCAGGAGCACAGCACACACTTAGCACCTAGGAGGTCCTGGGTTCAACCCCCAGCACTAAAAACAAAAAGGCAAAACGAAGTCAACTAGGTGCCTCCCAACTGTATGCAAATCCCCTAGTAGATGAATTTAGATTTTCAAAGATAATATGGGTGGGGGAAGCACCTCTTTCAACCAGAGATGGCAGAACAGATGCATGAAATGCTGTCGTAGAGCCTTGGGGAACCTAGTATTTCGTGCCTGCAATCTCTAACCCCACCTAGTCCTAACTTCACTCACTCTCCTTTGGGGTCCTTGCTCCCAGGAGCTAAGATGGACTAGAATCTCTCATACCCATCCACTGGGGCTCTTGACGAAGGATGTTCCTGGTCTAGAGGAGTTCCACCCATGCATATTTATCTGTCTCAGAAACTCCAGAGCAGAGACTACAGGCTGGGCACACCTGGCTCTCAGCCCACTTTTGCTCTGTTCTGAGTTTAGGATTTTTTTTTATCCTAAGTTGAAAACACTGCCTACATTCAGAGCTCTTTCACTCTCTAATGGGGGTTTGCTCCCTCAACCCCTTTCAAAACTGTTCTATGCTCTAACCCAGGCTTGTGCCTCCCGCCCCCACCCCTTCCTGCTTTTCTTCAGCACTAAGGATGGAGCAGGTACTAGGTTTCTAGTACAGTGTGCAATAGTTGATATAGTTTAACCATTTGATCCCCAAAATGTTTGTGTTGGGAACTGACCCTCAAGGTCATAGTTAGTGGTGTGTCCAGTTGGGATCTTTGAAGGAGACTGGGTCATGGGGATCCCATCCTCACGATGGACCACAACTAAATGACCCCAAGAAGCCCACATATTTATTAAGTTGATAGTTGCCAAGCTATGAGCTACTGGGAAATGGCAGAACCTTTAGTAGGTGGAAGGGTGTTACACCACAGTATCAAGTCGCTGAGAGGACTAGTAGGACTTCAGTTGTCCCTTCTCTCTCTTAACCCAGCCACCATGACTCCAACAACTTGTTGTGATATTTTACCCCATCACAGGCACAAAGACAACAGGACCAAGCAATCATGGCTGAAACCTCTGAAGCCACAGTGGAAACAAAACCTTTTTCTTTGTAAGTTGATTATCTCTGGCATTTTGTCACAGTGATGAAAACTGACTGTCACAATGGGGGTTCTCAAGGGAGTGGATTGGTTGAGAGGGGCTTGTTATAGAAGCAAGTTTCGGCCTTCTCTCCTGAGGCCTCTCTGTTCTCTTTCTGCAGAGACTTTCCCATAATCTTTTGCTTACAGACTGACAGTACAGAACAGTCACAGGAGAGACTCTTCAGCAGCCCTCTACTGCATGTTAGAATAAAATCTTCTGACCTTTCTCTGCCCAGGAGTCTGCTTAACCTGAGATAGCTCATTCTCTAGCCCCTCTCATTCTCTTCTGCCTCAGGCCTCACCAAGAGGGCCACTCACCACACATACACCGAGCGCTGAGCTTCAGGCATGCTGTTCCCCACTGGCAAATGATCTTACCCCTCCTGATTACATTCCCAACTCTTTGCTGAAAGACTCCCTAGAGAGAAACCTCCAGGCCCCTGATCCTAGGAATGTTCTATCTCAGGAAGGGTTGTCACTTCCCCTTACAGCAGTACATTTTATAATCATGTGTTTTCTTGTGTGTTCACATCCTGCCTGTCTAAGGACTGAATGTCCATGTCTCCATTCATGCATCTAACCCCCAGCACGATAGCCTTGGAGAGATGCTGAGTAATGTTTAGGTTTAAATGATACCATGTGGGCTTCATCCCTAGGGTAGTGGACTTATAAGAAGGGACAGAGAATGCTATCGTGTTTCTTCGGTCAGTCCCACAAGGACATGGGTGCCCACCTGTAAGGCAGGTAGAGAACTCCCACTATTCCTGACCATGCTAGGGCTCAACCACGCACTCCTTGACTCCAGGGCTAAAAGAAATATATAGCTGTTGTTTAGAACACACAATATAAGATAGTTTTCCATACAGGTGACCATCCTAGCTTGTACCCTCCATTAGCCCACATACTTTATATAGCCCAGACTAGTCTCAAAGCTCCTATCTTCCAGGCCCACAGACCCAGCTAAAACAATGTCTGGGCCTTATGTTTTCAGTTTTGGTTTTGTGATGCTGGGGCTTGAACCCAGGACCTTGTGAATGCTGAACACACAGTCTATCACTACGTTATCACCCCCCCCACACACACACACACACTCAGCTCCCAAGCATTAATACATCCCTGCTCCCCACGACCTTCTGATAATAGGTGTTGGATTAACATGTTGAAGAACTGAAACTCCACGGAGCAAGGGAGACCCAGGAGGTACAGTTTTATACCAGTGTTCCAGCCAACCAAGTGCTTCACACCCCTGGGAATGCCCACCTCATTATTAGATATGCTAAAGCATGTATCACTTACTCTTCACATTTACTTTTCTGCCCCCACCTTACCCCACCCAGACCTCTAGGAAGGTTATGAGATCTCAAGAAGAGAAACAAACCATTGGGGTGCAGAGGAGAGGGGGAGATGGGTAAAAATTCAAAAACTGTTTACCTAGTCTCACCCAGGTAGGGTTTCTGTGCTCCTCATCCAGCCACACACCTGCCCACCATAAAGAAATACTTTACTGCATCCGGGGGGACATTATTACAAAGCAAACAGTATAATCCACCCTAATAAAATTAAGTCTATACCGGTAACAAGGATTTTGAGTTTCCCTGTTTGTTTCATTTCATTTTTTCCGTTCAGTTACAGTCTAAGCGCTGATTGGGGTTTAAATCAACTGAGGGGCACAAGAGGAAGCTCCCACTTCCACTTCTTAAACAGGCAGGAACACCATTCTGAAGGAAACATGTGCACACCTGCCCTTAATTACAGGTAGGAGGCTGGAGAGGTGAGTTGGGCAGCAGAGAGGGTGGAGTCCCACTGAACATCCAGGTAGAGATTAAGAACCCAGGCTTGCTGGGCTGGCTTCAAGTCCTGAGCCAAGCACTGTGGACTTGGGGTTAGTTCATTAACCTCATGGGACTTCAGCAGTCCCACTTGGAAGATGGGAGGCACAACTAAGGGTTATTGGGCTGCTGGGAGAATTAAGTGTGTGTGGGATTGGAATCGACAAACCAAAAGACAACTCATCATGAATTCCTCAGCCCAGTGCGCACACAGCAAGTCCGTGGAGGAGTTCATCTTTATTATCTGCACTCTGCCATGTCTCCATCACTTCGATTCACCAAACCTAGCATCGTGATAAGCTTTGACCCCTATTTTACAGATGAGCCCAGTTCAAGATCATATGAGGAGATGGCAAAACCAGCCCTGGAGCCACAGTGCCCATGGTTATTACTGTCACCACAGTAATCACTACTTACTGGAAGCTGGGGAGGGGGAGGGTACTTCGCAGGTTAGCTCATCACTGGCTCAAAACAACCGGTTTGGAAAGGCTGTCCTATTTTATGAATGGAGACACCACTGTTAGTTAAGGAAGAAAACACAATGGTGTGACCCCCACTCTGAGTGCAAAGCCTGAGGTTTCCTCCACATCCATCTGCTTTCTGCTTTACAGAGATCAGCTCTTGAAGCTTCAGAAAGCAAGCCCGATGGCATGTTTTTAAAAACCTCCATTGTACCAGGCATGGCGATGCCTGCTTTCAATCCCAGCTCTCTGCTGGCAGAGCCAAGGGGATCAATCTGAGTTGGAAGCCAGCCTGGTCTACATATCAAGTTCCAGGCCAGTCAAGGCTACTAGTGAGACCCTGTCTCAAAAATATAATAATAATAAAATTAAATTTAAAACTGCATTTTAAAATGGTTCCTGGAATGTCCTCTCAAGGAGGGATCTGTTGTCCTGTAGTATACAGAGACCACCTATCCCCAAGGGAAAGCCTAGCTTCCTATCTAGTTCCAGAAAGTTTGCTCCATGGGTCATGGAAAAAATTAAGGTTGTATTAAGATGAAGCACAGCACAGAGGTTCTTGGCCTTTGCATTTTTAATCTTCTGGGAATTGGAATAACACACAAAATCTCCCAAGTAAAATTGCACCTTCTCACAGCTTTCCTAACACCAAAGATGTTTCTGTAGTAATATGTGACTGTCTTAGCTAGTGGCACATGGCTGTTAAAGCATCCACTGAGTCATTAACTACCACACTCACTTCTTCCAACCCTAACCTGTGTGATGGTGACAATACAACAGAACAGCTCCATTCTAAAATACATCGCAACATAAAGAAATATGTGTTGATATGCCTACTATATCTATATATCTACATAGAGATGTATAAGGATATATATAGATAGATAGATAGAAAGATATATATATATAGCTAGACATGGACATATAGACATAAACATATAGATATAGACACAAATATATTTCAGCTACTCAGGAGGTTAAAGTGCTAGGACCCAAAACCTCTGTAACTTGTGGGACCCTGACTCAAGATTTTAAAAGAAGAATGCAGGGTTATAGCTCAGCGGTAGAGCTCTTGCCTAGCACGTATAAAGTCTTAGGTTCAGTCTCCATCATGCAGCACTGATGTACCAAGACCTGGTGCTAATCAGGTGCTCACTGGATTATTCCCTGGGCATTTGTCTTCAACCACGTGTCACCCCTTTAAAATATGGCTTTCTGTTGTTTAGAGGGAAATCACTTGACAGCAAAACAAATTCTAAAGTGAGCTTCCTGAGTAGCCTGTTGGTTTTAAGGAAGGATGGTACTTCGTTCCCTCGTAGGCTATAAAGAAGTGAATCTCTTTTAGGGACTCTGTTCCATCAAAGACCAGGATAGGGCCCTATCAGTTTGCAGCCCGCACTCCATTGGTTGGCCATAGGACAAATAGGGAATGTGGTGGCAAGCCTGCTGTGGCTGACTCTGCAGAGGACTCTCTGCCCAGTTTGGTGCCTGCCAATTCCAGGAGAAATTCAAGTTTAAGGAAGCATCCAAACCAGGAAGTCTTGTGCTGGCCAGTATACTGGCACTGGCTGAAATCCATTAGTTAATTGAAAAGACAGCACTACTCCCTCTTACTACAGAGTCAAGTTCAGATGAAACACCTGCTCTCTCTGAGCCGCCACAGATGCAGTCACAACCTGGAGGTGGCTAGGAGCAGACTGCTTCAGGGCATGCAACTAGCTTTCCACAGAACAACAAAGACAACAAGACTCTGGCAATTTATGAAACGCCTATAGCTCACTGTGGCAACCATTCAGAACAAGAACATATTTGGTTTCCTAACTTCACTTGCCTAAAACCTTCCAAAGGAAAGTAGTAGAAGAAACTGTCACTCAAATCCTAGGGATCAAATGCCTTCCATTTCAGCAGTGAATCCTTCCTTTGGATAAGAGGCACAGCCTCGGTATTGTTGTTGAAGCCAATATCACTGACCACACATACTCTTATGGACACTTGACCTCCTGCCTCTGTGGCTTTACAGTTTATATTTTGAATGTCTTATCTAAACAGTACTACCACTGTCACTCTGGTAGTGATGGTCCCAACAGAATGGGCAGCTGGGTAGCAGTTTCAGCAGGGAGGCAAACATCAGTATGGGCAGGACTTGGAATTCTCTTCTACAGATTCCTGACTGTCTTTGATGAAAGAGTCCTTTGGCCAGGTGTCAAGAGCAGAACAGGAATGCTGAGTGCAATATCTCAGGCTATTGCCAGCCAGAGAGCCATGTGTACCACATCAAATGTGTGCTGACAGCCCAGCTTTCTTAAAAATATATTTGGTATAGAAGAGCAGGAGAGTGGGGCTTTCAGGAAGACAGTTTCTGGACAAACACATCCCATCATAATGGTTATACCAAATAGATAATTGTCTTCTAGTAAGAGTCCCAGCCATGGACCATAATGTGTGGGGTGGACATTACTTTACTCTGTATTAAGCTTCACTTTGTCTAGACTCTACCAGTCTCACGGGGATCATTTTTAACTTGTAGCCAATCACGTCACTCAAGTGACAGAATAAAAAATTGGAACCAGGTTTACTGGGTGAATGTTCTATAAAAACAAAACTCTTGTGGCCTTTGCAAGGATCCTCCCTCTTCTACCTCACTGCCCTGGGTTTAAGTCTGCCTCTTCCCTGGGCAGCATACATGAGGATACCTGTCAGTTTTCCAGTGGCTCTTGGATCATAACTACCACACTAGTCTCTGCTCCCAGGCACAACAGAGGAACCTCTCCTCTCCAACAGACATCCTGGAAGTTACCCATACACTCCACGTATTCTTAACATCTAAAGCAAGAAGGCTGCTTTTAAGTAGGCAATCAGACTCCATTCTATACCTTCGGCTTCACCCTTGAAGGATGGAGGGCGGTTGTCAAGGGTTCTCTGGCCTCCCGAGGCAATTTCCAACACCAGTAACAGGCCATACAGAACCAAAGGTGTGTCGCAGTCTATCCACTTTTATGCCTTTTACAATCTATGAAAACACTGCACAGTGGAGGACTTTTTCAGTTTGATACTCGGGCAACTCTGCCAAGCAAGCATTGTCTTGCTTCCTTCTTTTGTATCCCGTGAAACTCAAGGGAAGTCCACCCTTGACCTCGGGACCATCGGAGGTTCCTGGAAGCAGCCAGCTTGCATGCACTCAGGAAGGTTCAGGCCAGCACGCACTTTCTTTTGGAAGCTGCCCATTGGTCTCGGGCTCCTAACCCTATGTGCACACTGGAATCACCCAGGGAGCTCTGAAGCAATAGTTTAGAGATTCCGACGAAATTAATCTGTCGAAAAGTCTGGGCGTCTGGATTTGCTAAATCCACACTTGACTCTAAATTGCAAGCAGGCGGGCTGAAAACGCGGACCTTAGATCCCACTGGGATTCTGCTGGTCTCCGAACTAGAGTTGCATCTGAAACTCTGGGTGAGGAGTGGGGGACAGGCTCTCTCCCCTCGGGTTTCAGCCAGAGCTCTTCCACAGCAGCTTTACTCCTCAGCTGGTTACAGAGCCTGCAGACACCAACCCCCGTGACTTACCAAGTTGGCAGGACTTTGGCGCAGGTGGCTCTCCGCACGGGGATCCGGGGACTAGGGTCCCGGATCGGGCGCGACAGCAGCTGGCGGGAGGGAGGGCGCTGCCGCTCACCGTCCGGATCAGGAGCTGGCTGGGACTAAGGCCGGCCGCGCCCCGGGCTCGGGTGGGCTCCGGGGAGGGAACGGGGCGGAGCGGGCAGAGGAGGCGGGGACCAGCTGTAGCGCTGCCCCCTGTTCCATTTCCCTGGCGGGAGCCGCCGCACACTACGCCGGACGTGCGGCCACTGCGCAGGGGGAGTGGGCAGGGCTCGGAGTTCGCCCAGGGGTGACACCCTGGGAACTCGTCGTGCCAGCTCTGCCACGGCCGCCTAGAGCCAAGCCCCGCCCCCTGAGAGTACCACCCAGCGCCTGTAACCACAACCAATGCCAGGACCCGGGCAGAAAGGCTTGTTAAACTAAGCAAACTAAGATAAAACTAAGATTTCAATTTGATCTACTTTCAGAGAGCGAGGCTTTCTCCGGTCTGTTATTAAGTCTTCTCTTGACCACGAATATTCTAGAGCCTTTTCATTTACTGTAAGGAATTACGTGAAAGAATTAACATGTTAATAAACCTTCCAAGTAAGTATTTTTAAACGTTTTTGACAGTTAAACAAAAGTGCTTTCAGATTTGTGGCCACATATAGTCATGGCTATGAGAACTCACATGAAGTTGACCCTCTGAAAAAAGCAAAACCAAAACTTCGCAAGCATGTTGGGCCATGTAAGGGTGTTCTTGCATGGGTGAAGGCCTCCCTCCTCCTGCAGTGCTGCGGCTAAGTGATGGGAAGGAAAGCTTTTATTCTAAGAGTCTGATGTGTTTGCAATGGCTGGAGATGGAGCCAGAGCCAATCGCACTGTGCACTGTTCATTCCTAGCCTTCTGCTTTTTGCTTAGACTATCGTATACATTTTTTTTTTGAGGCAGCTGTTTCTTACTTGTTATTTTGGACTTGGGGGGGATAATTGTAAATTAATAAGGAACTGGAAGAAATAACGCACAGATTCACATACCCATAACCCAATTTGCCCCAGTCTTGGAGATCTACAGCACAAAAAACTATGGTAAGCAAAAACCAGACTATTAATAAATAGAGTCACGATGCAGAACAGGTCCACCACAAGCACCGTCCCACACTGCATTCAGCCTCTGGCAACCACAAACTTGTTCCCATTTCTAGAAATTTAACTTTTAAATAGATAGAATCAGGTTAGACTTCGGAATAACATTTTTTAAATTCTGTATTATATTTGTGTGTGTATATGTGTATGTGTGTGTGTGTTTAAGTGTATGAGTACATACATGTCATGATGCTTGTGTGGGGGGTCACAGAACAATGGCAGGACTTGGTTTTCTCTTTCTATCATGTGGCTTTGGGGCATGATTGAACTCCAACTTGGTAGCAGGCACCTTTACCCACTGAGCAATCTCAGCGGCTCTAGTAATTTGCTATTTTGTTTTCATTTAGTATAATCCTAAGAAGATTCACTTAGACAATTGCTAGTATCAATAGTGACTTCCCTTTAATTATTGTCTTTGGAC
>NW_022196903.1:49958364-49980102 GCF_008632895.1 Mastomys coucha
TCTTTTTGAAGACAACTGGGCTATTTTCAGCCTTTGGCATCAGTTTCTCAAAAGCCAGTTCAGCTATCTTCTGAAGTAGCTAAAACATTTAGCATTTCCACTATTGACCAGCTAAGTCTGCTTAGCGTATCACCAGCCTCTGGTGCTGTCCCATTTCACCTTGGCCATTTGGATAGTTGTATTGTCCTGGTGAGACAGGGCTGTGGTTTTAGCTTGCTGATGACATGGACTTTTTGCATGTGCCTACATGCCACATGTGTCTTTTCTTGAGGAAAGCATGTCTCCATGTCTCTTGTTCATTTCCTAAATGTTGTGTGTTGAGAGTGTCTATGTGTGACTTGTAAATATGTTCTCCAATTCTTTGCCTTTTCTTTCTTCCTCTTCTTTCGCTGCTTCTCTCTCTCTCTCTCTCTCTCTCTCTCTCTCTCTCTCTCTCTCTCTGTCTCTCTCACAGGGTTTCAGTTGTCCTAAAACTCACTATATTGACAAAGATGACCTTGAGCATCTCCTTCCAAGAGCTGAGATTAAAAACATATGCCAGCATGGGCAAACACCATGGACCAAACCCAGGGCATGCCAGGCAAGGGCTGTTAGCAACCGAGCTATATGCCTGAGCCCCTGCCTGCCCTTTCATTTTATGAAGTCCAGCTTACTTGTTTCCTTTCCATGGGTCATACATTTGGAGTTAAGTTTGAACTCTGCCAACTCCTAGATTTTTAAAAATTGACAGCTATGTGGCTCCTAGAGGCACTGCTGGTGTGGCTGCTGTGTCACATGTGTGTCAGTAGGTGGCAGAGAGGAGAGAGGCTATGTCTATGCTCAGGGTTCTGATCTATGAACTGAATGATTACTAACCTAACATGTGAGCCTGAGATGACCACCAGTCTGGTGTTGCAAAGGCCCAAATGGGCTCCCAGGGTGAGGAGTGAGCCAAGGACTGGGCGAACTCTGCATGGGACCCTGGAACTGTGGGCCCCAGGTGGAAGTGAGCACCAGATAGACAACCTCATATGGAGCCATGTGGGCAGGCCTGGGCAAGGAGCAAGCCCAAGATGGCCACCAGTCTGGCACCGAGCAGGCCTGGGGATAAAAGGGCAGACCATGCCTGAGATGACCCATGCCTAGTACCATAATGCACAGGGAGAACATAGCACTCCTGAGATGACCCCAGACACTCAGAGACCCTGGGCACCACCAAGAAGAGCAAATAAGTGCTAGAGAAATGGAAGAGCAAGAGAAGCAGAAGGATGTGTGCACAGTGAAGAGAGGCAGAACTGGAGACTCAAGGCTCGTGAGGGACAGCCTGATGTGAGTAGCCGGGACCTGGGACCTGGGACCATGGTGTGGTCTTGGTCTGTGCTGCCACTGCTGCTGGAGACCATGTCTGGGTCCATGGTTCTGCAGCAGCAGGGGTATGTTACCACCAAAGGCCAGGTGGATCTGGCCCCACCCCTCACCTGAGCAAAATGGGAGAGCTGGCCTTGAGGGGTGGGGAGAGGGCTGTGAGATTAGGAGAGTTGACCCCTCCCCTAGCCAGCTACAGAGTACTTAGAAGAGCTTCCTCATTGTTCCCTACCCCCAGCCCCATCCCTGCACATCCCCCAAGAAAGACAGTAGAGCTGGTCCTGGATTAGGGAATTATGGGTGCGTGTGAATGTGAGAGAGCTGGCTGGTAATTTGTCTGCCACATGGTGACAAGGACCAGGGAGAGATGCCTCCCCCACCCTTGCCCCTTTCTACCTATGACAAGCAGGAATGCTGGCCCCTGGGTTATGACAGTGGGAGAATTGGCTCCATTCCTCCCCTGCTACAGCACTTGGGGAAGTGGGCCCTGTACCCTGACTAGGCAGCACAATAGAGCTGGCCCTGATGGTGTGGGTATGGATGAGCCAGCCAAGAAGAGAAGGAGAGCAGGACAGCTGGCTCTGCCCCTTGCTGGTGACAGCATTGAGTGGCCCATCCAAGGGAAGGCAGAAGAGCTCACTTCAGCGGTGTGGGTGCAGGAGAACTGGAGGGCTGACCAGCTCATATCCTCTTAGGCTCAGTTTCAGGGCTCTGAATTGGCCCACCCCAAGATCTATCCCATCGAAGAACTGTGGGATTCATGAAGAGGCTGGTCCCATAGATCCAAAACTACAGGATCTCTATGACACAGGGCAAAAACAAGATATCCAAGAGGAATCTCGGTGAGGTTCCAGTATTGATGGGGTGGCAGAAGCCAGAGGCCTCAAAGCAGACCAAGGACTTGTGAGTCCATTTGAAAGCCAAGAAGTGTGGACAAAAGGGTTTACTGTATTGTGACACACTACATCTTCCAGAACGAGGTTTTTTTGTTCCTCTCTTGGGGGAAGGTTGCAAGGGTGGACGGGAGGTATTAGGAGAGAAGATGAGTGGGATTGGGGTGCATGGATGTGAAATTCACAAAGAAACAAAAAGTTTAAAAATTTGCAGTTATATCTTTTTCCTAATAGTTTTACAGGTTTGGGATTCTGTTGTTTGTTTGTTTTCCTAAACAAGGTCTTGTTATATAGCCCAGACTAGCCTCACACTTGTGGTCCTCCCCAAGTTCTGGCGTTACAATCTATGCCACCCTGGCTGGTCAGTTTATAACCCACATTTACTCTTAGAATCTAAACTCCTCCCTCTCCTCATAAAGTGTTCCATTTATGATTCAGGATCGTTTGCTACAAAGGTTCTCCCATTACATTACCTTGGCCAGAAGTCAGTTTGGCATATTCTTGTGGGTCCTTCCCTGGGTTCTCTGATCTCCTCCATTGCTCTAAGTATTCATCCTGCTCCATCATTCTATGTACTCATCCTGCTTCAACACTCTATGTACTGATCCTGCTCCATCCTGCTCCATTACTCTATGTACTCATCCTGCTCCATTGCTCTATGTACTCATCCTGCTTCAACACTTTATGTACTGATCCTGCTCTATCCTGCTCCATCCTGCTCCATCACTCTATGTACTCATCCTGCTCTGTTGCTCTATGTTCTCATCCTGCTCCATTACTCTATGTTCTCATCCTGCTCCACTGCTCTATGTACTCATCCTGCTCCATCACTCTATGTACTCATCCTCCTCCATCATTCTGTACTCATCCTGCTCCATCACTCTATGTACTTATCCTCCTCCATCACTCTGTACTCATCCTGCTCCATTTCTCTATGTACTTATCCTCCTCCATCACTCTGTACTCATCCTTCTTCATTGCTCTATGTATTCATCCTGCTCCATTTCTCTATGTACTCATCCTGCTCCACCACTCTATGTTCTCATCCTGTTCCATTGCTCTATGTATTCATTCCTTCAACAGCAGCTACATCAAGCGCCTATTTTATTGCCATTTTTAAAAATCTTCTTACCTACTTCACTTTGACAGTTTTAGAAAAATGAATCGTGTTACAATTTTGACAGCAGATTTGTTAAGTCTGTTCTGGGTTAGGGAAGAGCAGACAATTTTACCATGGGTCTTCCCCATGAATATTATCTTTGGATCTTTCAACACTTGACTGTTACCATTCATCTTCCATCCTCTTATGCCCACCTTGATTTCTTTCTCCAGTACAGTATTTTGTAAGTTTTCACTACACTCTGCTTATAGCTTTCTAAGATTTACACTTAAGCATTTCCATGGTTTACATTCCTTTTTTGCTATTATTTTGAGACAGAATCTCATTGTGTGGTCCACGGAGGCCTTGAATACACAAGCGTCCCTCTTCCACCTCCTAAGTGCAGTGAATATAGGTACATGCCATTGTGCGTAGCTAGTATTTTCTTTCCTTTTTTTAAAAAGACAATTGTGTTATTGTGTACATGACTGAATTACAATTCAACTACCAAATGCTTTACTCCTAAACAAAAAGGATACATGAATTACAGTGTTCCAGCTCAAGTGGGAAATTGTGGTGGTTACTTAAGTTAAATATATAGAATTACCATATGATCCATTATCCTGCTCCTAGGTAGAAATCCAAAATAATTGAAAAGTAGGACTCAAAAATATGTGTATATAAATGTTCTTGGAAGAAGTATCCGTAGTTGTTGGAAACGAGAACAGTACAAGTGCCCATGATGGGATGAAGGCTAAACAAGTGTGGCGTATGCACACAACTCATGCTAGCCACAAAACAGATGTGGAGTTTAGGTGCCTATACAGGGAGGTTGAATCTCCAGGATACTGCACTGGAGGGACGATACAAACGTGCACCTGTATGATCCCACTTCCATGAAATAGACACGACAGCTCCATCCTCATATGTGGGGATAGACTGGAGTTTCACAAGGGTCAGGGAGTGGGCAAGACTTTTGTACATGGTTTCTCTTGGGGGTGACATAAATGTTTACGAACTGGAGATTGTTATAACACGGTACAAAATGCCAACTGTCCACTTAAAATTGTTATTTCATACAAATATAGCTACAAACCCACAAGCAGTATTCTTAGTTGTTGTTTTTAGTTTATGTGTATGAGTGTTATGTCTGCATATATGTATGTATGTGTACTGCTTGCTTATCTGGAACCTGTGCAGGCCAGTAGAGAACATTAGGACCTGAGCCTCCAGGTGGGTACTGAGAACAGACCCCAAGTCCCCTGGAAGAGCAGCCAGTGCTCTTAACCACTTGAACTTTAACTATTTTTTTAAGTTTTACTGTACTGGGACTGAAATTCGGGGCCACACACAGGTGAGGCAGGCCGTGTCCTTCTGAGCTACAGCTCCGGTGATATTGTATCTTTACTTTCATTACCTATGTTTTCATCACAAGTGTATAAGAACATGGTGGGCTTTTTGTATATTACCTTGTATCCTGTGGCCCTGTTGGACTTAACTGATTATGGAGATTAAAAAAAAATCTCTCTTGTAATTCTCTATGAGGATTATTGTCAGCCACGTATAAATGGGGATAGTTCAACTTACTGATTTTTTAATTATTTATTACATTGAGAGAGACAGCAAGATTGAGGGAGCAAGAGTAAGGGGGGGGGGGCTATTGGCAAGAAGTCAGAGGACAACCTGAAGGGGTCGGTTCTCTCCTTCCACCATGAGTCTGGGTCTCAAATTTGGCAGCAACCCTTCTCACCACCCACTTCACTCTTTGTGCTCCTTTCTCTCATCTACTTTAGTGCACAGGCTGTATCGTCTCACTGTGTTGAATCGGAGAGCATGTATCCTTTTTGTTTAGGGGTAAAGTATTTGGTAGTAATGTCACCAACTATGATTTTTTTTATAAACTCTGTCAAATTGTTAGTCCCCTTTTCCTAATTTTCTAAGTGCTTTAATTGTGAATGACTGTGTGGCTACTTTTTCATTTTCTTTTCACCCTGAAGTGGCTTGACAAATTTGTAAATACCACACCATCATGACATCTGTGGAATAACCGCCCCCCCCCCTTTGTCATGGCTCCCAACTCTTAGGTATGACTGAATCTTATTAACTCCTTTTTCCTTAAGCATCTTTTTAAAAAATCTACAAGCATTAAGAATACTCATCTGTGGGTTTACTTTCCTTTATATTGTCAGTTTGGGTACCAATCTAATACTAACTTCATATAAATGGATTAGGTAAGGTTAGCAATTGTTCTGTTGCCTTTACTCTGAAACTTTCCTTATCTGAAACTAACATGGGAACGAGTTTGCTTTGGCTCATGTCTGCATCTCAGATCTTTGTCCACCACTCCCTTTCAAACTGCCTGTCATTAGTTACCTGTAGACAGCACAAGACAGGATTGTATTTTAAATCCATTTTGCCAATCTCTATGGCTGTTAGCTAGCCTGGGGGTGCTGGGAACCAAATCCATGTCTTCTGCAATGAGCAGTGAGCGCTCTTAACTGGAGCCTTTCAGCAGCTCCAATCAAACACTCAGACACTTGCGCTTCATGTGATAATCGGCATGCTGAGATAGAACCTTACCATCTTCTTTCTGCTTTTTAGTTGAAGCTTGTCATATTTATGATCCTCCTGCCTCAGTCTTTCAAAGTACTGGGGTTATAGGTATACACACACACACACACACACACACACACAGGCTTTCTTCTTGTCTTCTACTAGTGTCTTTTGTTTTAAATTTTTTGTTTTGAATAAATCTCGTCTGTATTTGTTTTATTGGTTGCCTACTGGGGTGTTACACATTCAAATACAGAACGCTTATTGCCTTGGCTTTCCTATTCTAACCATGGTCTGTATTTTAGGACCTTGGCAGTTAGGATTACAGCTTGTATGCCATTGTCAGGTATGAACCAGGAGACTGCGATGGGATCCTAGTGCACTTACCCTAATTTATCCACTTCTCACTGGGACCCTTTTAACTTTCTGATGTGCAAAGCTTCCTCCTTTCATTATTTCTTTTCTGTTTATTTTCTTCGTTGTCTTAGACAGGATGGCTAGTAATATTTTTAAAACGTGTCTTTCTCTGTCTTAGTTTGCCCTCATTGTTAACAGTTCTGGGAGTTTTCCAGCTCTCCATGAAATGTGCCACTTTCTTCCGGGCTCTGCCATTTCTGATGGGAAACATCGTATCACCGAAAATGCTTTTTGTCTGAAAGTGTTAATCCTCACTACTTTCAATAATTTTTCATTTTCCAAACGGACTATGGAGTGCTTTGGTGTACATTTCTTTGGGTTTCCATGAGGCCCACCCAGTTACTTTGTCCTTTGCAAACCTCAGGATGTTTTAGTTTCTCTGCAGCCTGGCCTTTTCCAACATGTCAGTTCCTCTGTTAGGAGTCAAAGGAGCTCCAGAATCGCTTAGCTTTTTGGTTTTGCCTCCAACCCGCTACACGTTTCCTCTCACCACGGCAGCTCTTACTTCATCACCCAGCTCCTTCCTGTGGTCCCCACTGTTCTGCTGCTGACCCACCCCCACACACTGACTTTCTAGATTTCAGCCACAATTTTTTTGATACTAACATCATCATTCGGGTCTTTCTCTCCTCTGCTTCTGGGGACACTCTGTGTTATCACTGGCATCCAGCAGGATCCCATTGCTTGCTGTTGCATTTCAAAGGTGGCCATTTACACTATGGAAAATGACGGCACTCTCATGAATTAGGCACTCTGGCTCGGTGATCTGCACTTTGTTGTTGGGCGTCTCCTTGTTCTTGGACAATGATCATCAACTGAAATCAGAATATGCTGGAGTTTATAAGGCTCCAGATCTACTGAAGTCCTGTTTCAGTTGGTTCACTCTGAAACTGTTCTAGCATGGAGGGCAAGGGGAACCGTCAGTGATGGATGGTTCTGATGACTCATTGAGAGGGGCTACTGCTGCCGGGTCCTTCCCAAGCTTTTTGACACATATATGGTGGCAAACTGGGTATAGGGTTTCTTGTCTTATTATGCATGTGTATGTGTAAATCCAGGCTCTCTTCCGGGCGTCTGTTGGCATGGTGGAAACCAGTCTATAGCGTTTCTCTACGGCCTGCATGGAGTGTTTGCTCTCTCAATGTTTCTGAATACCAAGCTGTCCCTTTCCTGGTGCCCTCAGTAGAGCAGGCTGTGTGGATTGCGTGCAAGCATTCAAGCACATCCTTTGCTGTTTCCAGGGCATGACTATTTTAGTTACACACCTGAGCTATATGAGGCAAAAGAAAACTCAGGGAGTTTAGCACTCTGGGGCCTTGGGTCTTAAGGCCCTACTGAAGACTCTGCCATCTCCCCAAACTTTCAGTGTTGCCCCAGTTTGTTGCATAAACAATACATTGTCTTAGTTGTTTTACCTGGAGAAATAGTGAGAAGTATCACCCACTTCATCTTCCCAGAAACCAAAGTCTCCACACACCTCTACTTTAAATGGTTGTGGGGTTTGTTTGTCGTTTTTGAGATGAGGCTTTACCATACAGGCCAGGTGAGACTCAGGCAATCCTCCCACCTCGGCCCGAGTGCTAGGACCACAAGCACATAGTTCTATGCCTAGTAAAGCTGCTGTTTCTGCAGGAGAGGGTGTGCACAGAGGCCAGAGGCCAGCCTTGGTGGCATTCCTTGGGAGCCACCTATTTTTCCTTGAGACAGGGTCTCTCCTCTCACCGGTCTGGGAAGTCTCCGAGCAGGCACGGCTGGCCAGCCAGCGAGCCCTAGAGATCTGGCTGTCTCTGTTCTCCCGGCTCTAGGACTACAAGCTTGTAACACCAGAGTTTTTGGACAGGGGTTCTAAGGACAGACCTTGGGTCCTCATGCTTGTGTGTTATGAACTTTACCACTCGAGCTCTCCACCCAGCTCCAAGCTTCTGTTTGCTGCTTTCACTTGTGGGAACTGGGACCAGCAAGCAGGAGCCATGCTAGTCCTCCCTAAGGGTTCTGGTTTCTTACCCTACTCTGAACAGAAATGCCCCCGGCTAACACTGCATTTGCGGCCAGGACATTGGGGCTATTTCTTCTCAGCATTGTTCTTGGCTCACAATCCACCTCTTTTTTTCTGGCCCAGGGACTGGCACACTTTGGACATTTCTGTTGTTTTTCTGCAATCTAGGACCTAATTATAATTATTTTTTTTTCAAGCGTTGTATTGTTTGTTAAAGGGCCCAAATATATAATTAACAAGAAGGAATCCCCTGTCTCACATGATGACACACATATATAACTAGATGTAGGACGGCTGGGAGGCAAGACAATCCTGAATGCAAGTCCGTCCTGGACTACGGAAAAGGCTTAAGTCTCAAAAGACAAAGAAACCCAAAACTCTATTACTTGATAATGATTGCTAATACTTACTAAGAGCCAAGCTGTGTCCTAAGCTTACCACATGTTTACTCATGAAATCTTCAAATTCAGGTTTTTTGATTTTCCTTATTTATACAGGTGAAGCAACTAAGGTCCAGTGAACCAGAGAAGCTTGTCCCACAACTGGACAGTGGGAGGCTCAGCTAGGCCCAATAGCACAGGACTGTAGTCCCAGCTACACGAGAAGCTGAGGCAAGCTGGTCACAGGTTCAAGGCCAGCTTGGCTCCAGAGTCCACAATACCACTTAACACAGACTCTATGAGCTGAGGCTGCTCTGTGTGATCTGAGCGGAGCACAGTGAGGTGGGGCTCTTGCTGGGAAACCTCTCAGAGCCATGAAAGCAGTCGCCCTTTAAAGGACAGTCTATCATCTTTGTACCTTCCAACCTAATCTCTATATTTTGCTTACTTCTTACAAGCTGACCGGATACAAGCAGAAAGCAGACCAAGTGCAGCAGTGAGCTGCCGGGCTGCAGACCGACCCTCTGCCGAGGTCTCCCACACAGTGGGGGGCTATAGCAGTGTCCACAGGAGAACCCACAGTCATCACCACTTGCCCCTTTTAATGGTCTAACCGCTATCCCCATTCCAGTTCTTCGTTACAGTTGGAAATAAAGAATCACCTTAGTGAGAAGCCCTTCACAGCGCTGTTGAAAATCAATAGGTCAAAACCAAGAAGGTCCAGACATCTGCTCGCAATCATTAAAAACACTTCATACTAAGTGCAAATATCTTCAGAGTATGACAGTTTTGACTCTCCCTTTTTGATAATGTCTTCCATTTCGTCTGAGATCTTTCCTTTATAGTCATTTGATTCTATCCCTTTTAACTTCTCTTGATATTCCTGTGGCAAACCATTTTCTTTCGCACCCAGGCAGATTACCTAGAAATGGTTAAAATAGGGAAATCCTTAGTCAGAAGTGTGATTTAGTGTAGCACCATAGCTTTGCATGTACTGTCAAGATCCACGAAACTGGCTTTAGATTGACTAAAGAATACATTTTAAAACAAGTCCCAGGCAAAGCCAGGGTTCCTCATTCCGAGTGTGGCTACAGAAAGGGATTTCCTGAGGAGCCTGAAGCATTACCAGAGAATCAGTTCTACTCAACAAGCATGATTTAAGGTGCTTCAAAAGACAAAATGTATTGTTACAGTATGGAGTTCACACGCTGTTTTAAGAAAAACCACACTCTTAAAAAATAAAAATGAAATTCAGTTTAGAACCAGACAAAGCTTGCAGGGAGCAGGCGTCAGGGAGCAGACGTCACAGGGAGCAGCCGTCAGTGGCACTGTCTGTCTCTGCTTGGCTGAGACATAGAGGACAAGGGACAACTGTTCTGTTGATTCCCAAGACCCTAGCGGTCAGATACTCAGCACCTGTGTAACCCCACAGGCCACGCAAAGCACCATGGGGTGTTGGGCCTAGCATCCCTCTTGGGTCTTGTGTGTGGAGGGTGGATTCTGTGACTTTCCATTTAGGGAAAAAAAAAAAATACTTCAGCAGCAGAAAATATAATCCCTCTCCCCCCCAAAATAAATGTTCTAGGAGATACTGCTGAATAAAAAAAACTACAAAAGTATATGTATAGACTACTATATATAATAGATGTCATAGGGCTGGTGAGATGGCTCAGCGGGGAAGAGCATCGACTGTTCTTCAGAAGGTCATGAGTTCAAGTCCCAGCAACCACATGGTGGCTCACAACCACCAATAATGAGATCTGATGCCCTCTTCTGGTGTGTCTGAAGACAGCTACAGTGTACTTACATATAATAAATAAATAAATCTTTGTAAAAAAAATAGATGTCATAAATCTATTAAAATATACTTTTCTTATTTAAAACATTTTGAGTAAAATGTTGATGTGGAGTTTTAAATTCTTCAAAGCTTTCTAAAACCAAAATGCTCTAATTTAGCTCAATGATTTAGTACAGTCCAGGCAGCTCACCTTCTTATACTGTGGTGATGGAGGCGCTCTCTCATAATTTGTCATCAGGTAACTTCGGCAGGTTATTTCCTTCCCTTCTTGAGTTGAAACTTTAATTTCTATTACCACATATACTCCACTTTTAACTCCTTCTTGCCTGAAACCAAACAAACCCTATTTTAGCTACACAGGACCTAGGAGAATGGCTCTGAGGTAAGAGGTTTTACTCAGGTTGAAGTACAAGATTAACTATTTCTCTACATGTGCATGTTTGCTTGCTATGTGTTAGGGCATGCAGAATGTATATGTGTCACCATGTCAAAAGTACACTCAGCATGTTTTAAACTTTTTTTTAAAATAGGGTTTCACTATGTAGCCCAGTCCGGTCTGGAACTCACTATGTGGAGCAGGTTGGGCTTGAACATACAAATCTACCTGCTTCTGTCTCCTGAGTGCTGTGATTAAAGGTATGCCCCACCTTGTTTTGGGGTGTACCATACCTAGCATACTTAGCATTTTAATATCACAGCTGGCTTTTGGATCCACGTATTCAACCTACTTTGGATTGAAAATATTTTCTTAGGTCTGAACTAAATAAATATGGATCGTTTTTACTGGTCGTTATTCCCTTAAAAGGAAAGCGGTTACAGTAAAATACAGTGATACTGTATTAGGTAGTGAAGTAACCAAGAGACAGTAAGAGCATTAAAGGTCGGTATAGGCAGGCCACGTGCAAGTATCATGTCAAATTACAAAAGGGACTTAACATCTATAGATTTTGATGTGCTCAGAGGTTGAAGCAGTACTCTGAACACAGAGGAGTTTCATTTGGCACACTTCCAGCTGTCCTCCATCTATTTTTACTGTCTAAAAACACACTCTGGTAGGCTCACTTTTACCTTTGTGCCCCTGAAGCAGCACTCCCTAGAATACCGAACAAGAGTCCATGACTTGACAGCAAGACGTCAGCCACGCTGTCGCACAACTCTTGAGAATTTTAATTCTACTGTGCTGTTCAATGTCTTTATTATTACTTCTTCAACTGCAACCTCAAAGAATTTTAACCAATTCACTTTCAAGATCATTTTTTGACAATTAAAAGTTTCATAACCTTTTGCAATATGAAACCAGAAAGATAATTTTTAGTAAGGGACAAACAGAACTAAAAAATAAGGGCTTTCACTTCTTACCTAAGAGAGAGAAGTACCACTCCCATCCAATCAGTAAGTGTGACCCTCTCCTTCTGGATCTGGTAGTAAAATGGATTCTAACTACTGTACTGACTCTGAAGAATAAAGAGTCTATCTACAGGGTATCCACAGAAGCACATCCATACAGCAAGCTTTGCGTTACTCATTATTGTAACTGATAATTAGAAGCCACCTACTCATCCAGAGAACTTAAATTGCTTTTGTTCATTTTCCATACTACTCCCCACACTTCATCGCCAGGACTTTGAAAAATGGTAGCTATACCTCCATGCCACCTCTCACTCATTTTGCCTTGGAAATTGCCGAAGTCGAGCTTAAAGTCCTGCAAAGGAAACCAAAGCGATATGATCAATATTTATTTGGGCATGAATTTCCTTCTTCAAAATACAAATGATTTGCGTTGGCCTCCATGCAAGTAAAACATTCAACAAACTTTTGTTTCTGTGTGTACAAAGCTGTGGAAAATACAGATTAAAAAGATCAAGACCCAAATCTAAAAAACAATAGATTCTTTCTTACTTTCCTTTAAAAAAAAAAAAAAAAAATGAAGCTTGGGGATTGAGAGACATCTCAGTAGTTAAGAGCACTGGCTGCTCTTCCAGAGATCCTGAGTTCAATTCCCAGCAACCATATGGTGGCTCACAACCATCTGTAATGGGGTCTGATGCCGTCTTTTGGCATATGGTTATACATGCAGATAGAGCACATATATGTGTATAAAGTAAATCTTAAAAAAAAAGCTTATTTTAAACATACAAGTATCTAAACATTAAAAAAAAATCAAAAAACCTTAAAAAGAAATCCCTAAATCCCAATATACCACACAATAACTTTAGCTTTTTTTTTCTTTTTCCTTTTTTTCAAATGACATCTCAGTCTACTTAAATGCACATGTATATTTTACTTAGACTTGCTGGATGATAGTCATACAGGGGTTATGATATACTTTTATGTCGGTATAGTATCTTACCTGCAAATCACTGCATTTGCCCTAAGGGAGCTGGCATGTGTGTGAGCATTAATCTTCATGAACTGTACCAATTTATTTCCAGTAACCTAAGAGCAGCTAATACTTACTGAATATTTATTGTATGCTATACCCACTAGCTATTACTTTACACAGACCAATGTTTTGCTCAACTGACAACAGAAGAATCTACAGCTCAGAAAGCTTAAGCCTCTTCCTCCCTAAGATCTCATAACTAACAGGCAACAGAGACGCCTTTCTAATGTAGCTTCTGCCATTACTGAGAGGCAATCAGGGCCGAGGGAACTTGCCTTGTGTGGTCTATCCCATCTCTCCAGGGCTTAGTATCCTCGGCCGCAAAATACAAAAGGCTGGGCTAGATGACAGTGATGTCAGTCCCTTCTGGTTGATGTCCCTGTCACCTATGTTTGCTCAGAAACCTTGGTTGATACCTCAGGGAAAGCACTGGTCCACATGACGAGGCCCTTCACGCAGCAAACTGGATATTCCAGTATCAGTAGATCTGATCAAAGCTACAAACCACACCAGAGACTGGCAGCCTGGTGCTAAAGGCAGCAGGCAGTGCCATTCCCTGCCTGGTTCCATGGCTCAATGCTTGTGTGTGACACACGTAGCTACCTCTCCAGATCAGCTCTTTCTTCTGATTTAGGGCTGACCTGATCTTCTCACCTCTTTGCCAACTCCCCCCTACTCTCCATCTTGAAATGTCAGGGTTTCCTGGGATTCAGCTTAGGCCTTTTTGGAACTTAGCCATGTGCCCAGGACAGCCCCACTACCTCCAGCAGCTTCTAATACCATCGAATGCTTCCACATCTCTATTCCAAAGCTCAAAAGCACTTAGAACTGGGACCAGCACAGAGTAAGGGCCTAGCAAATGTTCACACATGTTCATGTGGTTGTCTAGAAAGCACCTTAAACTTGATTTTGTACAAAGCTAGTTTATAATTTTTACCTCTAAACTTGATTCTCCTCTGTGAACATTATCACCATCACCTACTTGGCTGTTCATAAACTTGAGTCATATTTCATATACCTTCCCTTCACACACACACTCATCAAGTCTCCATGATGTTATCTTCTGGCTATTACTCTACCTTCCCTGGCACCACCCTATTAGATCATGGTGGCTTTATCTCTGACATGAATGTGGCAAAATCTCAACTGGGCTTCCAAAAACTTGTCCTATTTTACATAGTAACCAGAATGAGCTTTCAAAGGCATAAATCTCATCATCTGCTTTCATCCTGTAAGACGCTCCATTCACAGCCTGCAAGAGACTGTCCGACGACGTCCTCTGTGGTCATGTTAGGATGTGACACTTTCTTATCTTTCCAGCCCTCACGCCACATCCTCCTGTAAACTCCAACCACTTCTTCTGAACAAGCTATCCTTGCTGAGAGATTTTGCTCTCCTCATCTCCACTCAGGTCTCAGCTTAAAAGTTATATCCAGGAGGGCTTGACTGAGCACCTAGGTCGGGTCCTCTGGTCATACATACATTCTGTTGCACCTGCATGTCCTCTTTTAAAGCTAACCACAGCTACAATTTATCATTTATGTGTTATTTCTTTCCTGTACCTCACGTACTTGAACTCTCTCCCTACACTCGTATGAGTTTTAGAGCACAGAGCATGACTCCCACTTTTAAAACTCAAAAGGCTAGGAGCTGGTTATCAGATCATCTTGCTTGCTAAGTAAGGACATGGATTCGTGGTGAGATTTAGCCAATCAGGGCACCCCGCAGGGACTCTCAATTAGACCTGGTATTTAAGATCATTAGGGACTCCACTCTGGGTTTCAGGAATTGCAGAGCGGTGGCAAAGCAGCAGACAGGGGCCAGTTCCATATTGTGTTTACTAGTTGAGGAAAGGTGCAGCCAGTTTCCAGGTCTGGGCTGGTCCTCTCCTGTAAGGGTACACACACACCAGGCCTGTCTGTTTACTCAGCCCTGTACTCCAGTCTTTCAAGAATCTATGAACTCTCTAACAGCCTTCCAATATCCGATTCCCTTCCCAATCTCCTTAAGTCAGCCGGTTTCTGTTGCCTGAAATCAAGAATTGACAAAGGTTAGCAAAGTCGGCTAAAGTTATCAAGGGCCCTGCACACAATCAGATTGTACACCAGAAAGGTCCTCCGGGTAGCTAGGCTGCTCAGTCATCCTTGTAACTCCAGCACTGAGTGCCAGAAAAACATGTATTAAGGAGGAAGTGAACTATGGTCAAGCGCAACACTTTATCACAGTTAGTTACTGAGGGAACACTGCTGTCACTATTGAAGACACAGTTCAAGGTCCTGATCCAGGTCTCAAGGCCAGGATCGCTCAGATCAGAAGGAAAAGACAGATAGGCAGAATTTCACAGAACTGTGGGATAGATAAGGTATGCACAGGACAGAAAGCAGCTAGTTCTCGACTCAGAAGCACCTATTAAAGGCATCTTACAGGATGCTCGAAATCGGTGGAAAAGGGCAGCCAGTGGAGGGTTGTGAACTCCGAAGGTAGCCTGAGGTTCCCGGCAGGGGTCGCAGCTAGCCCGCTCTCCCGGTCGCGGGTACAACGGCACTGACCTGCAGGCGCGCCACGCAGCAGAACACGGCGGAGGGGTTTCGCAGGTGGATTCTCTCGGTCAGCAGATTGCTGCCGTAGGCGAAGTACAGGAACGTCTCCCCCTCCTGGCCCGCATGGTCCTCACAGTCGGAGCTCGCCATGTCCACTTGTCCACGCCAGCAGCGTCAAGTACAGAAGCCGGGCTAGCGCTGCTAAAAAGAGCAGCGCGCCGCCACCCACGCGGGAGTGAAGAGCAGCGGGCGGAGTTGCAGAGAGAGCGCACTGCGGATTGGCTGCCGGCTTGCTGGCGTGGGCCAACTACCAGGATTGGCCCGTCTACACCTCCTCCCGCCCCCTAGCGTCGCTTTTCTATTGGGTGCATCCCTCGGATGTCCAGTCCCCTGCCTGAGGCGCCGCTGATTGGCGGATCTAACGGACAGCCCAAGAGCGGCTACAGGCGACTGCGTTTTCCCCGCCTGGCTGCGATGGCCCTGGTCAACCAATGGTGCGGTAGGCTCCGCGCCTGGTACAGGTGAGACAAGGCCTAGCCTGGAACTTATGGCAGTCCTCCTGCCTCAGCCTTCCTGGAATGGGAAGGTTGATCCTATAGGTTTTCTTAGGATCACTACCTGAAGTTGCCTTTCTGGATGCCAGAGTAGCCTTTCTCCCACATTCAAATCCCGACGTGGTATTTGCTAACCAGTTAACTCTGTTCATCATTGTAATCTATTTCCTCTTTTTTAAAATAGAACGACACAAAACCTCCATGTTGTTGCTCTTGAGATGAATGTAGGAGCTCAGACTGAAGGTCTAGAGCAATGACTGCCATTGGCCCTCTTTATTAATCTAAATTCAACTCCACACTGACAGGTGTCAGGATTCCTGGAGAAATGACTCAATTTGGTCAAAGCTGGGAATGAAAAATACCTCTTGGAAGAACAATGATCCAGAAAAGGAGAATCTCAAGATGAACAAGGTCTTTTAGGAAGGAGTGAGTTGTTCTCACTAGACAAAGTGAGAACAACTTGAGGAGCAGAACAACTAGAAATTATAAAATGATCACTAAATTTATGTCATTCCCTTCAGGAAGTAAACAAATTAAAACAGAGAAGAGAACCACATTGCCACTCCATCAGTGGTGAATACTTCTGATACACTTTTATAAAGTAGTTATTTAAGAAAATGAGTATTCTACCTTTCTAGTACTAGCTGTATTTTTTGAAAACCAAATAGCATTAGGCGATGAAGAAGCAATTATCTGTTTAAAAAAAATGCATACTGTCTAAATGCAGGAAATGGGGGTACTGGGATTAGAACATCCATCTCTGATGCAACCAAACTCCCTGTCAGGAACATCAGGCCACAGGGAATGTTTATAGGATATCAGTTATCCTCTAAGGCTCACTGTTAGTCATTGGACAGGGGGACTGTCCAATGTTCATTTGGGAAACCTGACCTCTCTCACCTGATGGCCAGTCAATCTGGTCACCAATAAAAAAAGACTAGCCTGACATAGTCTTCTGCTAGGAAGCAACATGAATCTGGGCATTATGGACTCGGGAGGCAGAGGCAGGCAGATCTCTGTGAGTTCAAGGCCAGCCTGGCCTACAGAGTGAGTTCCAGGATGGCCAGGACTGTTAAACAGAGAAACCCTGTTTAAACAACAACAACAACAACAATAATAACAATATGAAGAAACCCCCACATCTGTGAACTACAATTTACAAAGGTCTTTAGCCTCAAAAAGAAGCCCTTTATATCACCCTGTTCCAGAAACCATTCACATATAAGAACAAATGGCAGTAGAAGAAAACAATGGAGAACTCAAGAACGCCTTGAACATATCTCGTACATTGTTGTGATTAAAAATAAAAGGTAAGACTGGGGCCATCTAAGTGGATCATTAGGTAAAGCATTTGCTACCGAGTCTGACAGACAGTTACATCTCCAGGACCCATATGGTAGGAAAGACCCAGCTCCTGTGTCTCTGACTTCTACGTGCACCCACATATACACACACAATAGGTAAGCATATAAATGTAAAAAACATGTTTTTAGAAAGACAAGACAGGGCTGGAGAGATGGCTCAGTGGTTAAGAGTGTTGACCGCTCTACTGAAGGTCGTGGGTTCAAATCCCAGCAACCACATGATGGCTCACAGCCATCCGTAATGAGATCTGATGCCCTTCTGGGATATCTTCTGGAATATCTGAAGATAGCTACAGTGTACTTACATGTAATAAATAAATCTTTAAAAAAAATAAAAGACAAGACAGAGGGAGGGCTGTTCTAGTTTAAGAGAAATGAGACATGAAGGCTAAATGAGATGGCTTGTCCTTGATTGATTCTGATATGGCGACTCAAATAGAAATATATTTTAGGGACAACTGAACTTGAATTTGGATTACACCATTTGATGATATTAGACAATCATTATTAAATGGGTAATAGTTTTGGCTTATGCAGGAAAATGGGTTTGTTTTAGCATGTACACTGACATATTTAGGCTGACACGCTTGTTCACTATATTTTAAAAGTACTCAGAAAAATAGAGAGCTAAATGCTAATGGAAGTGATATGTATGTGGACGTTCTTTATACTGTTCTATTCTCTATATTTGAACATATTCATCTTAAGGGGGGAGGAAAATAGTAAAAGAAAAGATAGAAGGAGGCGCCAGTGTGCCTCAGTGGGCACTTGCTGTGTAGCCTGCAGTAGGAGACTGCCGTCCTCTCGCCCCAACCACAAGGCAGGACTGCACATGCAGCTGGTCCTCTCAGAGCCCGAGCTCCTCACCAGCACACATTCTCTGCATTATCCTCATCTCCTCAGGCCTCTGCTTCAGAGTACGACCAAAGGCTCTGTTTTAAAAGCTGCTAGTAACTATGTAAAATGTGTTATTTAGGGTTTTGTTATAATGCATTATTTAGGGTTGGGGTTTTGTTTTGTTTTTTTTATTTGAGGCAGAGTTTTGCAGTGTTGTGTAGACTGACCTTGAACTCCCCATCCTGCCTCAATATCCTAAATGCTGGGATTTAGGCAGCAACTTAGTTATCTTAAAAGTTATCTCTTCCTATACATCTTTCAGATGGCTTACGGTCATGGCAGTTAATTATTCTCCACACTATTTTTTGTGGGAAAAAAAAAACTCTAAAGTGAAATTTATACTTTCCTTTAACTCTGAAAGTCTTGCTTTTTCCAAATATTTATTTAGCTATCCCATGGAGAATGTGGTGTGCAAAGCAATATTGGCCAGTAAGGGGCAGTAGGTAGCAAGTTGTTGTGGGGTTTCTATTTGTTTTGTCAAGTTTAACCAAACCCAAGTTAATACTAGCTAACACTCACCGAACCCTTGTTAACTGTGAGGCCATGGCCTGAATTCTTTTGTTTACTAACTCATTTATCCCTGAAAAACCTGCACAGAAAGTTATGTAACCCTGTCCCAGTGTGGGCACACAGGCTGGAGTACGTGAGAACTGGAGCAGGTTCCTGCGTGGGACCCTTCTCCTGAGTCACTGCCTAGGTGCAGCCACCAAGACTGCCCACCCTGCAACGCCCTGCTGCTCTAGATAGAATGCTTACTAATAACCACTTCCAGATATAATCAAAGATATTACACAACACCGGTGTTAGCCTTCAGTCACTTGATGATAACAATAGCAAGGCCAGATGTCTTCCGAGTGCATCTTTTAATCTAGTTATCTGAAGGTTTTGTGATTGTGTCATTAATTTTTTTTTGAGCATGCACAAATACAATTATATCTATTAACCTATGTGACTATACTGTAAAGACATACCTAGCATTATGTCACATTATAAGGGTAATATTACATGTAAATGTATTAGTACATCAATAAATAAAATACTATATGCAACAACCACAAATTACACACTGAAAAGTAAACAAACTATTGTAACTATCATGTAAATTGTGATATTTGCACATTGCCCAGTTTCAAGGCACTGTAGAGAGTGGAGACTCTCATTGCCTAGAGTCCCCAGGGAAAAGCTCCATGTTTGGCCATCCTCGGCATGTCTTACGAGGTCACCATTATCTTCATTTCAAAGTAAGCCACAGGAGTTTGTACTAGAAGCCTAAAAAATGTCTTTTTTTTTTCTTGTACTTAAATTTTAGTAAGAGTTTTGATGCAGTTCTTTGTAAGAAATCTTTTAAAGCATGTTTCCATTTTGTGAGAATCAGTTAATTCTATGTAAATTTGATGCATGTCTTTGAAAGGCACAGGGCCTCTGTCAGCCTAGATGAGCTTTATGGTGCTAAAAGCCAACCTGAGACGGGTGCCCTGGAGTTCTTTATCTCCGGCCAGTGAGGAATAAAGACACGGACAAAGCAGAGCAAAGCAAAGGCAGATTATTAAGAAAAACTGAGAAAACTTGTGAGTGAAGGGGACCCAAAGGACAATAAGAATGGATGTGCAGCCTGCATGGGGCCTTTTATAGGACTTATGGCAGATCCTGGACAAAGTCTTAGGAAAGTTTGAGGGAACTTCTATTGAGATCGCTTAATTCGGTGCATATTGTGGGCCAGGCCAGTGGTGCACCCACACTCGTTGGGCATGGCCTTTTGTCCCACTGAAAAGGTATCCACCCACTGCTTGCCCTAGTGGGAGAGTCACACATTGAAGCCCCACTCTGTCCAACCTTAGTCTATTGGTTGGCTGGTGACCTTGGCTCACCTGCTCTGGATGCCAGCCTTACCAGGTGTGGCTGGTCTCTGACGTTGGCAGGAGGCTTGCTGTTCTTTGTTCTCAATGTTCAGCTGGCTGGTTTGTAGTTTAACCAGGGACCTCTTTTCTTTTCCTGCCTATGGAGCACTGTCTGCTGCCAGGAACACATTTAATCCAACCTGGGCAAATGACTTAAGTGCCCAGACAGAGCAGGTGAATGAATGAGGGCCAGCATCCCTGTCAGACTCCCCAAGAGTACCCCTTCCCTTGAGATACCTCACCTATGCAGCAGAGACCAGCTAACTGAGGACTATACAGTTAACAGTAGAGCAAAAACCATATATACATTTCTTTACTAACGGCAACAAAAACAAACTATGGAGAAGCAAGAATCTTTCTGTTCTATATTTTATTTTGGTTTTTCAAGACAAGGTTTCTCTGTGTAGCCCTGGCTGTCCTGGAACTTGCTCTGTAGACCAGACTGGCCTTAAAATCATAGACATTCCTGAGTGCTGGGGATTAAAGACATGGGCCACCATCAGCCAGGTTCTTTCTGCTATTTTAATTTAAATAAGTAAAAATTTAATTTTACTCATTTTCATTTATCAATAGGCCAGCTTACTCTTTCACTTTGCACACTATTATTATGATCAGGTTTTGGGTCTTTTGTTTGTTTGTTTGTTTGTTTTATTTTGGTTTGCTGTTGTTGTTGCTTGGGTGTTTGTTTTTTGGGACAGGTTTTTCTCTGTAGTCCTGGCTATCCTGAAACTCGATCTGTAGACAAAGCTCAGAGATTTATTTTTAATATGTATGTGTGTACATCTCCAAGTGTGTGTGTGTGTGTGTGTGTGTGTGTGTGTGCGCGCGCGCGCGTGTGCGTGTACATGTGGATGTGAGTATCTTTGGAGGCCAAAAGAAGGCGTCAGATCCCCTGGAGCTAGAGTTACAGGTGGTTGTGAGTAGGAGTTAGGAAATCACCTGGGGTCCTCTGCAAGTGCAATAAGTGCTCTTAACTCTTGAGCCATCTCTCCAGCCTCAAGACTCTGTCTTTAAAAATAACCAACCAAACAAACAAACAAAAACTTGTGGTATGTGTTAGGTATGGATATGATGACCTGACTTCTATTTCACCTGAGTGATTCTGGATGGTGATGGGAGAGTCAAGAGTTTAGAGGCACAGCAGCTATTACAAACGTTAGAGAACTTTGTCTTCACTTTTGTGATGCTGAGTGTTGAGTTCAAGCTTCGCACACGCTACGAAAGTGCTCTATCACCAACCCGCACCCATGACAGCTTTGACTACTTGGCAGGGTACCGTGGACCAGGGTAGAGGGAGTGAAGCTACCCTGGTAGAGGGAGAAAAGGACTGTTGTGGAACGTTTTCATGTGACCTGCTGGATGACCTGCTGGCACTCCAGGCTTGGTCCACTCTCACTGAGGTCATTCTGGTCATCTGGTTTTTCTTCTGGGGAAGAAAGTGAGATCAAAGGGATCTGACTTCCCTCCAGTCATCTGAACCTGAGTCTGCGATTCAGCCTCAACTTGGAATTGGTGGAGGAGATAGGTGGATTCGGAGATAAAGATGATCCTGCGGGGATCCGCTGTTGTCTCTCGGGTGAGGTTCTGAGACTGGAGCAGCCAGCCCGGAGGCGCCTTAGGCC
>NW_022196903.1:49986828-50007229 GCF_008632895.1 Mastomys coucha
AAAAAAAAAAAAAAAAAAAAAGATGATCCTGCAACAGAGAATTGGAGAGCAGATAGCAACCAAACCAGAGAAGGCAGATTCAGAAGACATCCTGGTCACACTGCTGTGTCACCCCAGCCATTGCCAAAGCCAGGCGGTTCCCCACTCTAATTCACAGATGCTCCCGGAAGTCTTATCCTAAAACTGTTAACCACACTGTTAATGAAAATAACGCATAGATATAGTTTTTATTTGAGACAGGGTCTTGCTATATAATTCAGCCTCAAACTTGCTGCTATGGAAAGAAGCCAGGCTGGCCTTGAATTTGCAGTCCTCCTGCCTCAACTTCCAAGATGCTGGAGTTAACAGGTAAAAATGTCTGTGGTTTGGAAAAGTAATACACCTAATCTCACAGCAGTAATTTAGGGTGTGCCTTAAAGACCTCTACCTCCCACGGTAAAGTGCACTGCTGGGCTTGTATTATTTAAAATAATTATACATGTCATACACCTGTAATCTCAGCACTGGGAGATTGCAGCAAAAGGATTGTGATTTCAAGGACAGCCTGGGCTACACAGTGAGACCCAAGCTCAAATAACAATAAAAATAAGAGGGCTGTGCCAGGTAGTGGTGGTGCACACCTTTAATCCCTGCACCGGGGAGGCAGAGGCAGGCAGATCTCTCTAAGTTCACCCCTATTCCCCAGACCAGCCTGATGAGCCTGGTCTACAGGGAGAGAAAGTTCCAGGGCAGCCAAAGTTATACAGAAAAATCCTTTTGTTTCTAAAGACAAAAAGCAAACAAAAACAACAACAAACACACAAAAGAGGGCTGGAGAGATGGCTTAGCAGTTAAAAGCATTTATTGCTCTTCCAGAGAAATTCAGTTCCCAGCACCCATTTACATTGGCTCACAACTACCTGTAACTTCAGCTCCCAGCAATCTGACACTCTCTCCTGGCCTCCTTGGACACACAAATGCATGTAGCCAGACATACATAGACACACATAAAAATAAAATCTTTCAAAAAACACCCTAGATATTGGGTCTAGAAGATCACTCCATTGATAGAGTACTTGTGCTCAAACATGAGGTTTGATACCTGACACTTATATTTTAAAAAGAAAACAAAAATCCTGTCTAGGAGGCATGTACTTATAAATCCCAGCCCTGGGAAGGCACACAAAGGTGGATCCCTGGGGCTGGCTGACCAACCAGCAAGCCCCTGTCTTAGTGAGTGACCCTGTTAGGAAACAGGGTGGACACCTCCTGGAGAATGACAACCACGGGTGACTTCTGCCCTCCACATGCACACACACACACACACACACACACACACACACACACACACACGCGCGCACATGCTTTGCGCTTCTACTCACATGTTCACACATCTTTGCCTCCTCCCCACCCCATGCTCAAATATCAGTGTAAACACATATTAGGCATGCAGAGAATAGAAGACTCATCAGCAGTTTTATAAGGTCGCAGCTTACACAATATGAAATGAGCATGGGCTTCCGGTCTCTACAAGGATGTGGAGTAAGAAGTATTGGGAGAGAATTCCATTTGCTGCCTAAAAGCCAGAATGAGCTCCCCCAATTCGGCTTCTCTCCCAACCAGAGCACCCGGTGTCCCCTGCTTTGCTGTCTCTTGTCTCCTCCTGCCTCTCTGTGGCACACTCCTCAGCCAGCCTCTCAGTGCCAGCCAACAGTTTCCCTGCTGCTTGCTTTCTGATTCTGCTTGCTGTGGCAAGGAAAACAGCCCAGGATGGGGGTGGGAATAGGAATCGTGCATGGGAGGTAGTATGAACATGGATTTGGAAAACAGTGAATAGCTCCATTTCTACAAATCACCAGAGTCCTACTAGGGAAGGAGAGGCAGCCCTGGAAGGACATTAGCATTGTGTATGGGGAGACCCTGAATTTTACACTAGGAACTAAAAAGGTTCTTTGGTGATCCCAGGAGAGTCATTGCTTCTTTGGAAGCAGTGTCCTTTGTATGCCTTTGGGAACTCATTCTTGATGCTATATGTTCAAAATGGCCTGGGAGAGATGGGCTGGGGAGATGGCAAGAGTGCTAGATACAGGTTCATTAACAACAGCCAAGGTCAGGCAAGCCCAAACCTGAGCCGAGGTTATAAAATGGGATGCAACAGAGGGAAGACAAGCTACTCGAGACTGATTTTTATCATATCCCACGTTCTGTAAAACCCTGTGGAAGCATGTTTGGTCTTTTAATACTTTACCAAACTCGGGCTCTTGTGCAAGCCCATTATCTGATTCTATTCCGTCTACCCAACTGATTTCCCAACAGATGGTAAACTCTTTAGAGTCAGCGACCACACCTTGAAGGCCTTCAGCCCTTACCACAGCATAGGTGAATACCAAGTAGTTCCTGATTAGTAGACCCAGAGTGGAAAAAAAAAAAAACAAAACCTTGCTCTAGCTCCCAAATTCTTTGTCTTTCTGGGGTTTCCATTTCCTGGATCTATAGAGAAACAATTGCCCTTGTCTTAGTCAGGGTTTCTATTCCTGCACAAACATGACCAAGAAGCAAGTTGGAGAGGAAAGGGTTTATTTAGCTTACTTCCACATTGCTGTTTATCACCAGAGGAAGTCAGAACTGGAACTCAAGCAGGTCAGGAAGCAGGAACTGACCCAGAGGCCATGGAGGGATGTTCTTTACTGGCTTGCTTCTTGGTCATGTTTGTGCAGGAACAGAAACCCTGACTAAGACAAATTGGTACCAGTATAGTGGAGTATTCCTGTGACAACCTGACCATGTTTTGGGGAAGACTGTGGAAGGACTTTGGAACTTTGAGCTAGAAGAACCACTGATTGTTAAGAACTCTATGGGAGCTTAGAAGATCATGTTGAGAACAGTGCAGAGATGGAGGCCTGGCTTGTGAAATTTCAGAGGGAAAATTAAAGACTCTTATCAGGGCCATGTTGTTTTGATTGTGAAGATTCTGTGGTTTTGGTTAGCTGGGGCTGAAGTATCAGCTGTGATTAACAAGATACCAGAACTACTGTCTTAGTCAGGGTTTCTATTCCTGCACAACATCATGACCAAGAAGCAAGTTGGGGAGGAAAGGGTTTATTGAGCTTACACTTCCACATGGCTGTTCATCACCAAAGGAAGTCAGGACTGGAACTCAAGCAGGTCAGGAAGCAGGAGCTGATGCAGAGGCCATGGAGGAATGTTCTTTACTGGCTTGTTTCCTCCTGGCTTGCTCAACCTGCTCTCTTATAGAGCCCAAGACCTCCGGCCCAGGGATGGCACCACCCACAAGGGGCCCTACCCCCTTGATCACTAATTGAGAAAATGCCCCACAGCTGGACCTCATGGGGGCACTTCCCCAACTGAAGCTCCCTTCTCTGTGATAACTCCAGCCTGTGTCAAGTTGACACACAAAACTAGCCAGTACAACTACTAAAGCGAAAACTTTGCATTACTGGGACTATTGATGCTGGTTAGCTGGAGCTAAGAAATTAGCAGTGATTAAGAAGAGACCAGCATCACTGAGGTGACATCTTCTGGGAAGTGTTTTCTGAGAGAACAAAGAGGCTGTGTTCTAGAGATAGCAAAGGTTGTACCTTGTGCTGCAGCAGGACTTGGTAATGTGTAAGAGTCACCCAGGTGGTACTGGTTTTGAAGGTATGAAAGAATCATGAATAACAGCTGAGGATCAGCACAGTGAGAGGCCACGGAAGGCACTGGTGAAGGGGCAGCCTAGGTTTGCAATTGATGGCCCAGGATTGAAGGGGTCATGCAAAGGAATTGAGGCTTGGCACCATGAAGACAGTCTATGAGAGGCTATTGGTGAAGCCTGGTTACAACGAAAGACAGCAGTGCTTTGGGAATGCCAGTACCATGCAATGACCACCAAGGACAACAGCAGGAGTGGAGTACAGGCAGCTGGAGCCTAGAAGACAAGATGTGTGCTACAAAGGACAGAGCTGGAGAAGTGACCAAAGCCCTTAGAGGAGCCCAGAAGATTGTGAGTTGGATCCCAGACATTGGTTTTGCTTTTGATTGTGACTGTGCCCTAATATTTTTCCCTTTTGAAGGAAGAAAGTATTTTAATGGAGTCCACAGTTAAGAGATTTTGAATTTTAAAATATATTGGACATTTTAAATTGATTGAGCTTTTAATATGTAAAGACTGTGGGACTTTAGATCTTGGGGATGAATAAGAAAGTAAGGGTTGAGTCTTAATAGTGATGTGTTTGTGTGTCAAGTTGACAAGGGGTGGATTGTAGTGGTGCCATCCCTGGGCTGGAAGTCTTGGGTTATATAAGAGAGCAGGCTGAGCAAGCCAAGGGAAGCAAGCCAGTAAAAAACATCTCTCCATGGCCTCTGCATCAGCTCCTGCTTCCTGACCTGCTTGAGTTCCTGTCCTGACTTCCTCTGGTGATCAACAGCAATGTGGAAGTAAGCTAAATAAACCCTTTCCTCCCCAACTTGCTTCTTGGTCATGATATTTATACAGGAATAGAAACCCTGACTAAGACAGCCCTTTAGCTGAAAGCCAGTGGTTCTCAGTCTTCCTAATACTGTGTCCCTTTAATACAGCTGTTCATGTTGTGGTAACCCCCAACCATAATGCTATTATCATTGCTATTCATAGCTGTAATTTTGCTACTGTTATGAATCATAATGTAATATTTTTGGAGATAGAGGTTTGTCAAAGGGGTCATGTCCCACAGGTTGAAAAACACTGCAAGTCTTATAAGCTAAGATTTAAAGCTTTATACTAATACTTTTGCATATTCTAAACAAACCTTATCAAACATGGTGGTACTGGTGTTACATTTTCTAGCTTGTGGTTTGGCCCATGGCAGGAAGTGAAAGAGTATAGGCAATGTCAGCATGGGGTTGGGATACATTAAAATTATAGTGAGGCAGCAAGGTCATTCTGTGCATAAAAGCATTTGCTGAATAAGCCTGATGACCAGAACAGACCCTGAAAATTGTCCTTGGGGCTCTACCACACACCTGCCAGTGACATGCACCTCCAGCTCCCTCCCTCCCTCCTTCCCTCCCTCTCTCTCTCTCTCTCTCTGTATGTCTCTCTCTGTCTCTCTGTGTGTGTCTGTGTGAATGGGAGTGGGGAGGGAGGGAGGAAGGGAGAGAGAGAGAGAGAATAAAGATTTCATTGTTAAAATTCTAGCAGGTAGCCATCTCCCACGGTATGTGATGGGTGAGTTGTGTTCTTGTTTTAAGAGTGGCTCTGATGGGTACTTGTAATATGTACTTAGTAAACAGATCTTCTGGTGTCTCTGTAACTATGTACTTCAGGAAGGCTGAACCAGGCTGTCGCTCAGCTTCCCTGCTGAAGGTGGATGGAACTGGAGTGGCAGGGGGTGAGAGGGGAGAGTTAGCTGAACAGAAGCAGGCTTTGTCTGCACTGCAGGCTGAAGATGGGGCCTCGTGGACGCTGGGCAAACACTCACTGCTGAGCTGCACCCAGGCCCTCTGTTTTCACTTTATTCCAAGGCAGGGTTTTGTGTTATCTAGGCCAGCCTTAGACTCACTCTGCAGTTCATACAGCTCGAAGCTGTGAGCCTAATGCCTCAACCTCCCAAGAGCCTAAGACTGTGGCCCGTGTCACCATTGACCAACTAGGTTTCAATTCTTTTTTTTTTTTTTTAAATTTGTATTCTTTGTAGTGTGGGTACTTTTGAAGATTTTTGTTTGCTTTTATTACACACACACACACACACACAGTGGGGAAAGGGATATAGCTCAGTAATAGAGTGTTTATACAAGGCACTAGGTTCTATCACCACACAATAAATAAATAAAAATGTAAAATACAGGTATTCAGGACTGGAGAGATAGCTCAGCAGTTAAGAGCACTGGCTGCTCTGCCAGAGGACCTGGGTTCAATTCCCTGCACCCACATAACAGCTTACAACTGTCTGTGACTCCAGTTCCAGGGGCTCTGATACCCTTACATAGACATACATGCAAGCAAAACACCAATGCAGATAAAATTAAAATAAAATAAATCTTTAAAACAAAAGTGATACAGGTATCACTTTTACAATAAAATATTTCACAGAATTTTATGTCTGCTTAGAGTTCTGATGTCAAGTAGATAAAAGGAGGGTGATGACTGAAGAAAGTGCTCTGAAAGAAACCCACCCAGTGAACACATTCACAAGGGGTTGTGTCACAAAACATGCCAATCAGATAATCAGGCTGGATCCAGTCGGTCCTGCTCTACAGAATACTGAGACTTCATCTGGAAAGGCTGCCATTGTTGTGACTACAAGGGCCAGGCTTCCAGGCTGCTTTAGGAGAGGACCACAGTGTATCTCCTCCAGATCCTGCTGCCAGCCTTTGCACTTACTTCCTAAGTTGTTGTTGGTCATATTGTCTATAACAAACTAGGACAATACTGTCAGACTGAGATGGATGTACTAGGATTAATGACTTATGGCAAGGTCTCTTAGAACACAGGGCAATATAATCTATTTCTTAGCTCTGTGTTTATGATATTTACAACACTTTAAGTTCAGTCGCCCACAATGAGACCAGTTACAGTGTTTGATAGCTTCGAAAGTTCATAGGAAATCAGTTGAAATCAAAATATAAAGGAAAAATTGTTGTCTCTTGTCTATTGCTGACAACTGCAGCCATGAAGCAGATTTACTTCAGTGGATATCCCAATTTTTTTTCCTTGAGTGTTGACCTTATTTTTCTAGAAAGGAGATGAAACTCAGTCAGTTGTTAACGTCATGTATAATAATTAGCTAAGAACCTAGAGTTCATGTAATGCCTCCAATAAAGGAATTTTGGAATGAGGTCTGATTTAAGCCTTAGGTAATGTTTTGATTTCTTTGTTTTTGAAGTTAGAAACTATGCTTGAGTTCTCTGCTTAATTAATATGTTTGGAGTTCGTGCTGTCTGCCTAACAATTTTTAATAATTAACTACTCTCAGAGACATATGCACTTGACTTGACTATTTAAAAACCAAAACAACAACTTTGAAGATTTTTAACTTTATAATTTAGCTGACCCAGTGTTGTTGGCCACCACTTAAAAAATATTTTTTTTGCTGCATTATTTTCTGCCTTCACCTGAACACACCTTGTGATCATAAAGCTACCAAAAAGTGGCTCTGCTTTTTGTGTGTTAACATCTTAACTAGTGCAGAAGTCTGCAGACACTGTATTAACTAGCTGAGTAGCAAGGATAAATGGCTCACAAAATTAGCAGTGATCAATGGGAGAACCAGGTAAGGTCTACATGTTGAGAAGAAAATGGCTCAAATGCATTATTCTAGAGCCTCCTGAAAGTGATGTCTTTTATGCACTCAGACTGGGACCAGGTAATCCTAGCCTTTGGGAATCAGAGGCCAGAAGACTATGGACTATGTAACAACTTCAGCCAACTTGATATCCTGAGCTACATATGGAAACCTTGTCTTAAAAATAAAACAAAGCAGCATGCATTGTATATATGTATGATTAAATGTTTTTAAAGATGGTTTGTTTTCAGTAAAATGTAATTTTTGATAGTTATTGGATTTGTCATGGTTGTCTTTGATTAAAGGAAATCCACTGCCATATTCACACATACACACACACAAAACCATGCAGATGTTTTATTTGCTTTGCTATACTTCACAGTGGTAGAGCAAAACTTTCCTGTGATTTAGCTATTTCACATCCCAGGTATGTCTCTAAACAGACTGAAAATAACGTATTTATGCAAATCTTCGTAGCAGCCCCATTCACAGCAGTGAGAGGTCCAAATGACTGCAGAGAAGGAACAAATCATATAGGAATAGCATTTGGCCAGAAAGGGAAACAAAATGCCTATAAATGCTACAGTGTTGATGAATGCATTGTTATTTAAAAGAAGCTGAAAGTCACTTATTAGATGATTCCAATTATGAACTATCCAGATTAGTAAACCTTCAGAAACAGAAGGCTGAGGAGGAGGAGGAGGGAGTCCACCACTACTTAGTGAGTGTGGACTTTAATTTGGGGGTCATAAAAATGTTTGAAAATGGCCACAGGAAAGCAGCCACAGTTGTATGGTGTGGGTGTGTTAGCTGACATTGAGCTATTTATTTTAAAATGGTTAATAGCATGCCATGTAAATTTCATTTCAATAAAGACGAACAATGGAAACCTTGCTTAGTATTTATGAGTCAGAGGAGAATGCTTGTGGAAACTTGAACATCGATAGCCTTTGATTTCAAGTGGGGTGGGGGATTTAAATGACCTGACATGATTCATAGGCAGGTCACTCTATTCCTGTGTACACTGTATTCAGCAAATGAGAGGTTCTTAGTTTCGAAGTGGATGGTTCTAGAAGCCTTACCCCAACAATGAAAGTTCTTGGTGGGCATTGTTGGGGAAAAAACTATGCATTGCCAATGTGTTTGACTCACGGTTGGCTGAAATTGAAAATGTGGAAGCCATAGACAGAGAGCTGGCTACAGGCCATCTTCTAGAGATTAGAATTATTCATGGCCACATGAAGGCATGTGAGTGTGCACGGCAAGACCTGTGTAGTCCATTTAGTCCCAAGGGCCTCAAACCTCATTGCTCCTGAACCACTCAGATATGAGAATCCAGGTTCCACCAGGGTAGAAAATGCTTTTGTGGGAGACACACCTGCCCAGATTCATTCATTCAAGGTAAGTATTTGTATCATGAAGAATCACTCACTAGAATCTCAAATTATCCAAAAAAAAAAAAAAAAAAAAAAAATTGATAACCTGCAGTAATGTGTTAGGTGAAAAGGGAAGAGTCACAAATCTCTGCCCTGTTTGGTTTTCCCTGGCTCTGCCAGCGGTGGGGAACATTTTAGTACAAGGCTGACTCAGAAGTGTTGATAGGTTTGCTGGTTGCATGCCTTGTGGTCAGTTTGAAACTGTAGCACTATTATAAAAATGCACATCAACTTCTATTTGACACAAGAAGAGTTGCAGCCTAGCAAAAATAACCTGATGGCCAGGCTAAGAGCAAGGACTGAGCTGCATGCACTTGGGCTTTGGGGTCCCCACTTTTCTCTCGTTATTCCATTGTATTTCTTTTATGATTTTCAAATCATTTACAAGAGGAATAGCATAAGTTGGACAACTTCATGGGATAGCCCTAAATAGCAAGGGGCACACCTAATTAGCCCAGGACACACCTAATTAACGTGGACCACACAGGCAGGTCCTGCCAGGCTGGTTGGATCTTTAGACACACTAGGGCTCCTTCATTAAAACATGTCTGTGAGTGTCAATATTGATCCTCCTGTCTTGCTTCTAATTACAGTTCCGTCTGAATTCCAATCACCACAGCCTATTGGCTTAGCGAGCTTGGTTCCTTTTGTAATTTTCTGTGCTGCCAAGCAGTTAAGAATTTTCTCAGCATACTTTATCACTAGTGAATTGATAATGACAAATTGGATTATTGCTCTTTGCTGTCCCCGAGTCATCCTGCCATTTTGGATCAGTGTGTGTGGTGTCTGATGGTGGAGCACTGGTTTGCTGTGGAGCAGGGTGCAGGATGCAGCTTCTCAACTAAGGTTGGGTAAAAAGTTTAAAGGTAGTAAAGACACTTAAAAAAGAAAATCATGACCCTGAGAGTAGAACCCTGGGACTTCCCGGCAGCAGGTGAGTTACCACTGAGGGACATCCCCAGCTCTCAAGAGATTGTTGTTACTACTAAGGAAGACTGTCTTTCACCTTGTTTTAAAAATAACAAGATTCAGGAAGAAAATCAGAATATATTTTTCTCCAATTTCATCAATTCTATGAAAGTAATCAAGTAATCTCTTTAGTAGTAGTGTTTGGCATCTAGTTTCACTACCTGTTATACCAGAGATAAATTCAAAGACTTAAAATCCAACAAAATATTGACAAGTACCATACAAGCAAACTGAAAAGACTGTGGCTGTGGCTGCCCCGGCAGGAAGGACAATGTCGAAAGACGATAACTGTGTCCTGACATGATAGCAGGGTGCTAGAGCCGTGGTCCCAACAGATTTGAAGTGTCTCCTGAAATCCCATGCTAGGAGATGGGAAAGCCTGGTGCCAGCCAGAAGGGGAACCTCCTTGTCTCACGGAAGGAATCTCACACAGTTCTGACAAGCTGTCAGAGCTGCTTCCAGAGAGATCGTCAAGTGGAGACAGTGATGAATGGGACCACACCAGGGCTGCACAATTCTACATACATACCTCTGCCCAATATTTCACTTAAACTTCACATCGGGACCCCAGAGATGGATTTGGGTGCATTATTATCTGCTGTAATAAAATACCCCTTTGTCCCTGTCAGAAAAGGGACAAAGTGTTTCTTTTATTTCACAGTCAGAGGGTACAGTAGGTCACAGTGGGAAGCCTTGGTGGTGGGATCTGGAGGTCACACTGCATCTGCAGTCAGGAAGCAGAGAGCAGCAGATGTGGTTGTCAACTCCCTCTCTTCCTTTTTACCTGTGCCAGTCATGGTGGTCTTCCCACCTCAGTTAACCTAGTCTGGATAACTTTCACAGACCTACTCAGAAGGCTTGTCTAATTTCCAGAGCATCTTACAGGCATGCCCAGGGGCTGATCTTCTACTCAGTCCTAGAGTCTGTCAAACCTACAGTAAGTATTCACTGAAAGTCTCTGGCCACATTGAACCACCTTCCTCTATGGAAGTGGAACCTTCAGGGTTCTTTGGACAGTCAGTCGGATGGTGTTTCTCTGCGGCACAGATGAAGGAGAGTTTTGTTAAAGTGGACACAGGTGTGAAAGGCTAAGGCCGACTAGTGAAGGAACGTTTTGCTGAAGCAGACACGGAAAAGATGATGTTCTGCTAAGGCAGGCACGTGAAAGGATACGTGATGAAGGGTTCTTTACAAACAACACAAATGTATTGGTCTGCCTAACATTGTGTGGTTGAGCTGCATTTGTCGGGACTCCATAGAGAGAAGCACACCAAAACACTTCTGGTGGTGTGCTGCAGTTTGTTACCGCTTTCAAGGACTCGGGCTGATTGGATGCATGTGCTGAGGTGAGGCACGTGGAGGACACATGTTTGGAGGGTCTAAATAGGACTCCACAGAGTGACAGAGACAGAGCTTGGCTTGCTGCTACAGCTATGGGTCTCGTGTCTTCACTAATCTTCACTTCCCTAATAGAGGCACAGCCAAGAACTTCTCCTGGTGTCCCTAAGGGTCCCTCCTGCTGACTCAAGCAGAAGCTGAGGCCTGGCTAGATCATGTCACCACTGTCACTAACCCAACTCTACCAAACTGGACTGCTGGTATATCCATGAGATGTTTCGTGAGATGTTTGCGAGCGGATTGAGCTGCTGCTGTCTGCTATTCTGTGAACTGTGAACTGAACTGCTGATTTCTAAACAACACAGACAGGAGTTGCTCCAAAGAATCTTTCTAAAGAGGTCCACTTCCCCATATCCTTTCTTTCCCATTACCTCTGGTGGACAGTGGGTTACAAGGAAGGTTAAAGCATTTAACAACCATCATTAAAAATAGGAATTGAAAAACTTTAATTTATACTTTAATATACATATATATTATACACATATATATATATATATATATATATATATGTGTGTATATATATATATCAAGACCAGGTAGCTAAATCTAGCTTGTTAGGGTTGCCAGAGTCCAGGCTCTCACAAGAACCATGCCTGAAACCAAGTAACAATAGCAGGCCTGTAGAGGTGGGCTTGGGAGTTCTGCTTCTAACTCCAGCTTCAGGGATGCAGAGGCAGGAAGATCAGGAGCCCAGGCCCGCCTGTCATACATAGTAATATCCTGTCTGGAAAATGAAAAAGAAAAAAGAAAGAGAAAATAAGAGAGAAGCCTGGGGAGGGGGTAACATCCGAACCTACAAAGAACTTCACTTTTCTTATCTAGAGATTAAACATTACCTCCTGTCTCAAACCAACCTTAACTTTTAGTAGATTGGATCCTCTGTATGTTGTATTATACTAATCCATTCCTTTACCATTAAAGAATTTAAGGTTTTCATTTGCACGTTCTTCTCCTATTTCATCAGAATGCCCAAGAGAACAAATTTATCATCCATCAATACATACAATTGGGTACACACGTACTGGGTGCTTCCTACACGATACTCCTAAAGCTGAGCGCTTCCCACATGCTCCCCCACACCCCAGAGCACTCAGTGCTCACCTTCTGTCTATCGCTGGCCTTGGAAACATGCAGTGTGATTACTGAGCAGACATTCAGTAGCTGGTTGCCAAGTAATCAAATAGCCGAGTGTGTGGAAAGCTCAGTGGATGAATAGGCTCTATTGTGTGAGGTAGAAAAGGCACCGTTTTACAGGGCAGTTTCAGTTCCCCGATTTACAAACAGAACAGTCAGCACAGAAAAGTCACGTTAGGAAGAAGTGGGGAGTTGGCATTCTGCAGGGCAACACAGCCACGCAGTTTCTAGAAAGCCAGCGGAGAACAGAGGAACCGGGCCGGCCAGCATCTTTAAAGGAACTGTGGGAGATGGCAGACCTGGTCTGGTTCCTTCTAGGTATGAGCTCTGAACTCATCTGAGAAATCAGAAGATGGTGATGCCTGAGTCAGGCTGACTCCCAGGTTTCTGCTGCTAACGGCCTGGAGGTGTGGGACAGTGCCTCCCCTTATTGCATAATGTTTGCTGAGGAAGACAGGCAGCATAACCTTTCTCTCTTGTGGTAGTCTATCCCACTGCGTGAGTAATATGTCAGACTCTCCAGCTGTGCAGATCACTTTTGACAGTGGGAAGTACTTTTCCCAGGGCTGGCAGGGCCAGCATCAGCCTGAACTTGCCATTAGCAGCTTGCTTCCAAAGGGGTCCCCGGTTGCCTCGGACAATTCCTAGGATCTCACATATGGGACCTAACCTCATTACACTCTCTGGCCTAGCTTCCTTAGCAGCTGGGATTCCCTTGGTTAGGTTTGGCACAAAGAAGCCATCAGTCTTGACTATGTTCCCTACCAAGTCGCTTTCCCATTCTGCACAGCTAGTGCAATCCCTTGCCTGCCTGGCCACATCACCTCACTGTCAGGTGACCAACGTCACATGTAATTTCACAGAGATAACAGACACCATTAGCCTTTTCCCTCCTTCCCTTCCCAGATCACACCTGCATTTTCTTGTTCTCTGGTGTCCTTATATTTCAGAAAATGAGATTATCTGTCACTGTATTACAAATTGGTTCCCAATTTAACAACCTGAAGGGGGTGTGACTAGAGAGATAACACAGTGGATAAGAGCACTTGCTGCTCTTTCAAAGGACTGGAGTTAAGTTCCCAGCACCCATCTTGTGCATGTGCTCTGTACCTCTAACTCCAGAGGATACAGTGTCCTCTTATGGCTTCTATGGGTATCCACTCACATTCACACACTTACACACACACACACACACACACACACAAAATAAATATTTTTTAAAGATTTATTTATTTAATGTATATGAGTGTACACTGTAGCTGTACAAATAGTTGTGAGCTTTCATCTGGTTGTTGGGAATTGACTTTTAGGACCTCTGCTTGCTCTGGCCAGCCCTTTTGCTCCGGTAGATCCCGCTTGCTCAGTCCCTGATCTCTCCAGCCCAAAGATGTATTTATTATTATAAATATGTACACTGTAGCTTCTTCAGACGCACCAGAAGAGAGTGCTCTTCTTTTTCAGGGCTAATTCCTTACCTGTGAGCCTGCACCCATCCTTCCTTCCAGGACTTAGTTCATTAATGATGATCCCTTAGTCTCTCAATAGTGAGCCCTGTTCATGAAGCATGCACCATGTTTTCCTATTTTATGTGGCTAATCTCAACTCTATAACAACTCTATATTTGGGGCAAGAATGGCCCAAAAGCTTAAGGTGTTCAATGTCATATAAGTAGTAAAAGTTTCTATTTAAACTCAGTCCTAGCTAGGCATGAAGCACAGATCTGTCTTCCCACATTTGGGAGACTGAGGCAGTAGGATCATCAAGTGCCTGGGGCCAGCCCTGGTGAGGGTCAGGTCCCACAGAGGAGATGATACGGAGTAGGTGAGGGCTGGATGAATCAGGCGTGAGGGTTGGGGGTGGATCTTGCATTCTGACTGACTGGCAGTCAGTGTTTATTGTGTTTATTTATGCAGAACTCAGTAGGCAGATATAGATTCATGTTCCAAAATATAGAACATATCATTTCTGTCCCCGGACATGTGTTTTGACTTCCTCTTGGTCATAAGTTTAGTCATTATTGATAAACCATGACCAAACAGAGTTACCTTTTACAATAATTTTCCCGCATCAACTCCATAATCCAGTTTTTAAGAATCTAGAAGCATATTTTGCCAAAGCATGACAGCTTTGTTTTTTTTTTTTTTCAGGGTATCTCTTGCAGTTTCAAGGGCACACTAGACAGAAAGAAAATCTCCAAGCCAGCCTAGGCAGATTGTCATGTCACAAGAAGTATATTTATTATTAATCATAATGGTCAGAGTGTTAATTGTCACTAGGTCCAAGAAAAAGCCTTCAGGCTAAAGCTTCTGTAATAATTATCTAATCTCTGCCAGGTACAATGTTTATATGTTTGTGGAATTTATTTACATGTCTAATCTTGGTATTCTTTTGTTTCTTGGTCATACTACACCGCAGTGGCCTTGCATGAGCTAACTTTTCTAAGAAAAGGAGGTCTTAATAATTCACTTTTTATCATTTATCCACACCATTCTTTGTCCATCAATATAAGCCCCTGTGTAGGGCAGAGATAACTCCAGCCAATCTAACGTTGTTGCTGATCTTTTCCTCTACCATATGTGGCCCCCAATCTTATATGACACGTGATCACCTGAGTGTAGAGTAGAAAGCCTCCGCAAAAATGCCTGCTGTAGGGCATTTCCTTAATTATTGATTGATGGGGCCCAACCCACTATGGGTGATGCCATCCCTGGGATGGTGGTCCTGGGTCCTAGAGGAAAGCAGGCTGAGGAAGTCATGGGGAGCAGCCCAGTAAACAGCAGCCCTCCATGGCCTCTGCATGAGCTCCCGTTTTCAGGTTCCTGCCCTGTTTAGTTCCCACTCTGCCTGACTTCAATGAAGGACTACCATGTGGAAGCGTGAGGTGAATAAGTCCTTTCCTCCCCAACTAGCTTTTGGTCCTGGTGTTTCATCACAGTCATTGTAACCTTGACTAAGACAACCCCTGTGGAAGGTTCTAGCAACTCCACTTAGTCCTCTCCCTTCCTCCTCCACAACAATCCTGAGAAGGCAGGATGGACGGCATCCTGATGAGTCAGCATTTTGTCTTGCATGCCCCTGGGTAATGTACCTTCTACCATCCTCCTTTCTGCCTTCATCTTTCCTCTTCATCGCATCTTTCCTGTGTATCCTACAGGTACCACAATTCTGTACAGTCCACACCTGAACCCCCTTCTAAATTAGTCTCCCCATCTCCCCACCCCCACCTTTCATGTTGGCATCAACTTTGCAAAGAGTGTTTCAGAGAGTCTAAAGCACCATCAGCACTCACATATGAAGGATGTCCATCATATAAAGATACCACTGGCTTGGTTACTGTTCTAAGAGATACCACGGCCAAAGCAACTCATGAAAGGAAGCATTTAGGTGGGGGCTTGCTTATAGTCTCAGAGGGTAAGTCCATGATCATCATCGCAGGGAACATGGCAGCAGGTGGGCAGGCATGGTGCTGAAGCAGTAGCTGAGAGCTCACATCTTACTGGTAATTTGGATGTAGGGAGACAGCAAGACTGGGCCTGGTATGGGCTTTTGAAACCCCAAAGCTCACCAACTCCCCCATCGACAAACCTTCCCCAACAAGGCCACACCTCCCAAACATTCCTAAAACAGTTTCATCAACTGAAGGCCAAGTGTTCAAATATAAGAACCTGTGGAAGCCATTCTCATTCAGACAAGCCAGCCACCAAAGAAGCAAAGCAGTTATAAAAGTAAACACCCAGTAGTGAGCAATGGACGTCTGTGTGGGGCCTGCAGAGGTGGCTCAGTTGGTTGAAGTGTCTGCCGCACAAACATAAGGACCTGCTCAGATCCCCTTACTCTGAGGATAGCTCAGATTCAGGCAGGATAGCAACACATTCCTGGTTTTGTGTTTTGGATGCAGTTATCATCCACTGGACACTGGCTTGAGATAAAGCACTGAACATCATTTAAGCAGCAGGACATCAGACCTCTGAGGAGTTTTCACACTGGGCTGCGCCATAAATACAATTTTAAAAGCCATTTGGACCTGCTTTGCATTCAGCATCCTAATTAGTCAGTACCTAGCTGGAGGACAAGTCTAGTGTCTCCCCTCCCCAAACCCCCATCCCCGCGCCTGGCATTCCCATAATTCTCCCGAGGCTTCTGTAACTTGCAGGACTAGCATGGTTGCAGGCTACAGTTTAAGAGAAACAAACATTAAATCACTTGTGTGACTTAATGTCTCTGTCTTAGTCAGGGTTTCTATTCCTGTACAAACATCATGACCAAGAAGCAAGTTGGGGAGGAAAGGGTTTATTCAGCTTACTTCCACATTGCTGTTTATCACAAAGGAAGTCAGGACTGGAACTCAAGCAGGTCAGGAAGCAGGAGCTGATGCAGAGGCCATGGAGGGATGTTCCTTACTGGCTTGCTTCCCCTGGCTTGCTCAGCCTGCTCTCTTATAGAACCCAAGACTTCCAGCCCAGGGATGGCACCACCCACAATTGAGAAAATGCCCCACAGCTGGGTCTCATGGAGGCACTTCCCCAACTGAAGCTCCCTTCTCTGTGATAACTCCAGCCTGTGTCAAGTTGGTACACAAAACCAGACAGTACAGTCTCCTAGGCAAAAATATCTTCAAATCCCTCGTAATATCGATTCTATTACTTTGCTTTCTATATTCAGCTGTCACCTCATCTGAAGCCACAGAAGCTAGGAGGCAACAGACCATGCAACCAGGGTGTTTAGAACCTTCCCTAGCTCTTGGTGGCCTACATTCTACTTTCTGCTTCTATGAACTTGACCACTTTAAATACCTCATATGCCTTAGTTGGGGTTTCTTTCTTTTTTAAAAAAAGATTTATTTATTTACTTATTTATTTATTTTATATATGAGTACACTGTAGCAGTCTTCAGACACTCCAGAAGAGGGCATCGGATCTCATTACAGATGGTTGTGAGCCACCATGTGGTTGCTGGGAATTGAACTCAGGACCTCTGGAAGAACAGTCAGTGCTCTTAACCACTGAGCCATCTCCCCAGCCCTTAGTTGGGGTTTCTATTGCTTTGATGAAACACCGGAATCAAAAGCAACTTGGGGAGGAAAGGGTTTATATTGCTCATACTTCCAGGTCATACCCCATCACAGAGGGAAGCCAAAACAGGAACGCAGTCAGGGCAGAAACCTGGGGACAGGAGCTGATGCGCAGGCCTTGCAGAAGTCCTGCTTACAGGGGGGCCCTTCATGTTCAACCTGCTGTCTTATTGAACCCAAGACTGCCAGCTCTGGGGTAGCTCCACCTACAGGGAGCTGGCCCTCTCATCTCAATCACTAAGAGATTGACCCACAGGCTTGCCCACAGCCTGATCTCATGGAGGCATTTTCTCAACTGAGGGTCCCTCTTCTCGGATGACTCTAGCTTGTGTCAACTTGACATTAAACTAGCCAGCACACCATGTAAATGAAATTATGTGATGATTGTCTTTTTGTATGTAATTTATGTCACTAGGCATATGTCCTCAAGGCTCTTTCTCTGTATTTGTATAACAATATCCACTTTCTTTTTAATGTCTGAATAATAATCCACTTGGCACATAAGCCATGTTCTTCAGCTGGGAAGGCACACTTGAATGCTGCCACCTGCTGGCTCTTGTGACTAGAGCTTCTATTAAGTAGGGAGCTGTGTTAGGCACAACCTCAGATTAAGGTGGACAAGCTACACTGCACGAGATCCAAGCAAGCTGTGTAGACTGCAAGCCACTCCCACCCACGCCTCTCCCCTGGCATTCTCAGGATGGAGCGAGTCCACCTTCCAGAGCTCCTACTTAGTACTTTGCTTTTCTCCTTGACCCCAAGTCAGCAGCCCACATTTCAGCAAAGGGCATGGGGCCAGCCCCATCTCAGGTCCCAGCAGTCCTCTCCACTCTCAAGAGCCCTGTGTGGCTTTGCTGGACAGAGGGCTTGGGGCAGGGCTGTCTCTACTAAAAGAAAACACTAGACAAATGATGCTTGACATTTGCAGAATGGGAGGCAGTTGCTCCATGTTAGACTCCACGTGTTACTGTTGTTTTTTGTTGTGAATAACATATAAAGTGCACAAAACTTAAGTTTGCAGTGAGTACATTTGTATGTACAGCTGTGTAACCACCATTCCAAAAAGCTTAGGGAAACTTTCAAAACCTCACCAAGCTTCTTCACACCCTTTTCTCCTGCTCTCTCGCATCTTCCCCCACCTTCAACCTGCCTTCTATACTGCCTTCTATCACTGTAGGTAAGCACATTTTTAGATGCTGTCCTGAAAGCCCTGTAGACAGCTGGATGATGTTTAGTCACTATCTGAAGCACTGTAAGATAGGAAACCAGAGGTAAGCTCGTTGTAACAAAACATACAAGGAAACATGCCAAAAGACCGCGGGAAGATCTGGGTTATGTAAAGTGGGAGTATCCAGAGCTCCAGGCCAATCTGAGCTACACAGCTAGACCTTGTATCAAAAACCAAACAACGGTGGCAGCAACAAAGGGGGAGAATGTGCGACACATGGAGTGTGGTAAGAGAGTTCCTGGCATGCCAGAGGCCCTAGATCCAACTCCTAGTGCTGCCCAAATAAGCCGTACCGGGATGGGCCTTTCTCCAAGCCTCTTCTCCTTTCATCTCTTCCCTAGCCTAGGAGCATCTATTAGAGCCAGTCAAGCTGAACCATGTTAGACACCATTATTTCCACTAGGGGGCAGCACTGCACTAGCAAGCATGAGCGCTCTCGCCTCCCACAGCTTTCCTTCCCCGCTTTACGTCTCTGTTTAAAGAATTGGCAGACACCTGGTTTGCACGGGTTGTTGCTCGCTTGTTTTAGTTTGTTTTGTTTTTTTAGGATGCGGCTCTTTCAGCCCTTATCCGTCTATAGTATCCCAACATCTCCTGAAGATGAAGTCTGAGCTCTTGGACCATGTGGATCATGGATCTGTCTTTCTAGAAAGTGACAGAACTTCTGTTCCTTCTCATCTGTGGACTACCTCAGAGTTTGAGAATAAGCAATTTGGGGTGAATCCGATCGATGCCACTTACTGGTTAGGAGACTAGCTCATTAGGCTCTCGACGCCTCAAATCTTTCATCTGCAAAGCCAGTGGCCCCTATGGCGTGGGTTGTGGATGAAATGAGTCCACCACAGACTCTACCACACGGATATGCCAAGCCAAAGTCAGTTCTTGGGGAGCAGCTGGCTAATAGGCTCTGTTGGTCTCCAGGCTTCTCCTGTTCTCTGGCCAAGAATAAACGTTACATTTTTAGTGCTCATTCTAATAACCATATTATAACCATAGGCAGAGAGAGGGAAAAAGAGAATGGTAGTTATTTCCTGTGACAGAATGAGAAGCAATTTAAAATTTCCTCATCTTCCCAATTCTCTCCAGCATGCATTGGTCTTGTTTTGTATTGCTGGAGATCGAGGGGCATGCTCTAGCACTGAGCCACTCGGACAACCACTAAGCATAGACGAATGCCGTGAAACAAAGAAACCATGAAATATAGTAATAACTTGTTGATCTCAACTCTTGGCAATTTCCCTAAACATCCAAATGCTTTCACCCTTGTTCAGGGAGTAGCCAAAGCTGAGTGGAAGCCTAGCTATTTTAGGATCTTTAAACACTAAACATGTCCCTTGATACATAGTAGATAGTCAGTATTCATTTCTAAAGAGATTTACGGAGGTAGCAGCTTCCTCGGATCTTAGTGTATTTTCTCAAGTTTTCTCTTCCCTTACCTTCCTCTAAGGAGTGATCTTGCTAAGGAGTTAAGTGAGCCCTCTCCCTGCTGAATTCCTCCTGGCTGGTTTTGGGCAGGTTTGGGGGAGTCCTTCACCAGAGTGCCCCAAACTCCTGACAGGGAGAATTTAAGTGGGTTCTTGAGTTGAGGTCAGATCTTTTCAGCAGCTAAGTGAGAACACAATGCCAAGGACCACCAAGGTGGCACAAGACAATGATATACGGCAATCCAAGAGCATCTCATGAAGTGGAAGGATGGTAGTTCTCTGTGAGCCTTCAGTGATCTTTCCTGGGGGTGATGTGAGCAGCCGTCTAACCCTGCGAGTAGGCCTCATCTTTGCCTCTGCCTTGGGAGTTTCTCTGTGGCTCCTATGGCTCCCAAGCTGCTGCCATCTTCAATGCACTCCTCCTGAGCCCTCCCTCTCCTCCTGAGCCCCCTCCCTCTCCTCCTGAGCCCCCTCCCTCTCCTCCTGAGCCTTCTCTCTCC
>NW_022196903.1:50007713-50051757 GCF_008632895.1 Mastomys coucha
AGCCCTCCCTCTTCTCCTGAGCCCCCTCCCTCTCTTTCTGAGCCCTCCCTCTTCTCCTGAGACCCCTCTCTCTCCTCTTGAGCCCTCTCCCTCTCCTCCTGAGCCCTCTCTTCCTGAGCCCTCCCTCTCCCCCTGAGCCCTCCCTCTCCTCCTGAGCCCTCCCTCTCCTGAGCCCTCTTCTTCTGAGCCCACCCTCTCCTGAGCCCTCTCCTCCTGAGTCCTCCCTCTCCTCCTGAACCCTCTTACTGAGCGTTTCCTTTCCTTCTGAGCCCCACTTCCTGATCCTCTCTCTCCTTCATGAGGCTTATCACTATTGTGCTGTGGGACTACTATTGTTTGGCTCTTGTGGTCATCCTTTCAAGGCCTTCTCCTTGGAGGATAAGGCAAGCATGACACACCTGGGGTTTCTTCCATAAAAACAAAACCAAACAAGTGGCATCAGCCCTGACCAACTGATATGGTTTAGTTCTTTCCTCAGACTATCGTCATCATCATCATCATCATCATCTTACAGTACCAGGACTTCATGTATGCCGGCAAGCATCCCAGCACTGAGTGTCCTCATGAGAACAGGCCCTGAGGTAGAGTCCCTGAAGTGCCTGACCTTCCTAGAACCTAACTAGTTCCTCCTTTGACTCTATAATATACCCTAGATTCCTCATAACTCAAGTTGTCCAGTCATCTAGACTCCTATCTAGGTCCTCAATGTGTCTAGGCCACACTGAGGTCCAGAGCCCAGGGGTAGGGGATCAAGGGTTTCTCCATGACTGCTGAGTGTTTCAGGATGTGTAGAAGGTACAGGGAGGGAGAAGAGCAGGCAGCTCCCATGGGTTTAGTCAGGGTGGGTTTCCATCCCTGAAACCTGAGATTTCAGTAATAGGATGGCAAAGCCAGGCGGTGTCCCCTTAGGTCTCTGCTCCTGAGCAACTGAACCCTAACAGGAATATAGGGTGGGTCCTCTCAGCCATGGTGGGGTAGGATAGGGTTTTTTCTGCTACTGCCTGTAACCCCTAGCCCCTCTGTCTAGACTATTCAAATTTGGAGTCTACATTTGGCATATACCCTGCTTTCTGCCCCTAGGTAACCCATAACTGCCCTGGCCCCTTTCTCATTTAGGTTACAGATGAACACATAAATGAGAATCAAATTCTACAACTCTCTTTCACAGGGTGGTTTGGATGCTCAAGACTCATACTGAAATTGCCTTTGATAGTACTGGTATTATAATGCAAGAGCCCTGGCTCTGGGGTCCCAATGGACAAGCAGAGAACAGAGATTTAATGAGTGAGGGAGCACCGGGAAGAACAGAAAAGGGGCTCTAGTGCATCATCCAGGGTTAGCAAGAGAAAGAAGGGGCAACTTGACACAAGCTAGAACCACTCAGATCTAACGGTGGGCAATCCTGTGGGGAAGTGGGCAATCCTGTGGGGAAAATACCTTAATTAGTGAGTGATGTGGAAGGGCCCTGCCCACTTTGGGTGGTGCTACCCTTGGGCTGGTGGTCCTGGGTTCCATAAGAAAGCAGGCTGAGCAAGCGATGAGGAGCAAGCCAATAATCCGAAATTCTCCAGGGCTCCAGGGCTCCTGCTTCCCGGTTCTTGCCCAGAGGTCCTACCCAGACTTCCCTGGATGATGGACTGTGATATGGAACTGTAAACAAAATAAATCTTCCTTCCCTAAGTTACTATGGGCCAAGATGTTTTATCCCAGCAATAGAAATTCTAGCAAAGGCAGACCCACATGGCTGTTATTTTTAACCAGGCTGGGATCTGGCCTGTTGATCTGTTTTGTCCTTTGAGGGTTTTTGAGGAGTCACTATCTTGTTATCACTTGAGGGAAGTAATCTGGGTCCCACGAGGGGATTGCTCTTGTTCCAAACGCAGCCTCGCAGCCGTGTTGCGGCAAGTGCCCTCGTACGTGTGCTAACCTGCTCTGTGAGGCTTGTTGGCTCTCAGCTGTGCTTTGTCATAAAGATGATTGTCACTCAAGCCCATTATTCCTGGAACCCGAGGTCAACTGCAAAAGAGAACTACAAGGAAAAGAAACAGACAAAAATAAACCAGAGAGGAACAAAACGGGGTAGTGAAGCCAGGGGCATGGAAGGAAGCCAGTGGCTTGGCCCTCTCCACCATGGCCTCATCAAGAAGGGGTGCGTGCTTGTGGGTGGATGGATGATGAATGGATGCCATTGCTGTGGGCTTGGTTTAATTATTTTGGGAGTGGCTTTCCTAAAGAAGTGAGCTGCCTCATACATATATGCACACTTCTTCCCATGTGATGTCATCCAGAGTCATGGAGTCAGAAGTCCCTATCTCAGTGCTGGCACTCGCCTTCAGTCACTGCAGTGTCCAGAATAGTAAGAAGTGTCTCTATTCCTTAATTCCCCAATCTTGGGTGGTTCTTCATAGAAGCAAACAAATGGACTGAGCTACTCAGTACCTATGAGGCACTAGCCGCCCACAGAGTTCTTCAGCTAAGGAGCGAAGGCTGGTCGGAGTCACACCTAAACCCTATGCGTGCTTGGCTCCTGCTTTACCAAACATGTTCCAGGCTGGCCTCGGTTTTAAGTGCTGTGGGAATGAAAGTGAGTGGATTTGACCCCAGCCTGTACTTGTCAGCCTGAATCAAAGCAGCCGAGAGGAAGTTCAATCTGGCCAAACATCCGTCAGGCCTAGTGGCAGGTTTTTGTGAGAGGCAATCCACCTCTGACCCTGACTCTTCTTGGATGCAGGACTACAAGGTCCCAACTGCTCCTTGCCTGGCCCATGTCTCAGGTTGTGCTCACAAGTGAACAGCTTTAATGACACCCACCATCTCCTCGACCCTGGATGTGGAGCAGACTTGCTCACTGTTTGTTACTAAATGATCCATTTCCCAAATCAGATATGAGGCACGTGCCTATCGTCCCAGCACTTGGGGGACAGAAGCTAGAGGTAGGGTTAGGGTTAGCTAAAGGTTGGCTTAGCTTACAGGATGAGCTCAAGGCCAACCTGGTGCTATCGTCTGTGAGTCTTGATCAGGTTTGTTTTCTCTGCCACCCAAAGGATTAAAAGGCAGGAGAACCTCAAGAACGAACGGCAGGTAGTGGTATGAGAATCTTGGACACCGCACACAGGAGTGACCAGAAAGGAAAGGTTTTGATTAGGGGCAAGGAAATGCTCACACAAGTAGGGCTTGCGGAAAGAAAGACCCTCCACAAGTTTGCCATTTATATTATCTGTCAAGGCTCCTCCCTTCCCTTCTGACTGTAAGAGTTCATCTAAGTCCTGGTCCCTTGCTGGGATGCACAGTGAGACACTGTCTCTGAAAACACTACAGGACCCTTCCAAGGAAGCCGAGTTGGGGTGAGGCCTGCACTTCACCCAGCAACTAGTACTCAGCCAGCAGTCCCCAAACTATGCCTCTTTAAGCTTGCCTGAATAGGCTCCGCCCTCATCTGCATCTGCTCCACCCTCATTCTGCAGGACTACACTGACAATGACAAAGAGAAGGATAAGTTCAATTCCCTTTTTAAAGCAGCTTTCTGGCTTAGCTTGTTTAGACTAGTTGTGACAGGAACCTCTAGAATGGGCAGAGCACAGCCTATGAGTACAGAAATAATAATAATAATAATAATAATAATAATAATAATAATAATAATAATAATAGAATTATTATCATGATGCACAGTGCAAGATTTTTCTGCGTCATTTTGAAATAGCAGTGTTGGGCACAATATTACTTTCTTCTTGGAAAATGACTTAAAAAGATAGGTCCCATTTTTTACACTTTCCAGTCTTATCATCCTAAGGACACGAGGCCAAAAAGGCACAAAAGGATGACCAGACATAACCCAGAGCCTCCATCCCTCCACCCAGAAGAGCAAGGGATGGCATGTTTTCACAAGACAAACACAAGCAGCAGTGCTCCAGGATGCTTGCTTGTGGCTTTATGCCTGCAAAGCAGTGATGGAAGGAACCACTTTTCCTCGCAGGGCAATGGAGCCGATGGAGCTGTGCTGTCACAAGGCCCTAATTGTGTAAATAATGCTGTGGGGGGCCTACTGTATTGGTCACTTTTCTGCCTGCCACGACTGCTTGGCAAGTAGTAACTTAAGGAGGAAGGGCTCATTTGGGCTCACGGTTTGTGGTTTGGGGATACAGTCCCCAATGGTGGGAAAGACATGCAGTAGGACTTTTGAGATCTCAAGCCAGCTGGTTAAGAAATATCTGTAGCCAGGAAGGAAAGAGGGAGGGAGACTGAGGTAGGGCATGAAAAGGAGGGGCGATCGGGATAGAATGGACTGTAACCCCTCCCTAAGACCTGCCTCTCAGTTAGCAATTTCCTCCAGCTATCCCCCTGCCTCCTAAGTCCTGCCCCTCCCCCAAATGACAGCTCCACCAGCTGGGACCATGTGTTCTAGTACTGCACAGCTGAACCATCGCTTACCAAATAGCCTTCAGCCCTTCCCTATATGCCTAACACTGCACGAAGCTAAGTCATTTCCCCGTGCTTTTCAGTTTTCCAGTGAAACAGGAGTAACAGGATGTGTGTGTGTGTGTGTGTGTGTGTGTGTGTGTGTGTGTGTGTGTATGTGTGTGTACACGGGTATATGATCTCAAAGACTAGAGAGTCTAGCATCTGTACAGTGGGCTGTCAGGATCTGCTCCATAGCTGCATGAGATAAGCAGCCATTATTAAATTCCCCTACCCATGGGCTGGAGAGAGGGCTCAGTGGTTAAGAGCACTGATTGCTCTATAGCTACAGTGTACTCACATACAATCAATCAATCAATCAATCACCTGCTGCCAACAGGCCCAGAAAGGATAGAGCTAGCTGCTGGCTATAACCTCTGACATTAAAACAAGTTCTTCCTCCTTTGTTTCTCTCAGGTATTTTGTTACAGGAATGAAAACTGACTAGCACAGTGGCCCAAACACAGTGACAGAGAAAGAGTAACTGTTACACAGTATGTCCCCTCCTAGCAGTGAGACAAGCAGACAGTAGTCTTTGAAGAGAGCTCCTGAGGAGGAGGGCCCAATGTGGAATGGTCTGCTGTCTCACCTCCATGTCCTGACTCAAAAGGTGAGCATGGAGACTGAGACTTCTTAGCTTAGAGGGAAAATACAGAGAAGCCTGAAGACTTGCACCCTTAGGCTCTGCTAAGGACTTCACACCTCTGTCTGTGTGTTCTATGTCTGTGCCTTTCATCTCTGACTTGAGACCACAGTTCCTAAGCAGTATGGGAATGAAAATGAGAACATGATGGTTCCAAGGTATCACCAAGGAGAAGGGTTTATTGTATATGTAATAGAGAGTAAAGCCAGAGCCATCTGGAAGGATCCAGACTGAACAGGACCATGAGAGGAGAGAAGGGGTGGAGAAGAGCTAGAGAGGAAAAGAGAGAGGGGAGAGAAGGCCAAGCAGTGGTGAGCCCTTGATGCTACTTCTAGGATACTGGCAAGAATATTTACACTGGGCAAGGAGGACAAGAGAGTAGGCTCAGATAAGAATATTTACATTTAGGCTAACATAAAACTCAAGGTAAACAGCTAAGGAATGTGTGGCAGTCCTTTTGTCTTGGTCATCCTGATAAGCCTCTAGACACAGTGACCAAGGGGACTTCGTTTATTGCCTTGTTTGTTCCTTGACTACTTTGTCTCTTTGATCTAAGAACTGACCTCATTCTTTACATGTGCCCAGAATGGTATAAAAGCAGACTGGAATGAAAATAAAGGCACTTTAGCTTCAGCCCTGGCTGAAGTCATGTTATAGTGTTGTCTCATTGTCTTTTCTTTCTTTAATCCTCACTCCCTCCCTCCCTCCCTTGAGCCCCCCTTGACTGACTGAGCTGGCTGGGAACATGGGAGCCAAGGGACTAAGAGAGTGTGTAGCCAAAATGGCTGGAAGGAGAGAAAGAGAAGCTGGGGGAAGGGAAGGGAAGCTCAGCGATTGGAGAGGTTTAGGGTAGGGGTGGGTCATACCATCCAGGATGACTGTAACAGGTACTTGTGAGTAGGGACTGAGGGAGCCTAGAGGCTAGCATAGAACTTGGTAGACTAATAGGCACCACAAGCATAGGTTAATGGAAGAGCCATATGTCCCTTTTGTCAGAGATAGGGAGAATAACACTTAGCATGTAGAAATTATCTTGTCCCTGAGGGAATGCTGGCTTTTGTCTCAGTGCCAGACTTTGGGAAACTGCTTGGCTGTTTTGGTCCAATTCTTCTAGAAGCTATCTGCTAGAATTCAACCAACTCTGATTCCATGTTCTGCCTTCTGAGTTGCCCAGATCTCAATGGTTTCCCTAGAAGCCTCATCACCGCAAGGTACAGGTCAGATGTGGAAGATGTGAGAGGGGCTTTGTCAGTGAGTGTGACAGGGGACTGCCTAGACATGAGGCTGAAGATAGGCCCCTGGGAGGCTGAACTTGGACCCAGAGATGGGAAGTCTCTGGTGGGCTTTGTGGCTGCGGAGACATCACACAATCAACATGGAATATTCTAAGTGGAGACTTTTGTTTCTCTAGCAGCCCACTTACCATCACACATATAATCTCCATATCTCTGTTTACTGTGGCTAAAATAATCCTCCCCTTGTTCCTTTCCTGCACTGTCTGCTAAGGATGTTCCTTACTGGATAACCTCTTCCTAAAACAGTTAAATACCTTAGAATGTGTCTGAGAGCTCTATCAGGGAGCCATGCCCCTGCCTTCTTATCTGATCCACCAGTTATCTCATGCCCAGTCTTGGTCCAGGATCATAACCTAGAACTTGTTTGTATGGGGTGTGTATCAGGCAAACATATCATAGAGGACATTCTAAGGGAGCCAGGATTAGACAGTTTAGAGGAAACAGACTGGGGGTGGACTGGGGAGAAGCCAGTCACCCGTGAACACATCATACCTCCGCATGCTTCTCATTTACCTATTTGGTTTTGTTTTTACCTGTTGTGCTCTGCTGGCTTAAGTAAGTTACCTCTCTCCCACTGAACTGACAAGGCTAGCGAGGGCATCGTGACTGTCTGATGACTGGCCCACCATTCTACGGAAGAGGAGAGTTGTGTCTAGGTTGCCCTAAGAGTAGAGAAGGAGCTTGGAGAACTTCTGGCCCTCTCTCTAGAGACAGCTCCTGAGCTAGTGCTCCACTCTATGGCTGCATGTGGAACCTCTGCCCAGCTTTCCCAGCCCTGACATTGCGGAGGTTCTGGTTCACAGGGAACTGCTCCCCCTACTGGGCAAAGTGAAATCTACTTTGCACAAGTGAACAAATCTTCAGGTAGAGTAGGAAGAGTCCAGAAGGCAGGTGGGCTATGGTCTCCTTGTTGTTCATAGCTGAGGCTATGAAGGACAGAGACATCATTTAAGGTTTCAAGAAAGTTGGAGTGGGCTGGAGAGATGGATCCACAGTTAAGAGCACTGACTGCTCTTCCAGAAATCCTGAGTTCAATTCCCACTAACCACATGGTGGCTCACAACCATCTGTAATAGGGATCCAATGCCCTCTTCTAGTATGTCTAAAGACAATGACAGTGTACATACATACATACATAAACCTTATTTTAAAAAGTGTGAGGACAGTCTGTTGTAGGAGAATCTGGGGCTAGAAATGAAGCACCGGCCCTTCTGGTAGCACTGGATCCTGGTAGCATCCCTTAGGATTCTTCAGTGTGGCAGGCTTAAGAGCCCAGGCCAGGGTGCCTGAGAAGGCAGTACACATCCCTTAACCTGCAGGACACACTGAGAAGGAGAGGGCACAGAGGTTCTGGCCACCCAACTCCTAGTGGAGATCTTCTGACCTAGGAGAATATTTGAACCAGGACCAGCAATAGTCCATCCTCAGAGGAAAACTTCCCCAAGATTATATGAGGCATTCCTCCCCACCTACCCTAAACTCCCATGTGTAGGTAAGTCTTTTACAAGCCCAGTTATCTCTACATATAGTTTTTGTAGCCCTTACCACCCACACTACAGATGGCTTCAGGGTGTAATATAGCAGAGTCACCAGACTGCTCCAGTGATAGCCCCCGACACAGTCAAGGCTATCCACTCATGTCAACAGTTCACAGAGCTCCTTGGAAACAGGAAGGAAGCGGGCTTTGTTCCACATGGCCATCCAAGAACCCAGGCTCTGGCATCTGTAACACATGATCTTGCACTGATTTTGTGGTTACTTCCTCAGTATTGGCCATTCTATCCCCTGGTCTGTAGGCTGCCACTTTCCATTAGTTTTGGTTCCATCAGTGGTTGATGAACCATCAGTAAACCATGCTAGCCAAATGTTGTGACCTTTCCATTGTCTCCACAATCCAATAGGTGCCTCTTTTGCGGGGGGAGCAGTTTAGGCAGCTGAGTTATTTCCTCAGTGAAGGAAGGCACAGACCCCTTTGCTACCACATCTGGTCATGAAGAACTTCAGATAGGTACTAGTTCCACTGTAATACTTTTCCTTTCATGGCTAAGCCTATAAAGGAATCTGCCTTCGAATGGATGCAACCTATCATTGTACAGGGTATGCTTATGACCATAGGGTGGTTGGTGATGTCTGAATATAAGGTTCTTGTGTCTGAGTTAGGATTTTACTGCTGTGAACAGACACCATGAACAAGACAACTCTTATATGGACATTTAATTGGGGCTGGATTACAGTTTCAGAGGTTCAATCCAATATCAGCAAGATGGGAAGCATGGCAGCGTCCAAGCAGGTATGGTGCAGGAGGAGCTGAGAGTTCTCCATCTTGTCTCCCGTGTGCTTAGGAGGAGGGTCTCAAAGCCCACCCCGACAGTGGCACATTTCCTCCAGCAAGGCCATAGCCACTCCAACAAGGCCACACCTCTTAATAGTGCCACTCCCTGGGCCAAGTCATACTCAGGCCACCACACCACGTCTCATAAAATGTCCAGATTTGTTTCTCAAAGAGAAAATATTTATTCTCTGCATATGAAAAACATTTGCAATAGAAGCCAAAAGGCAAATGTTGTTGGACTCCTTTTTGCTTTATTGAAAGTCCCCAGTTGCCAATTCACCCATATGCATGCTATCCATAGTTAGGGTATCATCCGGTTCAATATTGGTCAGGATTGCATGCATGAAGATGAGCTTTTGTTCCTGTCCCCATTGGGTGCCTTTCTAATAACCCTGTAGAGGGTTTTTATAATAATTTGTAAATATGGCAAGTGATTTCTCTAGTGTGCAAACATACCAATTAGGAGCTGCATCTGAATTTGTCCCTGGGTAGTAGGATTAAAAGCATGCCACACCTCCATCTTGTTCACTATAACTCTAACATTTAGAAAACAACTAATTTACAAAGATCTGCCTGTCTCTTCTGGGATTAAAGGTATGGACTCCTATCACTCTGTTCAAATATTTTATCTTAGCTCCAAATCACTCTAACTCTTAGAGATTTAGAAAGCAAGGTTGAACTGTGGTAACCCTTTGAACTTACTTAAAACATTTTTTTTTGTCTTTTCAGTTTTTTTTTAATTTTTTTGAATTTTTTATTAAATTAATTTATTTTTTACATTCCATTTTGCATTCCTAGACTCCACCCCCCATCCACCCTCCTACTACTCTACATCCCACACCTCTTCCCCACCCCCTGTCTCCATTCCCCACTCCACTTGACCTCTAAACTTCCTGGGGCCTCCAGTCTCTTGAAGATTAGGTGAATCATCACTGAATGAGCACAGACCCGGAAGTCCTCTACTGTATGTATGTGTGTTGGCGGCCTCATATCAGCTGGTGTATGCTGTCTATTTGGTGGTCCAGTGTTAGAGAGATCTTGGGGATCCAGATTAATTGAGACTGCTGGTCCTCCTACAGCATCACCCTTCTCCTCAGCTTTTTTCAGCCTTCCCTAATTCAACAAGGGCCGGCTGCTTCTGTCCATTTGGTTAGGTGCAAATATCTGCATCTGACTCTTTCAGCTGCTTGTTGGGTCTTTCTGAGGGCAGTCATGATAGGTCCCTTGTTGTGAGCACTCCATAGCCTCAGTGATAGTGTCAGGCCTTGGGACCTTACTTAAAACATTTTAAATTAAGTGTTTTTAATACCAAACAATAAAAAAATTCCCCTTTTAGTTAAGAAAAAAACTTAAAAGCTGATGTCCAAGATGGCGTGGGCCATGTGACAATCTATACTCTGTTGGAGTCTGGGAATTGCCACACAAACCATATGTATACTAATCCCAGTTAAACAACAACTGTTTACTCAACGCACACCACAATACTAGATGTCCAGGACTACACGAAGGAAAAACCTAATTATGGCGCCAATCTGTCTTCAGGGCAGGGTTTTTATAGGAAAACATAGGTTCAAAAGTTCAAAGGCAAGTAGACAAATGGTACACCATTTTTGGCTAACTAGACAAAGAATTAGCGACCAACCTTTAAGCTGATTGGTCCTGAGTGAGGAAAGAAGGGTTGTAGACAGGGGGTGAACAGGGGAATTTGAGAACATCGAGATAACAGGGTGCAAGTGATCCACTATAAGTTTTTGGTTTATGACAAGCACTCCTTAGTGTCAGCTATGGATAATTACTTCTGGGAAGGAGGGTCTGAGAATCTGAACTTAATTTCACCTTATGAGCAAAATGGAAACTGAATACAAAATGGCTACTGCTATGTTAAAAGAAGTAGGCCTCAGCAACTCTAACATTCTAACATGATATTAAAACAGGTAGTTTTAGAAAACCCATTTCATTTCATTCCAACAAACACATGTGCCTTTGGCAAAGTATTATTCAAAAATAGCATTTTTCTCAGAAGCATTCTTTATGGGTTATTTCTGAGATTGGAGGAGTGGTAACCTGTGTTCCTCTGCTGCAACAAATCATGTCCCCATAAATTCATGGCAGTATTATCTACATACGGCTTTAATTTTCCTCTTTGTCCTTCTGGTCCTACACTTGACCCATCTTGCACTTTGTTTTACCTGAGATAAAGTTCAATACCTAGAAGCTAAACATTTACCACTTGAAAAGACCAATCTGGATAAGATTTTGGTGGAATAATTATTACATCTGCTCTTGTGTCTACTAAATTTTCAATTTCAAAGCTATTTATATGTATTTTCTGCTTTGATCTCTGATCATTTATAACAGTTTGCCAAAATATCTGTTTTCTGGTCTCTTGTGAAATTTTTAACTATTGAGGCTGTTCTGTCCTTTCTTATATCCAGAGCAATGCTATCTTTAATAACAGGCATTAAATCTTTTAATTCCTCTCCTCTGTGGATGAGTTTTCCCTATGCTGACAGGGAATAATTGAATTGAATTTGATATTGGGGCATTTGGATTTGATTTGATATGCCTCTTAAGATATTTCCCAATGGCAAAGGGTTACTTTGCCTGTCCCTTGTTGATCTGCATTCATTCGTCGAAGCCCGAATTTGATCCAACTTGTGCATACTTGAGAAGGCTATGGCCTTCTATTTGGATTATCTCTATGGAAAAAAAAGAAAGAAACATTATTTCTAGGAATGCCTTGCCTACAATCCCTTTTCAAAGTTGTGGCTTACCACAGTTAAAACATCTGCCATTTTGATTTGTTTGTTTGTTTGAGACAGGGTTTCTCTGTGTAGCCCTGGCTGTCCTGGAACTCACTCTGTAGACCAGGCTGGCTTGAACTCAGAAATCCAATCCGTCTGCCTCTGCCTCCCAAGTGCTGGGATTAAAGGTGTGTGCCGCCACCGCCTGGCCGAAAGGAGGAGACCTTAAGGGAAGTAAATTTCCTTATCCTGCTGGCTTGATCCTACAAACCTGAGTGGGGTAGTGAGGGGATAAAGACAAACTTGGACCAGGCATGTTGTGTAGACTCTGATAGAGTGACACCAACTATGCAGCAACCTGGAACCCCAGCATGTTTATTATGTTCAGTAGAGAGGGAAGTGTCACCGGATTTTTTCTCTGTCTAATTACATTAGGGCAGCAGGAGGTCTGAGTTCAAATCCCAGCAACCACATGGTGGCTCACAACCACCTGTAATGAGATCTGATGCCCTCTTCTGGTGTGGCTGAAGACAGCTACAGTGTACTTGTTTGTAATAATAAATAAATCTTTGGGGGGGTGTGTGGCTAGCTGGAGAGAGTTGCGGGTTGCAGGAGCACAGATAGCCTGCTGGCCACACCGGAGAGTTGGCAGGCTGAGAGAAGGGAGCATAAGGAGTTGACGAGTTCTTTTATATATATATATATATATATATATTTCTCTCATCAGGGAAGAGTTAACTCATTTTGGGAGGAGGTCTGTGTAGGTGAGCAGTCTCAGGCTGTAAATATGTGGGAGGAGGAAGTTGTAGTTGTTAGGGGTTTTTGTACACACTGGTCACTCATTCATAAACACTCATACTCTTCCACACTGCCAATCACTTGCATCAGAAGAAGGCTTTGCCATCCCGGTGAGCCTGATTCGGAGGGAAAAGCTTTGCTGATTTCCTATGAGTCTGAAGCTTTAGTCCTTGACATGGCCAGCTCATGTCAAACAATGCACATTTGCTTAGAATTTCACTAGCTCAGGACCTCATCTGTTTCCTACAGGTAGGAAATAGAGAGGACACAGGAATACAAGCACTTGGAAAGCAAAAAGGGCTCTGATTAGGAAAAGGAAGGAAACAAGCTAAAGGCAAGAAGGGGACGGGGAAAGACACAGAATAAAAACAAACCATAATGACTCAGATGCAGGAAGACGCCATGATGAAAAAAAAAAAACATCAAAATACACAAACTTGTCAGTGAAGTTGTCACAGGAAAGACCCAGTGACACCTAAAGGAGAGATCACTGGTGGTCATCAGCCACCTGAAACGTCTCTCAGGCCAGATTCCACCCTGAGGTTAACTTGGGTGCAGTCCATTTACCTCTAAAGGTGACATTGTGAACACAAATACACACATGCACACACATACTACACACAAACACACACACACACACACACACACACACACACACACACACAATTTCTTTTATCAAAGAGTTGCACTTCAAGCTGCCTTTGTCATCTGATTAAGAAGAGCCCCTAACAGGTTCTTAGTCTCGAGATAAAAGGCTTTAAGAAAGGAGCCAGAAAGAAACTCAAGGGCAATTTTACTGCAGCATTAAGTGAAAAACAACAGGGCAGTCAGCTGCTGGGAGGAAAGAGATGGGAAGAGAAAAGAAGTTCTTCTGCTTTCAGGGTTAGATGTCAAAAGCAGGCAGCTCAGCAGTGGGGGACTTGGAGCAGCTGCATGGGCAGGCAGCTCAGCAGTGGGGGACTTGGAGCAGCTGCATGGGCAGGCTTCCTCTATGAGGAAGGAATGCCCAGCATCAGGGCAAACAGGGTGAAGACTTTGGGTTAGTGTTCAGAAAGGGACAATGGAAAGAAGAAAACAAAGTTCTGAGTTCTAACTCAGAAAGCGGGCTTAGCAGTGAAGATCTGCAGGCAACTTCATGGAGTGGGGTATATATGTGGGATTGAGGGGGTGGGGTGGCTGCTCCTCCCTTTGTCTGGTCATGTCTTCAGGTGTATCATGTTTCTTTCCACCCCTGGTTGTAAAACAGGATTTCCTCCCATGGCAGAAGGTCTCCAGCATTGTCTGGGCCTGGGAGGCATTCGTTGTCTATATTAAAAAAGTCCATTGACCAGGTCAACTGTAAAGGGGACCACTGACCATCAGCCTTCCTATACACCCCCAAGACAGTGGGCATATTGACATTCATGTCTCAAATGGTACCTGGAAAGTAGATGACAACAGTAAATGGTCTCTCCTATCTTGCTGACACTCACCCTATGTCACCCTATGCCATAGCGGTGGGAGAAGCCCTGGTGTTCCAGTCTCAAAGGTTTTGCGACTGTGGCAAACATCCAGAAGAAATGGTTTGAAGGAAGGAGGATTCCTTTTGGCTCACTGCTTCTGAGGTATCAGTCCCTGGTCACCTGGGTCTGAGGTAAGGTTGAGCATCCTGGTGTCATGAGTCTGTGGAGTAGAAAGCTGTTCACCTTTATGGCGGCCAGGAACCAAAGAGAATGACTTAGAGAAGGGGAGAAAGGAAAAGATACATCCTTCAAAGGCATTGGTTAGCTACTCCAGCCAGTTCCTACCCAGTGATATCATCAAATATAGAATCTATTAATGGGTTAACTCATTGGTGAGGTCAGGACACTCCTGACCCAGTAACAAAAGCATCCCTCAATCCTGTTTCTATCAGACACTAGGCCTTCAACACATGGGCCTTTTGCAGGACACACATCATGTCCAAACCACAGGGTGTCTTTCCCTTTCTTTCACTGGCATTTTCTCTTTGGGTCCTGGTTTTCCGGAATCCTGGTGCTCCCTTGAGAATGGACTCTGTCTGTCAGGGAGTCCTTTTCAGTCCTTATTTCTCAGATGCTTATGTTTTGATGACATACACCTGTAATCCCAACCCTTGTGAGGCCAACACAGGAAGATAACAAGTTTATGACCAGTCAATGCCACACTACTGTTGCAGGATATTTTATCACAATGTGAATCCCAGAATTGTGTTATTTACTAGAAGAAAAACCTGCTCCTAGTTGTGGTATGGCTCAGCCCTACCTTTAATCCAAAAGCTGTCTATTTATTGTAAAAAAGGATTAAATAAAGTCAATCATAGACCAAGGCACAGTGCAAGCAACCAGTTGACAGGGCGTGAACATAGGAAAAAACAACAGAGATTAAGAGGAAGTCAGGAGGACAAATAGAGACACACAGGAAATAGAAGCAAGGGACACTCAGTTTGAAAGGTTTTGTGAGACAACGTGGAGAAGGGGAATTTCCTTTTTCCTTTTTCTTTTGGGACATCATCAGCTGAGGCTTTTTCTGCCTCTCTCAGCAGGCTTTAACCCCAAGCATTTGGCTCATGAGTAAAATCTAATGTTGAGGTCTGAGCCCGCCCCCACCATAGCTGTAGTCATTTGTTCCATACCTGCCAGCCATTTCCTATTGTTTCTGTAATATGCCTGCCAGCCAGTGATGCAGAAAAATAACTTGACAGAGCAGGGCCATGGTGACCACATACCCTGTTATGTGTTTTGTATGTTATGCAGTTTGTTAATCTTAAGAAATCCACAACTATAAGCTTTACATAGGACCCCCCCCCCCCCCCAAAAAAAAAGATCTCCTCCTCTGCTCTCATGAGCCCCTTTCTAGTTTCATGACCTACAGACATATATAAAGATACACATAAACATATAAATTTAAATTGAGATTCCACACATCAAAGAAAACACTGCACAATTGTCTTTCTGAGTCTGGCTCACTTCACTTAACACAATCCCAGCAATTGGGAGGCAGAGGAAGATGGATTTCTGAGTTTGAGGCCAGCCTGGTCTACAGAGTGAGTTCCAGGACAGCCAGGGCTACACAGAGAAACTCTGTCTCAACGCCCCCCCTCAAAAAAAAGAGTAACAACAACAACAACAATTTCTGATAGTATCCATTCTCCTGTAAGTGCCTGACGAGTACTTGAGTCATACTTTAGCCACAAAACAGCTGAGGACTGACTTGTTTTTAAATTTGGTGGATATGGAGGCCATATTGAGATTATTGTTAGTACTCCAGGAATTCCAGACTCTTTAAACAAGAGGCAAATGAGAGTGGAGTTCAGCATCTCCACCTTGAAGCCATTGCACCTGTCCAGTGGAAGTAGCTGAAACTTAGCTTTGCTAGTCTAAACACTGACACTCTTTCTGGCCCAGAATAGGAAGTATTTTAACTACTCTAGCTTCAACCAAATACTGACTCTGCCCAAGAAGCCTCTTGCCCTTCAATCCCCTCCGTTAGGAGCTGCTCCTCTCTGTTCCTCTGGGCACTCCTCCACTCTAAGACTGCTCCAGAAAGCTACTCTGCATCCTGGATAAACCCAACTTTATGGAGAGCTCTTGGTTCTTCTACTCCATATCAACTCCCACTATCTGCCAACCTCCAGGTCTCTGTCTGTTAACGGAACTAAGTTGCCTGCCTAATGTTCAGAGACTATTCAGGAGCTGGCAGGGAAGAATCAAATTCATTCGAGGGTTTAGATGATCATCTAATTTTATATGATAGAAGTGAAACCAGTGACTGGGTTAAAGTGATCCTCATTGAAGCTAGTGAATGGGTTAAGATGCTCCTGGCATCACTGAAGTTTGTGAGTGGCTCAGTTTTCTCCTATTGTCACTGAAACTGGGAAATGGGTTGAGGTTCTTCTAGCACCATGGATGCTGGCAAATGGGTATTTGTGGTGGTTTGAATAGGTATGGGCCCTATAGACTCATGTGTTTGAATGGTTGGCCCATGGGGAGTGGCACTATAGGAGGTGTGGCCTTGTTGGAAAAAGTGTGTCACTGTGGGGGGCAGGCTTTGAAGTCTCCTATGCTCAAGCTCTGCCCAGTGTGGAAGACATTTCCTGCTGCCTATGGATCAGAATGTAGAACTCTCAGCTCCTCCAGCACCATGTCTGCCTACCATGTTTCCTGCCATGATGATGATGGGCTAAACCTCTAAGACTGTCAGCCCCAATTAAATGTTTTCCTTTATAAGAGTTGCCTGTGTCATGGTCTCTTCACACCAATGAAGCCCTAACTTAGACAGTCCTCCTAGCACTAACAAGTCTATTTGGCATTGTTTCTGCTTTGTCTCATTTTCCTAAACCTTACTCCCTAAATAATTACCCAATAGTCAGCTTGACCTAAAATTGAGAATAGGGAAAATTGCCAGGCGGTGGTGACGCACGCCTTTAATCCCAGCACTTGGGAGGCAGAGGCAGGTGGATCTCCGAGTTCGAGGCCAGCCTGGTCTACAGAGTGAGTTCCAGGACATCCAGGGCTATGCAGAGAAACCTTGTCTTGAAAAACAAAACAAAACAAAAACAAAACAAAACACAAAACAAAACAAACAAACAAACAAACAAAAGGATAGGGAAAATGTCAAAGGCCACCGGTCACAAAACCTAACCAGTCATCTTTCTGGTTTTATAGGAACACTTGTGGACAGCACAGCATCAAAACTGCATCAAGAGACTCGATTGCCATAAGAATTAATGACCATCCTACCGTCTACCTGAATATAGCTGCAACTAGGCTCCTCAGGAACTCCACACAAGCTTTGCCTCTGTGGCTCTGGCAGGATGGAATCTGGCTAGATTCCCCCACTCCTACCCCAATTCCCATCCTTCCATCCTCCCAACCCCCCACCCCCTGGATGGGTGCCTGCAAAGCCCTTTCTTTTCCTGATACTCTTTAAGGTGAGGCACTGGCCACTGGCCACACTGGCTGACTGTGGAACTGGGCTTTTCCTCAAACTGGGCTTTAAGGTTCTTCCTCAAAGCGCTATCTTGGGATTCAGGAATTACAAGGAGGGACAAGAAGAAGGCCAAGAGACCATGGACAGGAAGGTGTGTTTCAAGCCATCTTTACCACACAGGGCATTGCCTTTTCTCTTTCCTGAACACTGCAATGGGCCTTGGTCTCTCGTAGCTAGTTTCTTCATTTCATTTCTTTTTCATTTTTGTTTGTGATGTATGCATTGTGTGTGTGTGTGTGTGTGTGTGTGTGTGTGTGTGTGTGTGTGTATGCATGTCTGGGCACGTGGAAGCCAGAGTTCAATGTTGGGGGTCTTCCTCTATCACTCTGCATCTTACTTTTTGACATGGACTTCTCATTTAACCTGGTATTCAATGTTTCAGCTAGATTGGTAGGCTCGCACGCCCTTGGAATCCATTTGTTTCCATATACTCAGTGCTAGGAGATGATGCATGTTATGGGACTGGCTTCTACACGGATGCTGGGGATCTTAACTCAAGTCCTCACGCTTGAACAGCAACCACTTTATCCCCTGGACATCAAACCAGCCCTTAGTTCCTTTATTTTGTCTGCAAAGAGACATAATGCTTTCCTGCAAACTAATTCACATGTTTTGTGTTAGTTAACAAATTGTATTGGAGACAACAGAGGGGTTCTGGCTAGTGTCTACTGGAGCCCAATTGGTTCTTTCCAATATATTTCCATTTCTCTCCAAGGTGTTGGTAAGGAGAGAAGGCAGGACATCACATAAGCCCTTGGAGCATCCCTGCAGGAGGGTAAAGGGGTTGTCTTCATGAGGTTTAGATCGAGAGGGTATGAGGAGGAAACTGCAGTTTCCTAGTTGTGTCACTAAATGCTGTCATGGCTCCCTGAGTGGGTATAGGCCTCTGCTGTGTACTGAGAATCCCAGTCATGGTCTCCAGGGAGATGTGGGAGCTGCTGTGGCAGGAGAAAGATGGGGCACTTTGAAGAGATCTTTTTAAAAAAAACTTTTAACCCATAAATGAATGAGACAGAACAATATAATAATATCAAGTTACCAGTTTACAAAATTCCAGATGACTCTGAATTACTTTATGACAGAATGGAACAGGTTAAAGTTACCTGTGCCTATGACTAATCTTTTCATTTTCAAGGTTATGTAGGTTGTGGAATAAGTTTTCCTATGAAGCAAGTTGCTATACCAGGCTGGTGTAGAAAAGCCTTCTTTATTGTCCACATTTCCTTATCTCAGTCTCCAGTGGGTTTGAATGCTAATCTCAGATGTTTACACTTTAGCTAGGACTGGCTAAAACACCCAACTTCCAACCAGGTCAGCAGCAATGGGCCAAGTCCCTGGGACAAGTGGTCTGATCAGTGCTTGGATTAGTCTATGGGTTCCCCACACTGCAAGCTGTTAAAACACTGGCAAAGATCTGTCTAGACTTGCTCCAGGCTTGCTCAAACAGGCCCATATCATGCCAGCCACTGGGAAAAATATGCATGAGACTGCCAAGCATGTGGTGATGAGAATGAATTTTGGACCTGACTCGTAGAGATTATGGTTTGGGGTTATTTACAGATAAAGAAGCAGGGCGGTTTGAGGTGTTGGAAAGGTGATTGTAGGTGAGGATTAAGGACACATCAATGATCTTAGTCAGGACTACTGGGGACAGCATACAATGACAGGGACTACCTGCAGTAGGCCGGGATGGAGACATCTCAATAGCCCAAGGCAGCTCTTTGTAAAAAACAGTTGTTCCCATTTCTCCTAACCTTATCCCTGGACAATGGCTATATAGATTTCATTTGTGGGTGACTGTTTTTCAGTTGCCCTTGGTGTGCATAATTATTCTATTATATCTAACTTTCTTACTTCTTTCTCCTTCTGCTCTGGTGAATTCTGTGAAACTAGATGTTCCTTAATGTAATGATTCTTAAACAATTAAAAAATTGAGGCATGGGGCACAGCACAGCACAGTTCTAATGGCCCAGGTGCATGCCGTGTGCTCTCATCTTGAAAACAATGTAATAAATGCATAATGGTAGTTCCAGATTAATGCTTGACTTGCAAAAAAAGTTTGAAGAAATTGTTAGAAAATGAAATAGAGCCAACTTTGGGACCTCAAAAAAAGGAAAAAACAATTGAAGTTATGAAATAAGTTGCACATTTGAGAGTGGTTCCTGGATAAGCAAGTATAGAATATGTAAAATCTTATATTAGTAAAACTAAATCAAAACACTGGGACTCTTAGGAGAGTCATTGTGTGCAATGTGCAAAAGCAGAAAGCTAGAGGAACTATTGAGTCAAAGGTTAACTTGATTCTTTCTGGCCACTGCCTGGCAGCTTTGCCCATGTCATTTATCATTGAACTTCACAAGAAAATGCAAGTATCTTGATTCAGAGCTCTGAGCTCTGAAGTATAATAAGTTAAAGTTTAAATAATGACAAGTTTGCAATTATTTTTTTGGCTATAGACCTGGGAATAGGGAAGCTTGAAATTTTGGGGAACAATTGTAATTCTTGACTCTTTGTGGGATGTGGTTATTCTTTTGAATTTGATTTTGCAACGATTATACAATGTCTTGTTTTTTAAAACCTGCTTTTGGAGTCTCAATAAAAGACTGGGGCAGGAAAAAGCTAGAGAGCATGTAGAGATCGAGTGAGGAGTATGTGAGGTGAATGTGGAGAGCGAATGAAGAGTGTTAGAGAGAGAGCATGAGAAGAGCATGTGAAGAGTAAGTGAAGAGAGAATGTGAGGCTTGTATAGAGAGTGTATGTGTGAGTGAAAGGAGAGTGCATGTGGTGTGTGTGTGTGAGATTTTTGTGAAGAGTGTGTGTGAGAGTGAAAGGGGAACGTGTTAGCATTTTGTATAAACTCCACCCCCACAGATACCTGGCAGCAACCAGGTATGCTCCTCCCCAAGGTTGCCTGGCAATGGCCACGTAGGCCTGACCCTATAAAAGGGGCTGCTTGCCTCCTCCTTTCTTACTCCTGCTTTTCTCCCTGGCCTCTTTCCCCTTTGTTCCCCCTCTTTCTCCATTCCCTTCTCCCTCTCTCCACGTGGTCATGGTCATCCCCTACTTCTCTCCTCTCTCCTCTCTGCCTTTCTCTGCCTCTGGTACCCTCTTAACTCCCCTTTCCACGACCTAAATAAACTCTATTCTATACTATACCAGTGTGTGTCTGTTCCTCAGGGGAAAGGGATGCCTCCGCTGAGAGATGCCTCCCCCCACACCTCACCAGAACATATTCTTATAGCTCTTTCTCTTTTTATGATCACACAGAATGCACAGAGGTGTGTATGAATGTGAGACTTTAAGAAAAGTGCACAGGAGAAAAGCAGAATGCACAAAAGAATGCAGTGTGCAGCCTCAAGCTGTGAGCGAATAAGCAAGAGAGAGAGCAGAGAATGAGAAGAGAAACTTTAAGCTTTGAAAAATTGCCTGTCAGCTTGTACCCCAAAAGTAGCCTGTGTATATTTATTATGCGCCTTCCAGATATCCCTGCTTCCAGTTGAGAACTCCGATCCTGTGTCGAGGCTGGTCCCTGACACAGGACCTCTTCACAGGATATATGTTTTTAAACAACAGTGGCATAAGCATGTTCTGAGTGTGAAATCTTAAGCCCCCAGACCTCAAAAGGACACTGTTAAATATCTGTGCAGGCCCCAGGAAAGGACCAATGGCTTAAACTGGTTTATACCTTCAAGTTCCTGAAAACCACAAGGATTGCCATAGTGCCCCAGGTGTTATCTCCAGTAAAGTTAATAAAAATACTCGTGATCCTTAAAATTGGTAGTAAAAGCAACCTGGAAGCAAATGAAGAATGTCACAAATGTCCTCTTGCTTAGCTTTTGTTTTGGGATACTTGTTAAACTAGTGACTACACTGTGCTTGGTTCTTCACCCTAGAAACCAGCATCAAAGATTTTTGGGAGTTGAGAACTTGTGGTCTCTCACTGCATGGAGTTTGGCTATCTATAAGAGAGGGCCGTGGGCCAGGTTCATTGTCCTCTAGACTGACCATTGTGTAAAAAAGAGCTAACCAATAACAACAATAGCACAAGGATAATGATGGTTTTCTTGATATTTGTGGAATGGGAAGGTAGTATCTCCTGATTGGGCCATAGGGAGAAGATGTACTTCATTTGGCCCACCATCTGGCTGACTGGCTATGAGGTATCCACAAGTTTGGATCCAACCTATATAATACCTCCTAAATCAGCTTTTCTGCAAGAACTTTGAGGTGAGAGTTTCCCTGGCTTCTCCATAAGCTGGTTTCCCAAGTAAAGATGTCTTCCCTTGCCTCCATACCTTGTCTTTCAAATTAACTGGCATGCCCTGAGAACAGCAACCCTGATTCCTATGAATAGTCTGAGGAACATTGGATCTTGAGCGTTATTTTTTGTTTTGTTACAGTGTATTTTAGGCTGGTCTTGAACTCACGATCCTCCTGCCTCGCCTTCCCAAGTGCTGGGATTACGGGATGCCCCGCTTTATATTAACTCTAGGTCTCTATTTCATGCGACTGTATATAGACTCTTCTTAGCAGTGGGCTGAGGAAGAAGTATGTGTGTTCCAGCGGGGAGATTCGAGCGTCTGGGACAATGGAGAAGCCCATGATCTGAAGGTGCTCGGGCACCTAGGTTAGGTCTGCACTCTCAGAAGCCACGTCCTTGTGCGCATTTGTCTGGGGCGTCCTCTTCACACACTTCTGAGCTAGTAGGTGCCCTTCCGGGTTCTCTGCCGAATCTGCGGTTGCAGACGCGGCGGCTGCGCCCGCCTGAGGGAAGTGCGGCTGCGCGCGCCTGCGGCCTGACTGCGCTATTTCATCATGCACCGGGCGGGCCGCGCGCCGCTTCCGTAGCAGCCCTGCGCACCGCCTAGGCGGCGTGCTCATGCCCTGTCTGCTCCCCACGCTGCTCAGAGCCACCCGCGCTGCGCTGCTGTTGCTGTCGCCGCCCCGAGTGGTCGCAGCGTCCGCGTCTCAGCGGCTCCTCAGCGCTCCCGCGCAGCCCGCCGCCTCCCGGAGCAGCATGGACAGCGCGGAGGAGCTGCTGGCCCCACTGCGGCTAGCCGTGCGCCAGCAGGTACCGACCCTCGCCCGCTTCCGCGCGCGGCACCCCCCGCCCGCCCGTCCTTTCCCTGTCCACGCGCAGCGTCGGCATCCGTGATCCTTGGGCCTCGTGCCTTCGCTGTATGCCCCGAATCCAGCCGTAGGCTTCGCCTCCCTCCTTGAGCAAGCACCCCGGTGGCCCGGTTCAGCGGCAAGCCGATGCTGCGCGCTTCTTTTCTTTAGTCTTGGGGAAGCGTTTCCTTCTCTTCGTCTTCCTTGCTTCTGTATTTAGCCTCAGGATTGGCTCAAAAGATACGGTCGAATCGTGGCTGTGGGGAGGTGTCGACCCCCCGTCCCCCAATACTGATGCGAATTCATGATCCCTCTCCTGTCATCTTTCTGCCTTCTGAAGAGGGTGTCTGGAACCAGCGAGCTTTCGGATCAAGCTGGAAATTGTAGAAGAGCCATTCAGTGAAGTCATCCATTCTTAGGGTGGAACACCTGAAAATGTCATTTTGCGGAAGGGAGGGCGGTTTCTTAGCTGGAGAATCTGGGGGTTTAATGCAGACCTCCTCTCTACTGTAGCACTGAGTGTGGTGATCAGACTTAAGAGAGGGAAAGGAGAAAAGTATTTCGGATGATACCCACACCCATTGAGAGCCAGAGCTTTCCGTAGGGCCGGGCATCCGTGACCTACTAGCTGTAAACACTGGTCGGGTTGCTCCTGCTCTGGCGCCTGATGCAATCGTTTGTCTAGCTAAGGATGGTGGAATCCTGTCTTAAGGATAATTCATTGGAGCTGAGGTGCTGCAGCTTCGAGGAATTCTGCTACTTTGCTCTAGTTTGAGCCTGACTCAAACTAGACTTTCATTTTGAATTTCACTATGGGCTTTATTTTTTATTTATTTATTTTTATTGTATGTTCTGTACATTCAGTCTCCTTCCATCCACCTTCCACTCCCCACATAAAAGTATGTATGATTGCCTTGTTTTTTTGTTGTAACTTAAAATCTCCTTCCTTTGGAACAATACATCTAATTTTGGGGGAAAAAAAGCACACACTGCCAACCCCTCCCTCTGCCACGTTAGCCTGGAACTGCAGTACATAGTATCCATCTGTAGTAAGACTGGATCTAGTTAGCTTCAGGACGCACTGATCATGGAGAGCTTTCCTGTGCTACTTGTGTGACATTTGTGTCTTTTGTTAAGTTGTTTGTTTTGGCTTGTTTTTTGGTTTCGTGTGTTTGTTTGATAGCGTGTTTTTGTTTTTTGTTTTTTTAATTTTGGGATATTTTCCCAATAGTTGAATTAATTTATTTAAGTTAGTTTGGATTCTTTCTCTAATTTTCCGGAAGTACATATACATTGATTAGTTGCCTGGAAATTTTGAGTCATACTGAGTCCGGTGTCTCTGGAAAGAGTTTGAAGATCATCTAGTTAAACCTTTTTCTTCTTGGACATGTATGGAAAAATGGAATACAGTCTGTTCGTTTCACAAGTTTTCATTGTAAAGCTTGTGAACAGAAGACTTGCTAAAGTGTCATTTGGAGGGTATTAAAGGATTGTTCTCAGCAGTGGCATGTATTTCGAAGGGTGTTACCAGAAATACTTTTGCCCCAAAATAAAATTCAAGCTTTTTCAAAACTAAACTTTTGGAAAACTGGTTTCTGTTAAGTCTGAGCTTCACAGATTCACAGTGCTTCAAGAATTTTTATGAGATAAGTAGTGATATTAGCAAACATAAAGTTGTTTTTTTTTTAAAAATTATATTATGATAAATATGATATTATGAAGCTCCCTATGACCAGGACACAGTGTGATTCGCATTGGTAAAGATTTTTTTTCAGACTTAAAACACATTCCTGGGTTTATGTAACCGAGTATAAAAAGTTCAATGCTGTGGTTTCTGAGTTAGAAATAACTTTGTTTCTTTTTGAGATAGGTCCTACTTTGTGGCCTCAAACTTTAGGTCCTTTTCTCAGAGATAGGGGTTTTTTTTGTACCCCAAGCTGTCCTCAAAGAAAGCATGTAGTGGAGGATGATCTTGAACTTCCACCTCCAGAGGGGTTGGGATTGAACTCTGAGGTTTCTGCATTCTAGGCAAGCATAGGCCACTAAGCTGTCTCTAGTCCTTTGAAATTACTTGAAAAATATTTTCATATATTTTTATTTATTTTCTGTATGTGTGTACACATGCTTGCCACCTACTCAGGATATTATTTTTCTTTTTCTTTCTTTTCTTTTCTTTCTTTCTTTTTTTTTTTCCGAGACAAGGTTTCTCTGTATAGCCCTGGCTGTCCTGGAACTCACTTTGTAGACCAGGCTGGCCTCAAACTCAGAAATCCGCCTGCCTCTGCCTCCCAGGTGCTGGGACTAAAGGTGTACTCCACCACCGCCTGGCTCTTTTTCTTTCTTTTCATGTTACTGTGTGTGGAAGTTTTGCAGGAATATGTTCTCTCCTTCCACCTTGGCATCCCAGGGAATCAAACCCAGGCTGTCAGACTTGTTAGCCTGCAGTCTTACCGGCTGAGCCATCTCACTGGGCCTTTTGAAATCACTTGTAAGAAACTACTGCTTGTCAGAGCTTTGATCAAAGAATTTCCACAGTTACCTGAAAAGACTTAGAATTCCGCTGTGTATGATTCTTTAATAGACTTTACCTCAAAAGTATTTTGAAATACTTAATACCATAAGTCATAATATATAACATATATGGTAATCTGTCTGATAAATTAGAAGTTAATAGATTAGCAAATCATCATAAAACTTTTTATTTTACTTTAGAAAAATAACTGTTTTCAGGATGATGATCATGTTATATTGAGGTTTTTTAATTTTAAATAATTTAAAAATTTTTTAAAGTTTTCAAGTTTCCATTTTACTTTGTAGTACAAGTATTCCTCTATCCACAATGTAGACTTCTTTGTATATTGTAAATAGTGTAAGTTGAAACTGCCTGATAACAACACCTAACTTACCTAAGAACACCTAGCTTAGCAGCCAGGTGATTGTGGAGTGTCTCGTTTACCCTTCTGATCATTTAGCTGACTGGGAGCTACAGCTTGCCACCCAGCATCACAAGAGTATCCTAGATATCTCTGGCCCGAGAAACAGTAGAAGCTCAAAATTTAAAGCATGGTTTCTACCAAGATGAAAATGTGTAAGTTAAAGCTTAGTTCAGGACCTGGCTGCTCAGCAATAGCTCACAGAAAAGCTCTTATTCTTGGTGACTTTTGATGGTTAAAGAGGAGCCCTAAGGATGGAGAGATGACTCAGTCAGTAGTGAACTTGCTATGCAGTCATGAGCATCTGAATATGATCTTCAGCATCCATGAAAAAAGCTGGATGTGGTGGCACATTTGTATAATTCCAGAGCTAGAAAGGTGGCGTAGATGGTTGCAGGAGCCCTACTCCTGAGGGTACCCAAGCTTTTAGAAGTTGTTTCTTAGGTTTGGAGTGCTGTCTTCACACCCTCCTTTTCCCCACTCTCAGTCCCCTGCTCTCTGCCTGACATTCACCGCCACCTCTGCAGCTTTGGGCTCACAGTTTACCTGTTCCCTGCATTCAGCTGTTGTCCCATTCCTTGTTATCAAGATTGCTTTTCTCATTTAAAAACAACAACAACCAGAAACAAAACAACTAGGCATGGTAGGCCACACCTTTAATGCCAGCACTGAGGCAGTGTGTATCTCTTGAGTTCTAGGCCAGCCTGGTCCACAGAGCCAAGTTCCAGGACAGCTAGGACCACACAGGGACCCTTTCTTGGGTGTATAGGGTGGGGAGAGGGGGACATACAACAAACAAACAAACAAAACAAAAACAAAGAAGAAAGGAAGGATTCTGTCTAAACAGTGATTGAGGGTTATAAGTTGCCTTCATGTGGATCTTCGTACTTGTTGGTACAAGCAGAATCTTTGGAGGTGACTGACCTGTTCTAGTTGTTATAGGTACTGGTGAACAGTTTAATGAGGTTTGCTGTCACTCTCTGGACTTGAGGGTGTGGGTGTGGCTTGAAGCTTCAACAGAGCAGTTGTTGTGGAGGTTTTTTTTTTTTTTTTTTAAAGGCTAAGGTAGAACTTAATCATTGTCAGTATAAGAAAAGCTTTGAAGAGTTGCTAGGTAGGCCTTTTTTTAATATCCCTGCCCTCCCCTCTGTGTGTGTGTGTGTGTGTGTGTGTGTGTGTTTAAGGATTTAACTGTAGTAGCAATGTAATCTTGTCATTCAGAATGCAGCCTCTGAAGCTATGTTTCCAAAGTTGAGATTGTGACTTTGCTTTCATAGCTGGTGACTTTAGGCAAGTGACTATTTAGTCTTCAGTATCTGAACATTTTCATCTGCTGTACAGAAAAGTTTTTTTTTTAAGATTTATTTATTATCATATGTAAGGAGAGGGCGTCAGATCTCATTACGGATGGTTGTGAGCCACCATGTGGTTGCTGGGATTTGAGCTCAGGATCTTGCCAGCCTCCTACAGAAAAGTTTTAAACATGACAATGAGTTCATGTAAAGTGTTGCACCTCCTGCCCCAGCACACAGTAGGCTCTTACTATCCTGTGGCCTGCTCACCAGTGGAAGGAGCACTGGTTCCCAAGCTACTTCTGGCCTGGAGCTTATGTGTTTTCTTAGACTCTTAGTCTGGTAGCCTTGTGAACCTGTGTATGAAAATTGATGTCTTCTAAATTTGAGAAGTGACAGAAAGACCTTTCAAAATTTCCTTCTTGACTCTGTCCCTCTAATGGGTGGGGGACCCTGAAACCTACTTCTTAGTTGGAGAGAGACTTAGCATGAGGAGCCTTGAGTCTTTCTTGGCTTTGATTTTCTGAGCTAAGAGTGACTTAAACTTCTTGCTTAACCTACAAACGGCAAATGAAAAGTTTATGAAGTTCTTTTAGTAGTTATAAAACATTTGGAAATCAAAGATGGACTCATTGACCTTAGCGAGAACCTACTAGCCACATGTGTGAAGCCAGGCACTCTCCAGCAGTGAGGAAATGGTGCCGCGTTTTTCTTGGGCTGCTGAGTAGGACTTGAGCGTTGCCCAGAAGGAGCAGTGAAGATGTGGTCCCTTGGGATGAAGTTCTCTGTTAGCCATTCACCTGTGTCACACTGAGCATTGGTGTGTGTGTGTGTGTGTGTGTGTGTGGTGTGTGTGTGGTGTGTGTGTGTGTGTGCTGTAAGCTTCCACCTGGGAACAGGGCTTCTAGTTTAGGTCTTGATGCAGTACAGGCTATTTCACTCACTGTGCTTACAGAATCCCTCCAGTTGAGGTTGGGTACTGAAGAAGAATAGTTAGCTAGTAGGAATCCTTGAGTCTAAGGCATCTCTATGATTCCTTTGGTTTAAAAGCAGATAACTATAAATTGAGATCTTAATTGCTCTATATTACTCAGATGGAAAGATGGTGACCTCAATGGTAGGAAACCTCACTGTCACAGAACTCTCATGAAGGCAGGCCATTGAATACCTGTGCCTTAAAAGACCAAAAGTGACCTGGGATAGTGCATTTTAAGTTCTTTCTACTCATTTATCTATGGTATGACTCGACAGTGCCTGGTGAGAAATTCCAGGAGGAAATAGATGATATGGGGAGCCCATACTTAGCACACTGGGGAGATTTTAAAGAGGACTCACTTAGTTGTTTCCAACACACAAAAGGAACTCTTCCAACAAAGGCTCATACGGGCTTCATTTCCTCTTCAGAAAGCACTTGGGATGGATGTTCTGACAGGAGGCAGAGTCCCTCAGAGAGTGGAGACTGGGCCAGTAGCTAGTACTGAGTGCTGGGCCCTTGGCATGCTAGGTTAATGGTATCAGCCAACAGACTCCTGAGTGTCATAATGGACATGTCTGAAGGCCTTTCTGGAACTGCATCTGAGTAAGTTAAACAAGCCAGAATGTCCACTTTTAGATCACAGGTATTGTGAGGCAGATGAGATGACGTTTGAGGGTGCCTGGAACGTTGATGTAGCTACAGACAGAGTAGAAAGTGAGTGTTAACAGAGGGGAGAGAGGCTGATAGCATGGCTCTCCACCATGTCAGACACTGCCTCCTTTTTACATCAAAATTCCTTATTGTTCTAGTGAAATTCATACAGGATGTCCCACAAAATTAGTTACTTAATCTACTTGAGGTGGGGTCTCTGTGCAGGTCATAGAATGTGAAGTGCTGCTGTGCACCACCATGCCCAGCTCAACCAAATAAACTTATGTGCGCTAATAGTACTATATGAAGAATTAGAAAAGGAGTTTGAGACATGAACAGTTAAGCACTGTGCATCTCAGTGTGTAAACCCTGGGTCTGTCTCCTGGGAGCTGTAATGAAGTAAGTAGAGGCTCAAGCCACTGCCTAGATTTACCCTGCTGCAGTTGCTGTATATGAGCACTGGGAAAGGCGTAGTGTGTGGTTGCTTAGATACCAGCAGCATTGCCATTCTCAATGCTTTGGTTATTCCAAAGATTAAACAACTTTTTCTCAGTCAGTGAATACTTCTTTATAAAAATTACTCACAACATAAGGTATAGTCTTTTTTTGGGGGGGTCTTTCAAGACAGGATTTCTCTGTGTAGCTCTGGCTGTCCTGGAATTCACTCTGATACCAGGCTGGCCTTGAACTCAGAAATCTGCCCGTCTCTGCCTCCCAAGCGTTGGGATTAAAGACGTACACCACCACCGCCCGGCTATAAGGTATAGTCTTTATGTCACATTTTACTGTGCTCACTCCTGGGAAATGTACTAGGAGGTTCTGAAGGACAGAAGCAGCTAGCATTCGGTTCTGGTGTGTGTTGGCTCTTCATTTGTTTGTCCCTTTTGATTGGAATATTCTAGAGAACATTGTTTCTATAAGAGACTGTCATGAATGAAGGGAGGAGTGGGGACTTGGAAAGCCAGAGGAGACTGCTCAGGATCCTTCCAGAGCCTAGGATCTCAGGAGGGAAGAAAATAAAGAAAGCATGGCTACCTTCCCAGCCCTTTGTATATGGGAGAAAAAGTGGCTTCTACCCTGTACAGCTTGGAGGCAGCCAGATTGGAGTATTTGGAAATACCGTAGGCTGTTGCTAAGCTCGGGGAAACACAGTGGTAGGAAGATGGACACTGAGCACAAGGTAGAGACCTTACCAAGCTAAGGATGGTTTGTGTTCAGAAAGTAAAGGTTAAAAATGAGAATAGCCTAAGTTCAGGTTATTTGGGATTAGTATCATGTTAGTGTTAGATGGTTTGAGATGGGACAAGCTGGCATCTAGTCAGAGGGGGAGAGGGTAGATAGGAAAGTGAAATCGGTCAGGTGTTGGAGCTAAAGAAGCATAGCTGGATGTTTCCTGAGAGACAGAGAAAACGATTCACTGTGAAACAGATTTGGCTTGAAGCATCTGGCCACAGCCAGGTTGAGGTACTTGCCAGTAGGGCAAAAACTGTCAGCCATTTTGCACAAAGACTATTACTGGGTGCTATTGAAATACTTGGTGTTCTGTAACAGCCCAGGAGGTCGGGGAGGTATGCAGGGGTTTACTATGGTCAGAAGTCCAGAGAGATTTTCAGTTTGTTTCAGGTTTCACAGGTTAGTTGATAGGAAGTGAACGCTGAGTCTTTAAATTCCAGCCTCTTTTACTGTGGCTTGCTTAGATATGTATGTGTTTATGTTTGGATTTTCTTGTGCTGATCTGTTAATTGGTGACATTTTATAGTCAACCATCTTCCCAAATTTTGCCTCTTAATTATTCATCCTAGTTGAATGTGTAGACTCTTTACCAACCCCAGGGTTTAAACTCTGGCTTTCTGAACTATTTCAGGCCCTTTCTTTAGTCTGTCTCTTAGGTCACTAATTCTCTCTTTAGCTGTGTCTGATAGGCTGGTAACCTGTCTGAACATTCACTGTCAGTGGTCCATATCTAGGTGAGCTTTCTTCTCTCCCTACAAACTCACCATGTGAAAGCACTTATTTGTGTTCCTCTGGTCTGTACATGCTGGGGACACAGGCCTTCAGTTATTCAGACTTCTTACAGACTTCTTACAGAATAAGCATGTGAAATTGTTATTTGTGTAAAAATAACTTTTTAAGTGCATGTTTAAAAATAGAGTACTAGTGTTTCCTGATTTCTGAAACCAATCCTGATTGTAGCTTGTTTGTTGGCCAGGGAGACTTTGTACGGAAGTTAAAAGAAGATAAAGCCCCACAAGTGGATGTGGACAGAGCAGTAGCTGAGCTCAAGGCCCGGAAGAGGGTTCTGGAAGCAAAGGTAAGTCTTAGGATGCTAAGACAGAAATGTCAGTAGGTGTAGGCTTATTCCTCTTTGTTTAATCTCTTCAGGTAGGAAAGATCTCGAAAGCTTTCTGAACAAGTGCCATTTGCTCATCATTTTTTATTGATTATGCCTTTTTTCCTCCTCTTCCTCTACCTAACCAACTTCTTGTCTTCTCTGAGAGCAGCTCAAGGCTGTGTGTAGCTCAGTGGTGGAGCATTTGCCTAACACATTAGGCCCTGGGTTTGACTCCTAGTACTTCAAGAACATAGTACTGCTTACAATGCCACGTTGTCTCTGAAGCTTCCTCACTACCTGAACCCATATTCTCACTGTCCACCAAATCCTAAACGTAATAAAATACATGAATTTCTTAGAAGACATTGTGCTCCTCTTTAAGAATTCACCTAGGATTAGATTTAATAGTTTTATTATAATCCATCTTATTTTTTAACTCCAGATCTTTTCAAATTGTAAACCTCCTAAACATTAAATTTAAATAGTCTAAGAGGTCAATTTGTTTTGTTTTAGATTGGGAGAGGGTTGTCTCTGTCTGTGTCTGTGCGTCTGTGCCAGAGGTCTGTGTCGGGTCCCTTCTTGCTGTCCCTTTTATTTTTTGAGACAAGCATCTCTCACTGACCCTGGAGTTGATCAGTTTGGCAAACACTAGCTAGCCAGTGAGCTCTTGGGCTCCTCTGACTCCAAGTCCTGAAAGCTGGGGCTACGGATCCGTGCCACCATGCTCGTACGGGTGCTGAGGTGCTGAACTCAGGCCTCTGTGGTAGTCAGCAAGCACTTACCTGCTGGGTCATCTTCTGAGCTTGGATCTGAGGTTTTAAAGTGATGTCTTACATAATATGTTATAAACTGAAATATTGTTTAAGTTACTTCACAGCATTTGCATTTAAGGAAGTATAGTAGGCCTATCTGTATTTTGTTTCTTGAGACCAAGACTTACTGTAGCCAGTTTAGCTTTAAAGTCCATCTAGCTCAGTAACTCAATTCTGGGATTTGTAGGCATGGGCTACCATGCTTAGTCTCTCCAGTTAAGACTCTCCAGTAATCATACTCTTTGCTACACAGGTAGAAGTGTCTGCATTATTCAGCTTCCCATTGCTGTGAGCGACACATCTCAGAGGAATCAAAGGCTTATTTGGCTAGGGTGTCAGGAGTTATGTCTATATTCAGCCTGTTTGCTGAGACCTGTGGTGCAAATGACATGGGGAGGACACTGTTGCCTCAAGACACACACATACACACACACACACACACACACACACACACACACACACACACACACACACAGGGCGGGGCAGGGCAGAAAGGGAGGGAGAAAGAGGACAACTCATTTTGTTTCCATCACTTCCAGCCACACTGTCAACTGGAAAGCAAATGTGCCTTCAACAAAGAGCTGTTAGGGACTTTATCCAAACTATAACAGTTTCTGTCGTTCAAAGTGTTTATGGGGACTGAGGCCTCCACTTCAGCTCCGCAACGTCTTATGTCTCTGGCATTTTATACTGGATTCTACCAAATTCAGATGTGTTAGAACTCCCTTACCTGTCCAATTATTCTCTTTTTGTTTACTTTTATAGGAGCTGGCATTGCAGCCCAAAGATGACATCGTAGATAGAGCAAAAATGGAGGATACATTGAAGAGGAGGTTTTTCTATGATCAAGCTTTTGCTATTTATGGAGGTAGGGGGTGAATGAAGCCACAATGATGTGTTCTTACCACGTGTCTTAGAGTTTCATTGATGTGAAGAGACACCATGACCAAGGCAACTCTTATAAAGAAAACATTTCACTGGGGCTGGCTTACAGTTTCAGAGGTTTAGTCCATTGTCATCATGGTGGAAAGCATGGCAGCATCCAGGCAGGCATGGTGCTGGAGGAGAAGCTGAGCTCTACATCTTGATAGGAAGGCAGCCAGGAGACTGTGTTCTGCAAGCAGCTAGGAGGAGGGTCTCTTCATGCTGAGCAGAGTCTGAGCATGGGAAACCTCAAGCCCACCCCTACACTTCCCCCAATAAGGCCACACCTCTTCCTATGTGTGTTACTTCCTATGAGCCAAGCATTCAAATGTGTGTCTTTAGGGGCTAAACCTATCCAAACCACACTATGCTTAATCAAGAGCTTGGCTTGCTAAGTGATGTTTATTCAATTGCATCAGATCCCATAAAGGAGAGAAGTCATGTAATTTGCATTTTTGTTGTTCGAGAGTTGATATTTGGATAATGCCCACTCTTAGTACTCCCCACTCTGTTAGTAACCTCCACCCCGTTTAAAAATTTATTTCTTTGTTTGTTTATTTATTTTTTCTGAGACAAAATTTCTCTGTGTAGCCATGGCTGTCCTATCCTGGAACTCTATAGACTAGGCTGGCCTCAAACTCAGAGGTCTGCTTGCTTCTGCCTCCTAAGTGCTAGGATTAAAGGTGTGTGCCACCACCATTAGCCTTTTTTTTTTTTAAAATATAATGTATTCCTATATAATACATCCCGACGACAGTTTTCCTTCACTCTACTCCTCCCAGTTCGTCCTCACTTTTCCTCCCATCCACACCCACCTCCTTTCTGTCTCTTCTTGGAGAACTAACGGACAGGTAAAGGTTAATAAAATAAAATGTAATAAGAGAGGGAAAAAAGCAGATTGGAATAGAATGAAGCAAACAGAAGGAAAAGAGCCCAAGAAGCAGACACTGAAACAGAGATGCACTCACACACACTCAGGGATCCCACAAGAGCACAAAGCTGGAAGCCATAATATGTGCACAGAGTACCCGTAGGATAGAAAGAAAGAAAAGAATTAAAAAAATAAAAGAAAGATTTCCAAAAGGAAAAAGGGAACACCCCGGCATGACAAGGAACCTTCAGAGAGACCTTTGAGCTCCTCTTCTGTTGGTATCTACTGCTGGGCATGCGCCCTGCCTTTGGGAGTAGTTTGTTTCCCCAGTGAGAACCCCTTGGAGAGCAAGTGGCTCTCAGTTGGAGATAGCCTCTGGGCCAGGGATGGGGACATGTGTCTGCTTCTTTCAGCTCCAGGACCCCATCAGCTCCAGACCCATACAGGCCCTGTGCCCGCTGCCTCAGTCTCTGAGTCCATATAGGTGGTGTTCCTGTTGTTTAGAGGGCCTGGTTTCCTTGGTGTCCTCCATCCCCTCTGGTCTTACACCTGCCACCTCTTCTGCAGAGTTCCCTGAGCCCTGAGGGGAAGGAAAAGTCTAAATGTATCAAGATCTCTCATTCCATTTGAAGATTCTTGGAGCCTTTTTTCTCTTAGTTGGTAGGGATTACAGGCTCAGACATTAGGCATTTGCTGTGGCTATGTATATATTGGTCATTCTTCCTAAGGCCTGTTAGTGTCCCAGGTATGTAGAACACCACTGTAGTTCTGATACCTGCCTGCCCTTCCTCACAGACCCTTCTCATACACGGGCCTTGGCTTATTCTTTGTGGACATTGGTCAGGGAAGGTATTCTTCAGGCAGGAAGATGACACATGTTTTTCTGAGTGCTTTAAGAGAGGCCTACTGGTTAAACAGATCCTTGAAGTAATCAGCCTGTAGTACTTTGTATCTTGCCTGGATTTGCTAAGCACATCTTTGAATGTTTTACCTCTTGAGGTTTAGATGACAACCCAAGTACCCAAAGTAAATCAGAGAATGCCGTGCTGGCCTGTAGGTCATTGCTCCCTGCCTGTGTGGCAGTTCTCCACATACCTTGCAGTCTGCCTTTTCAGTGAGTGGACAGAGCTTTTAGGTTTCCCTCGGTCAGCCAGCAGTAAGTAATGGTCTTTGGTGCAGAGGGCTTGCACTGTGGGCAGCATCTGTGTGTGAGAGTAACAGGAAAAGCCGTGTTTGCCTCTCTTCCTCACAGGTGTCAGTGGATTGTACGACTTTGGGCCGGTAGGATGTGCTTTGAAGAACAATATCATCCAGACCTGGAGGCAGCACTTTATCCAAGAGGAGCAGATCCTGGAAATTGACTGCACCATGCTCACCCCTGAACCAGTTTTAAAGTGAGCGTCTGCTTTGATGGGAGAGGGCCTGTAAAAGTCAATAGTTAACTCTTTGATTACAAAAACTATCTGTGCTCATTTAGAAAATTAGTGAAGAACAAACAAAAGTAATCTATACCTGCTGCTCACTGATGGCCACGTTGAGATTGCTGTTTGTCCGCTCATTCTTCTGTATGTCTCTGGATATCTGACCGTGACCAACAAGCACATTGCATTATTTCATGTAATGTAAGTGAGCACTTAGGGAGTCTGCAGCATTTTTGGAGCCGTTGGGACGGTTCTGCAGGTAAAAGTATTTGCTGGCAAAGCTGATAACCTTAGTTTAATTTGTTAGCACCACATGCTGTAGAGGGTGAACTGACTCCTACAGCTTGTCCTCTGACCTTGTCACATACACCCACATACGGACGTATAGTGGATGAATAATTTTAAAAAGCATTTTTTTAATGACAGCATAGTGTTCTGTTTTACGAATGTGATATAGTTTGGCTAGTGGACTATCCTAGGAATTTAAGTTTAAGTATCTCTAAATTTGTGTTTAGATATTTGTGGATATTCCCTTGGTTATTTATTTCCACGGTTTAAATTGCGAGTATAATAGGCATTCTTGCTAGGCAGTGGTGGCACACTCCTTTAATCCAAGCACTTGGGAGGCAGAGGCAGATGGATTTCTGAGTTCGAGGCTAACCTGGTCAACAGAGTGAGTTGCAGGACAGCCAGGGTTATACAGAGAAACTCTCTCTTGAAACAAAACAAAACAAAATAGGCATTCTCACCCAAACGAGAAGGTTAAGATAGAAGGTTATTGCAAGTAGGGTAGGGTTTCTGTAACCATGCAAGAGGAATTCTTACCACTTTGTATCTCGCTTTTATTACCATTTAATGCTGTCTGGAGAGGGGACAGTTTTTATTATTAGCCTCTTTAAGGTGCTCTTAATAATCACAGCCAATTAAGATGAGAGGTGTCCCTGTTGATGAGTGTGTACGGATAAATTCATTGAGCTATTTGTCCCACTTATAGTACCTAAATACTAATGTCAGTATAGGTGAGGATCTACTGAACTGTGGTTCTTAGCTCATCAAATTCCTGATGACTTTGGCCTTTGCTAAGCTTGAATTATCCTGAAATGTCATACAGCCTTAAGACAGTTTGTAAGTGTGTATAATCTAGCTAATCTCTTTTTCATGGGAGAGAAATACTTGAGAGGGTATAAGAGAGGAGTTTTCTCAGGGCAGGTGTCTCTGTCAGCCATATACTGTTACTCTAGATGGATTTTCCATCTTGATATGCATGGATCTAAACTCTGGGTAAATATACTTGTAGGCATAAATTTTTTTGCACTCACTTTTAATAAGGATTCAACCTCTTCCTCTAGCCCACCCCCCAGCAGAGGTAGTGGAAGAGAAAAGTTATTAGGATATGGGGGAAGTGGACCTGCTCAGCAATGGTTCTTTGGGGGCGAGCTTGATCTTCTTTGGCAGCAGTGCAGTCCTGTAGCAAGCACCAAATATGACTTGGCAGCCATAGACCAGTCCTCCGGCAGGCAGGCAGCAGGCTCCAACCAACAGCTTTGGTCCAGTCCTTTCAGCAGGCAGCTGTAGTTCAATCCTGAAGAAACTGCCAGTCTCACTAACCGGCCTGAGATGAGGCCACAGAAGCTGAAAGCTGCTGCAGGAATCTCAGAGCAGTTCTTGGGCGAGTTTCTCTCAATGTCGCAGTTATCACAAGTTAAGCTCAACAAAACAGTGTAAGGCAAACCAGTATAATGCTTGTTGTTAGCAGAGAATATCGAGGTGGAGCAAGACAAACCAAGGCTCAGTGCTCATCTCCCACAGTCTGTGGGTTCATATTTATCAAGTGTCCTCTCACCGGTGTCTACTTCAGGAAAAGTCTTTCACGTGTTTGCTCTAGCAAGACATCTTTCACCTGTGTGTCCCAGCAAAACACCGTGTTCATTTGTTGGTTTACTTGTTCACTTAGGACCTCTGGCCACGTAGACAAATTTGCTGACTTCATGGTGAAGGACGTGAAGAATGGAGAGTGCTTCCGCGCAGACCACCTGTTGAAAGGTATGCATCTGCATCTTTCTTGTGCTTGATCAACAAGGTTGAACTTATTTTTCACGTTTTCCATTTTTTTAAAAAATTGGCTTATAGTTTTAATATACTCAGATTAAACATACATTTCAAGTTTATGTTACAGAGTCACTTAAAAACTAGTTATATTCAGATAAGAATTTTTCTAATTGGCAAGTGATCAAAACATTATTATGGGCTGGGACTGTAGCTCAGTGGTAGCCTGCTTAGCATGTTAGAGTCCTAGGTCCCATCATCAGCACAAGGTTTTCTACTTAGGTGACATCAAGACCTCCCTGTGAAAGTGTCAGTAAACAAATGGAAGATAAGAACACTAGCTTTGGGTCCTGGAGAGATGGGTCAGTGGTTAAGACCACTGACTGCTCTTCCAGAGGTCCTGAGTTCAATTCCCAGCAACCACATGGTGGGTCATGACCATCTGTAATGGGATCCGATGCCCTCTTCTGGTGTGTCTGAAGAGAGCAATAGTGTACTCATATACATAAAATAAATAAATAAATCTTTTAAAAATATATATTTTTTAGAAAAAGAACACTGGCTTCATATTTGTCTTAATTATCAATGTGCCCTCCTTTTCCTTGCCGGAAACTGTCACTTACTGGCACTGTTCTAGCTCATTTACAGAAACTGATGTCAGATAAGAAGTGCTCTGCTGAGAAGAAATCAGAGATGGAAAGTGTCTTGGCCCAGGTGAGAAGTTGGGATCACATCAGCACAATTCGCATCTGTCAGGAGTTCCACCTAAGCAAAACGCGTTTACAGTTTTCCTTAGACCGTCAGTTATGAAGTCCCATGCGGCGGCATACCTTATATATTCTCCTGTGGCTGAAGACAGACAGTTGTGGTCCTAACTTCTTTTCTTCCTGTGTTTTTTCATCAAAGTCTCTGTCTAGCCCAAAGTAGTCTAGACCTGACAATGTAGCCCAAGCTGGCTTCCAACTTGAAGTGATCCTCCTGTCTCAGCCTCTCAGTTGTTGGGATTACAAGCATAGCTGTCATGCCTGGCTCTAGAACACATTCTTTTCCACTGCTCTATCTAAAACTGGGTAGAGAACTCTGTGACATTTGCTGGTTTGTTTTGGTTTTGTCAGGTTTGTTTATTCACCTTGTGAGGGAAAGAGTGGCCCCTGCTGTGGTGTGGTGTGGAGGCCAGAGGACGGCTTTAGGGAGTCAAGTTGGGTCTCTCCTTCCACTACATAGATCCCTGAGTTTGAACTCAGGCCGTCAGGCTTGGTGCCGAATACCCTTTCCCACTGAACCGTCCCACCTACCCCTTTTTTGTTTTTGTTTTGCTTTAAAATCTTTTTTAACTGGGATTCCTCGTCAGCCTTCACACTGTGCTTACTTTTAACATTTTTGCTTTTCTTTCATGGAAATTGCTAGACTCTTTGCTACCCTTAGCCTATTTTTCTTTTAAACATGCACATTCTTCTCTGTGATAGTTAGCTTTGCCTTCCAACATCAGATGTGAAATTAAAAACTTTGTTAATTGCTTGTTTACCTATATCTAACAGTGTCAGTCTCTGTGATGTATAATTTGTCCCTCGCCTGAAGCTTGTCATGTTAATGTTGTTAAGTTTAGAAAGTTGTTTTTATTATTTTTAAATTACAATTCTACTACAGTTGCATGTTCTTTCCAGTGCTGGAAGTGGAACTGTGGCCTTTGGCCTCGGTGCCACGTGTTCCTTTTATTTCCTTCCATTTCCAAAGGCTTCACATTTATTAAAGGGAAATTAGAGATGCCTCTAATTGCCCTTGATTTATATTTTATTTTATTTTTTGAGACAGGGTTTCATTAGCTCTGGCTGTCCTGGCTCCTTAGGTAGACCGGGCTGGCCTCAAGCCTGCCTCTGCCTCCCCCCTCCCCCCAGTGCTGAGATTAAAGCTGTGAACCACCATACCTGGCTTTCTTCCCCTGCTTTTTTATTTTCCATTCAGAGTTACTAAGGATATATGCCTTGGAGTGTGTCTTTGATCTTACCTGTTGCTTTTGTTTCCAAAGAAAGTAAATTTTGAGAACTGAGGGTGGCTGACTTGGGGACCTGTGATTGCAGTTTAAACACTAGGCTTTTGTATTCAGGACAGTGATTTTTGTTGCTGTTGTTATATATAAAGTCTCAGTGAAGAGTGAGGGTGGGAGCTGATGCAGTTCTCAGAAACGGCCTCTGTAGCCTCATGGCTCAAAGCCCAGCTGGTATGGAGCCACATCATGGCAAAATCACACTAGTTCATGCCAGTGACTCCAGTGCCGCTGTGGGACTTGTGAGCGCTCCTCTGAAGCACAGATCCACCCTTCAGTAGGAAGAGCTCCTTCCATGTTTGGATTCAACTGTTGAAACTTGCTTTCCTTGTTTCTCTGTCTGTGTCTATGTGATCTCAACCGTGACTATTTCCTTCCCTTGCTTCCCTTGACCCCCAATCTTTGTTGACCTTCTCTGCATATAGAAATCTGTAAAATCAGTTTTGAAACATTTTATTGCAAAAAAGTAAAAAATACAAAAATAGAAAATATACTTGAAAGTTAAAGAAAAATCGTTTAAAATTCCTTGAAATTAATTTTTTTTACTTTATAGAATATGAGTAAATGTAAGAGAAAAAACTTAGTCACTATTTATGTTGCCAACTGTTCCATCTCTGTCTGTGTCATCATTAGAGTTTGGACACTTGGTAAGTGCTCTTCTGAAGCTCTGTGGTTATCTCCATGGGGCAGTCACTGTGACCATGCCCCAGGCCCACGGATCATGAGCATTTCAAAATGATTTTGTCCTTTGCTCTTGCTTTTGACTAAAGAAAATGGAGAAGCTTCCCTTATCAGCCATAAAGAAAATTGAGACTTCATCTTTGATCCATGCTTCTATCTTGTTTTAACCAATTTGTTGGATCCTTACTATCCATCCAAAAGTGCACGAGCCATCATTTTCATAAAGCCCAGATGGACGCAGTGAGTTCCCACCTGTCTACGTGGTTTCGTGCTGTTCTTGGGTCTGATTTAGAAGTTAAAAACTGATACTTTTCCATTAGTGGTGGCTCTCACTGATGGGTGGACTGTCTGGTTTGAGCTGCAGGAGTGTCTGCTGAGTCTCTCAATGCACCTTAGCACTCTGGTAACTTCCTTGCTCGCTGGTATGACAAGATACTTGCAGGCTCATTGTGTTTGCTTCATGTCTCAGACCTGGAGTCAGCCATTTTTTCCAAGCATACCTTGTCCTTGTTAGTAGATTTTTACTAGTCATGTGTTGGGCTAGTGACCTGCACTTCGTGTGGCTGGAGCAGTGGTGGGATGCAGCTGCTGGTAGGACTTGATCTTGTGTCTTGCTCTGTAATGTTTGAACTCATTATCTTCTTTATGTGCCCTTTAGCTTGATAACTATGGACAACAAGAACTTGGGGATCTTTTTGTGAACTATAATGTAAAATCTCCCACCACTGGCAATGACCTGTCCCCTCCGGTACCTTTTAACTTAATGTTCCAGACCTTCATCGGGCCTGGAGGAAATATGCCTGGGTATGTATTGCTTTTCATTTATTTGTTTATCTAACACACTTAGTAAAATTGCCTGTGACAAAAGGTAAAACTCAGGGCCAAGGAGGAAGGCTGCACGTTCATAAGCTAAAGCAGGGTGGAGGTTTGTGTTTGCAAAAGGCCATGCTCATCAGACCTTCCTGTGAGCTTCATAGGATGGGAGGGGCAGAGAGGTTTTTTATGTCATTGTATATAAATTATATTTAGAAGTGATTGAATGTATCCATTGCAGTTTGCATTCTGTGCTGTGTTGTAACTAGTAAGTAGAGTTACTAGTCATGTGTGGCTTTTTAGCATTTAAAAAGAAGCCAGTGTTTCTGAGGATTGAATTTCAACATTTATTTCACTTCACTTACGTAGACATATCTAGTGGCGTATGATGCTGGAGAGCGTGAGTCGAGCCCACATTCTTAAAAGACAGCTTTTATGCAGGCAGCAGAGCGGAGTGTTTCATGGCTCTGCGTATGTGGGGCTGTCTCCAGTTCCCTTGACACTTCACAGCATAGCATCACATGTGGTTCCTCTTCTCTTTTTAATGCAGTGTGGGTCTATAGATGGCATGTAGGTAGGTCTTGATTTCCCCCCCTTAACCCGCCCCCCCCCCTTTAATATTTCAACCTGACATACAAAGTAGTAAGTCTCATGATGGAATTTTCAAACAGTGAAAGGTATTTTCTTAGGTTAATTTTCTCTACCATGTGGGTTCCAATGACTGAACTCAGGTTCATAGTTGTGGCAGCAAGCATCCTTCCTAAGGAGGACTACCTTCAGGCTGTGCTGGCTAGTTTTATACTAGCTTGACACAAGCTGGAGTTATCTGAAGAGAGGGAGCCTCAGTTGAGAAAAATGCCTCCATAAGATCAGCTGTAAGTCATTTTCTTAATTAGTGATTGATGGGTGGTGCTGTCCTGGGTTCTGTAAGAAAGTGGGAGGAACTAACCACTAGGCAGCACCCCTCCATGATGTCTGCATCAGCTCCTGCCTCCAGTTTCCTACTCCATTAAAGTTCCTGTCCTGACTTCAGTAATGTGCAGTGCTGGGGAAGTATAAGCTGAATAAACCCCTTCCCTCCCCGGGTTGCTTTGTTCATCATGTTTCATCACGGCTATAGAAACCCTAACTAGGACACAGGCCATTCATTTTAGGAAACAACCTGAAAAGAAGAAAACATACTTAAGTATGTTAGTTAAAAGTAAGAATAGCTCATTTGTCCATTGACTTTAGAGCGGTTATACTAATTGTAGTAAAGTAGATCATTTCAGCCTGACATTCAGTCACAGTTAACCTGAGAGCATTTACTTATCTATAATCATACAGGAAATGGCATGCTTTATACACACTGCTGAGAATATACTCTGTAGCTGCACTTACTTTTCATGAAACCTGGGAAGGGCCATAAAAATGACTAGTTAGTTTGTTAGAATGAAAGACAGTAAACTTCAGGGTTTCTTTTTCTTGGTTTTAAACTTGTTTTACTGTTTTGAAGTAAGCCTCTAGGAACACGTTTTAAGTGAATATTTTGCACAGGATCTTTTCTGTGAAATTAGAGAGGGCACTGGCTATAATGCTGTTGTGGCTTGAATGAGTACACCCCCGTAGTCTTATAGATTTGCATCCTTAGCCCCTACCTGATGAACTGTTTGGAAGGCTCCTTGTTGGTGTAGGTGTGTCCTTGTTGAGGAATGGATTTTGAGGATTTCGTGTAGATCGGGATGTAGAATTCACAGTTAATGCTCCAGCACCATGCCTTCCTTCCGTCACATCCCACCATGGTGGTCAGGGATAGACCTTCTGAAACTGCAAGCAGGCCACGTCACATGCTTTTCTATCAGTTGTCCTGGTCATAGTCACAGCACTAGAGCAGTAACTAAGGCAGCTGTATTTGCTTGACTATGTCTTTAAGATAGAGAAAGACAAAAACATTGGTGGACAGTACAATGCAGAGAACAAAGATGTGAGGAAGACCCGACGGCTGGCGACTGGACTCTGGCTGCTCCTGCAGAGGACCTGCCTTTGGTGCGCACCCACAATGGCAGTTCACAACTCAGTGATTCCAGTCCTAGGGAACTAGATGCCCTCTTCTCTCTCTGAAGGCACTGAGAATAATGTGGTGCACATACATGCAGGCAAAACATTCAAGCACATAAAATAAAGTAAATTAATCTTAAAAATATGAGGAAGGGTACTCTTAGTCATGATGGAGGAAAATATCTTAGGGAAAGTAAAAAAGAAGAAGGTGGAAGAGGCGGGGCCAAGTGGGTCTCAGGAGGAATGAGCAAGTGTAGGGTGAGGAGGGGTAGAGAAGAGCAGTGGAGGAAAGGAGATAAACAAGAAAGGAGGAGAGTGACGTGCGTATGAAGTGCCATAATGAAAACCATTATTTTGTATGCCAACTTTTCAAAAATGAATTTTAAAAAAGTATGCTTAGGCATTAGTTCTTATTTTCAAAAGGAACTAAATTTGGCGTCTGCCTTCATGTAGTGGTTGTTCAGAGGCCTTACTGGCTATCTTAGCTACTTTTCTGTTGCTGTCGTTAGAGACCATGAAAGGGGCAATGTTTTGTTAAGTAAGAAAACTTTAAATACAATATATTTTGATCATGTTTCTCTCCTCCCCTAACACCTCCCTCCCAGACCATCTCTACCACCTAACTTCATGTTCTTACTCTTTTAAAACAGCAACAGGCTCCAAAAACCAAAACAAAATCTAATAAAATAGCAAATAACAAAATAGCATCCCAATACACACACGCACCCTACTCCGGGGCATGAGACCTTCCCTGCAGTGTGGTTGATATACCCAGTGATACGTGCAAAAAACTAATTTTCTTTTTCTTAGTAGGTATCAAATTGTAAGTAACTTCTTGGTTAGGGGTAGGACTCTGCCCACTTTCCCTTCTCAGTGCTGGGACTCTGTATGGCCCGAACCTGTACAGACCTTGTGCATACTACCGTAGTTTCTGTGAGTTCATGTGTACATTAGCCCTGTGTAAGATACTGTCTCCTGGGAGTTATCCACCACCTCTGGCTCTTTTCTCTGAGCTGCGAAGGGGAGTGGTGTAATGAAACCATACCAATTAGGACTGAGTTTTCCAAAGTCTCTCACTCTGCACATTGTCCAGTTGTAGGTCTCCATGTTAATTATCATCCTCTGAAAGATGCTTATGTGGGTTGAATGCTCTGATGTTTAGGTATAGTAGTGTGTCATTAGGTGTAATTTAATGTTAGTATTAAGTTTCCCCTAGGCCTATTACCTGTGGAGTTTCGACTCTTGGGCACATTAGCAGTATTAGGCATCATTCCATTTCATGAAGTGGGCCTTAAATTGGAGTTTTTAAACAGGTGGTTGGTTATCCATAACATTTGCGCTGCTGTCCACTAGTATATCTTGTAGGCAGATACCTCCAGTACACGAATGCTAGTTAGTTAGTCAGATGAAGTTTCAGTTTCTCCATGTTTGATGACATAAGCAAGTTATGTCTTCAACATAGTGCCTTACTGTCAGGTTGTCTAGAGCAACAAATAACTTATAATATTTGGGGAGGCCCAATGGACACTTTGGCCAGTGACCAAATATAACCCATCCCAAACACTGGTAGTATAAGATGTCTCCTTGAGGTATTGTCTCTCCTGTTATATGTTGCCTTTTTTTATTTTTTTAAAGGAAGCTTCTACAGTAGTAGGTTTCCATATGTCTTTTCAAAGGGCCTTTAGTGTTAGTGCCCCTGAAATATCCTAGGATCTTTCACCAGGAAATGTCTACACTATCAACAAAATAGGATATACTTAGCACACAGAAGTCAACAGCCTTTTTATTTAAATAACAAACATGCTGAGAAATTACCAAGGAAGTAGTTATTACCTTTCACAGTAGC